>NC_139247.1:49262968-49862968 GCF_977018435.1 Lepisma saccharinum | reverse complement strand
TGTTTTAAATTGCCCCAGGTAGACTATAAAGTTTAAAATAGAATCTGAAAACCCCAAAGTGGCCTCCTGTGGGAATTGAACCAGTGATCCCTTGCTCAAAGTTTATCTAGAATTTTCCGCATCCTTGACCTCTGTAGCGCCGCTAGAAAGTGAACAGTTTTGCATGGTCTATGAAGATTATGTTGTTTATGTACGCTTTCTGTTGTTTTTAGCTCGCGGAGATGTGTTATGGTGAAGTAAAGTAACTATATTTACTTAGCCTGAGGCAACACGGTCCAGAAGGCTTCGCGCAAGTGAATTTAGCACCCAACACGACAATCGTTGCCATACGGGTCTCCCTTATCGTACAACACTAAGCGTCGCGACAGATTAAGTTTGCAGCAAGTTTTATGTACAAATCCACGCTAGAACGGCTGTCAGCATCTCCCAAACCCTATAGTACTGCAGAACCTCCAGCGATATTTAGCTTCTGATTGGCTGCCATTCCGGAAGTTAATGCAGAGTTTCTTAAAGGTAACGCTAGATGGCAGGGTTCAAATTAACAGTGTAGATTTCAAATATCTATTGCAACAACATAAGAAACCCATTTATACTAAGGTTGATATTTTCGCACAATTATTTAAATCAATGTTTTAGAATACCGAAATCAGAACTCATCTTGAAGTGAATGATTTTTCTATTTAAAGTCACATCAGTGCAAACATTGTAACTACCAATGACAATTGAGAAGATTATGTATGTTCAACATATATCATTTTAAACATTATATTTATTATATAAACGTATATTTCTTAACATAATTTCGACAATCTGATTACAAACTTTATTACTATAAAATCACGAGTCTTATTTTCCAATACGAAGAAACAAGGAACAATGGACACGGAACATAAACACTTCCGGTGCACACAGCCAATAAGATAGCTTTATATACCTCTGGTTCTGCAGCACTATCGGGTTTGTAAATACGCCTCCCGTGCCGATCTTGCCTCAACCCTCGAGCTGTTCATGTCACAGACAGCGAGAAAATCGGTAGTATTGCAGCGGAACTATATTCTGCGCGCACGTTTGGGTCTTCATGTGTGAAATGTTGCTGCAAACTTAACCTGTCGCGGGGCTTAGTTAGGTCTGTTAGTTTTGGTTCAATTAGCATAAATACACTGACAATGTATTATTTATGCTAACGAAACTAAACCCAGCTAGCCTAACCTAACAACTTAGGCATTTAGCCTAACAATAAAAGCATTCCCGGTGACGTCAGCGATAAGGGAGACCCATTGCGGCATACTGCTTCAAAAACACAAAATTAATGACAAGAGCCAGTAAATTTACAATGGACATTAATTATTTTATATTAAAATAATGTATTATAAAATAGAACCTAAGGAGTGTTAGATTTCTTGGTGTGTATACTTATACGCTGTTAGGTTTTAAAGGATTCATTCATTGATTTAATTTACTTCGCATTTCTGCCATCTTTGGCTAATTGCGAAGATGAGTGAATGGTGATAATTAGGGCTCGGAAGTTGAAGACCTATAAATTGCCAAAAAAAGACCTATAAAAAGACCTAAAAATATCAAAAAAAGGACCTAAAAACGGAAAAAAGGACGTATAAATGTGATCCAAATTAATTAATAACTTCAGTTTTAACCTCCCCACCCCCTCCCTCTGCGCGGCACCTTCAGATCTTTGCAGGCGTGTGGTGTGTGGTCGTATACACCGTGCTGAAAGCTTCAAAACAAGGTAAAGTTGCCACTTACAACGCGACCTTCCAGACAAGTTACGGTTAAAGGACCTTGTACCGTACCTGCTTCAGTCGTCCAAAAATGTTTTTCTCTCGTTTCAGGGATCGGTTCAAATATATTTATTTCTCTCTTATTTTTTATTTCTTTACTACAGAAAGGATGTTTAACAGGTGATGAACTGATGATGATTCGAATTGAGAATGGGCAGTAAAAACGTAGTCGAAAGAAGGTGAAGTTGCAAAAAGAAAGCCGTTAAGACCTAAAAAATGGCTAAAAAAGGACCAATAAGCCAAAAAAGGCAAAAAATTACAAACAAAACCCATCTTTTTCTGGCCTACAATCACCCAAAATGAACATATACTATGTTGGGCCTCGTCTTCCGACACTAGAAAAAAAAAAGGATTTTTCCTCAACTTCCGAGCTCTACTGATAAGATTAAATGTATGAAAGGAAAAACACAACACAAATGAGCACATCCCTTATACGCCTTCATGCCGTGGTGGAAAGTACTTTTTATTTTACATAACACGAACCCTACAGACCATTATACTGGCTGTGAGTTCAGACGCTATAGCCTCGCTAGTCTGCAAAATGCAGTTCTGTGTGTACTATGTGGAAGAGAGGTTGACATTTGGATATCTACACATAGTCACCCCTTACACCGCACGACACGTTGTTTACCTTTTCATAAGTATTAAATACATTGTTACGTACCCAATAGGACCAAATAATGTAAATAGTTTGCCAAAGCGGAACAGAGATGGCAGCACCAGGCATGCAAGATTAAGAATTGGCATAATATATGTGAATAACTTTATAAATAAGAACAAATCAAATTGGAAAGATGAAAAACAATAGAATATATTATAAGAAGACAAAGAATAAATATAAAATAAATAAATTAATGTATATTCGATAAATCAAATCGGTGATCATATGTTAGTTAATACGCAAATTAAAGAAGTCAAAGCACTGATACAAGTTTGTGACAACAGATATTTCATCTGTCTGATTGATTTACCATTCCCACAGCGGTGGCGCGTTCAAGTCGACGCCCCACAGCACTTTTGGTTGCGCGTTTCAACCATTAATTATTCTATATCAAAATGTAGTGTAATATGAAATAAATCGAACGCGAAGGATCGTAAACTTCGAAACAAAAATAGAACTCAAGGAATGTTCGGTGTTTATAATCTTACGTTGTTGAGATGTTAGGTTTGATGCTGATAGCAATTTTCGACGTTTTTATTAAGTTAGGAGTTGTAGGTTTTTTTTATATTTTATATTTGATCCGGTTTTTACGGCGAAGTGTTCAGAGATAGGTTTTATAGTTCCGCGGACCATACTTTTGGATAAATTATCTCTGTGATTAACGCGCCAAAAGATACATTTTATCTTACATAAAACATCTTAATCTGTCTCGGGAATATGTGGAGGAAGGCCGCGCATAACTGTAGAGAAGGGGAGAAAGCGAGTAGTCGGAAAAAACCAGTGCGCGCTGGTGCCTGCAGTCGCGTTTTACCCTCCATGCACTCTCCTTCCCTCTCACGCATTCATTGGACGAGCCCTCTGGAGTCTGCTTGCCGAATTTGCCGTCTGAGAAAGTTTACGTTAATTTTTAGTGTACCTAAATTTGACGTCCAAATTACTATTATTTGAGTTTCGTGAAACGTGTGTGTATTTGTATGTGTGAATAGATCACAATTCTTGCTTGCAATGCGACAGCGTCAGCCACTGTGCTATCGGAGGCATAGGCGCCGACTCCATGGGGCTTTGGGGGCTCGAGCCCCGCCAATGTTAACGATGTGGGGGCAGAGCCCCCAAATAATTTTACTTAAGAGGATCTAATGTATTATTTTGCTTCTCTTGTAAAGTTTACTCTGAATTGTGCCACATGAACTTAACTTTAAATACACATTTGAAATGTTATAGACCATCAACTTTGAGGGGGGGGGGCTATGACCAGAGACAGCAAAACACATGACTTATTACTATATACTAAGTATGTAATTATGAGTATTGTTAAAATTTTTACTAAAAAGAGTTTCAAAAGACGATGTGCATGACTAGGGTAGTGAATGAGACGTTCGAGCTACAAATGGCTCTCGCATGACATTCAGAACGAGATCATTGATATATTAGGGAGATCTGTTTTGCGCCCCGTGGTAGCAGATATTAAATTAAAAGTCGGGAATATTTTGCTATTATGGTTGACGAAACTTGTGACATATCCATCCGTGGACAATTAATATTCTGCATTCGAACTCTGAATAACAATTTTGATATTTTTTGAGGAATTCTTGGGCTTCTATGAGATTCCGAACACTGAGGCCAAAACTTAAAAAAGGAAGAGAGTGAGTCATTCATTAATTTATTTCAGTGATCAGAGCCCCCTCAATAATTTTGACAAGTCGGCGCCCCTGATCGGAGATACCCCAAAAACGTTTTCTTTTCAAGGTGCTCATATCGTAGGGTTATCATCATATATTTGTGTTTTGTCCTTCTTTTTGCAACGCAAAATTTAAGCAGATATTAAAATGAATCTCAACTTTCAGCGTTTTCAGTTTTCTTCTACAATTATGCAAATATGCCATGCCTTTCTCTTAAGCCAGAAGAAATATGTTCATGCAAGTCAGCGAAGAGATGGGAGGGCAAAGTGCATACGATCATTAGATACTTTGTAGATTTGCACATTCAGAAGTTTCAATCAAAAAGATAGGCAGTGATCTATTTGTGACATAATTTAAGGGCACACCTGATTTAACAGTTTATTATGTAATTAATAGTCAGTGTTAATGTAATGCCTGGTTACTACTGATGAAGTATAAATAGCAATACAAATAATCGACTTTATTATTTAAATACTGTGAAAATTAGGCATATTTACAACAGTTTAAACCAGAGCAATAGTACTTGGTACGTTGTCTGTTGCTATCATATATTTTATTAATAGCGTTCAAAAAAGTGTGTCAAACCGAGAAGTAAAAATATAATAGAAATAAATAATGGCGTTCGAACACTATGTGATTAAGGGAGCAAAGGTCTTGATGAGAGTTCAGTCGGGGAAAAAATAAATTTCATGTCACTTTTACTGATGCGTACCAAACAAGGGCGTATCTACCATGGGTCCACTCCCCCCCCCCCAAAATCCCATTTCTGTGTACATGTACTGTAATTATATCATACCTCTGGTGCGGAAACTGAACTCATATTTACTGCAAGTATAGGAAAGCTGGGGGTTCGTCGTGCTGACAACGCGTCACACCGTTTTGGTTGATCCGCACCTCGAGTGAGTGAGTGAATATAAACAGATTCACGGTTTTTCGTAAACTAAAACTTTCACTACACCCTCCTCTCCTCCTTTGCTAATATTGATAGCGTGTGAAACACTTTTGGTGCAATATTAAAACGAACTTCTGAAGTCCTACGAAAATGTCCTAGTCTTTATTCAGCTGGTACATCTCCGTTTTGTCATTGACTCATCCAATTAGGCCTTCATACGAAATAATGCCCCACCTTGTTGCTGAGATCTTTCATAATCTTGAAAATGCTTCATCTTCTTTTTTTCAGAGTACAATATTGTGTATTAGCGGCAATAGAACCTCTACAAAGAGTTTTTAAGGGAAAATATTTAAGTGGCAACTGCCCCCTCATTCCTTGCCCCGCGCCGCACGCCTATGGCTTAAGTTGCTGTGCCCTCTATTTTGTTCTACAAAATACTGAAACTCTATCGTAGCGTGAAAACGAGGACTCAGAGCAAAATGTTAAGAAAAGTTGTTCACCTTTATGTCTTCCACATATTGTGAAAGTTTGTTTATTTGTATAGCAACACCCTGTGTAACACAATACTTTCTGATCATGAACATTTCCTGCTTTGTAGCTTAGACAATGCAAATTTTAAGATTGGTTATGTTATACTTGGCGTTATAAATTTCTGTTCCTTTTTCCCTTTGGTCTACTGTATATTCGCTCAAGCTTAAAGGACGTGACCTTGAGGTATATCAGCCATTGCTGTGATCGTGTAAGTGTATCGTAATCAATTGATGCGGAACGGATTAATTTCTGAACCTTGTTCCATCTGAGCAGTTCTCGAAGCGGTGAATGCTCGTGGAGTGACGTCATGTAAGTTGCACGGCTACCGCAAGATGGTGCAAGCGAAGTCACCTTGTTGATTCAAGGACTTGCGTTGTAAATAAAAAGTGCTGGGTGATCAGACTGAAGCAGCTACAATGAATGTTTTCCCTTCACTTTCAACAGCTGACAGAAGTTAACTGATGTATATGGGCGTGTCGTGCGAATCTTTTGCTTGGTAGTTCACATAATAATGAGCGTCTTTTTTCATCTTTTCTTCTGAATTGTTTCGTATTGTACGTATATCTAGCCCTTCCATACTCCATGACTCCGCCAGGTAAGACCTTTCTTGCAAGAAGCCTTTCAGGTGGGTGCAGACCTATAACTAGGTTTGCCAACTTTAAAGAAAAACACCCCGGGAGATTTCTTTACAGCCTTCATACTTGAGATGTGCCTTTTTAGATTCAATCTTTAGAAAAATGAATAGGATTTCACCTCTTGAAATACCGAGGATATTAATATAAAAGTATTCATATTCATTTGGCCGCCATTTCTATCTATATCGGATTTCGAATGGGGCGTCCTCTTCTGAAATTGCTTAATTTATGTTAACCTTACATGTGCGTAAAGAGGCTACTTCCTATCGGGAGCTGCTGCATATTCTCGCACTCGTACTATTAGAGAAGTTGGGTCCTCTAGTGTAAAAGGAAATTAGTAATTCTTTCAGTTCAACACAAAAAATCAGGAAAATTTAGTTTGTTTGCAGTTGTTTTACATACGAAACATCCGTGTGATAGTCAGCGATCCTACAGAGTGGAACCTGCGCAAATAAGAATGGACTGTGCCCTTTTGCGCATGCACTGAGCGTTGAGTGGGCGGAGTCTGCTGCGTTACGTCACGCCATAGATACACACTGGAGCTCAACATAAAATACGAGAAAAAAAAATTCTGACTCGTATGACAGATTCCGGTAATTCTTTTAATTGTTATTTAAGTTTCAGTGAATTGTATCAGGCTGCGTACTTTGCTCAGCTATTACCTAAAAACCGATCTTGCCCTCGAAAAATCCTTATATTTAAGTGCAATTGGTATTGATTACGCCCGTGGACAGATAAGCCTATAACTCCATCTATTTTAGCTGCCAACCTAAACTATCCATATCATTTTGAGCAGATCTGCATGGTGCTACCATCTAACGGGTAAATAAGATAGGACACTGGCGGAGGGATACAATAGGAATATAAAGGTCAAAATAAAGGAAGAAGGAGGAGAGAGAGAAAGGATCGTGATCTGGATTTTGCTTGAACTATGGCAAAAAAAACTTGTGAGGTGATAGAATAAAAAATTGCCAACGAATGAACATGTATGATTAGTTCATTGCTCAAAGTAAGGAGCACATATGGTTTTACCTTTAACAAAAAAGGTATTCTAGTGAAGATAAATACAGGAAACGTGATGTGTGTCTGATACGACATTAATGGGAACTACTGGAGGATGATGAAGAAATTGTGTGTTTCTTCTGTATTAGTGTAGCAATCCAACAAAATACGTAAGTACAAGAATGAGGTGCTGCGGTACAGTGTGGAGCTTAAGCGAAATACTAAGAAATGAGTGGTTTTATCATTCACTGTAAAAAAAAAAAAAAAACACTTTCTGCACACTTTTGGAACACTTCCTAGAAACTACTTTTGATCACTTCTTGTACACATTAAATGTGCACAGGAAGAGTACAGGAAGTGCTTCAAAAGTGTACAGGAAGTGAACAAAAAGTGCAGCAAAAGAAGTGTACAGGAAGTGTGCAAGAAGTGCTTCCAATATAAAGGTGTCCCAAAAGTGTGCTGCAGAAACTACTTTTGATCACTTCTGGTACACTTTACACATTTGGAACACTTTCAGAACACATTGAAAACACTTCTTGCACACATGAGATATATCGCAATTCAGTACTCATACTTAGTTTCTAGAATAAAAATACAGTTGACTCACATTTAACTTGACAATTGAAGGAGGAAAAAGCAACAACTTTCAACTGTGAACCTTAAATTTTGTGTGATGCGTGTTTGTTTTTCTGCGACACTTTTTTTTTTATTATTTTTTTGTCCTCGTTTTCCATTTAGAAGGGTACACCTTCTCTTTGGTAAGTGAATTGTTTCCATAAATGTTTTCCCTTGCAAGGTGATGGTCTAAGTGTTTTCAGTAATGAAGTGGTACATATTTACTGATTCTGTGGGTAGTTCACTTAGATCTTATTTATGCAGTAGTGGGAAAATTACTTCAGTTAGGAAAGTAATAATTTGCTATGGTGCGGCATGTGTTGGATATATCACGTGCCGTAGTTCCGGAGGATGATGGATATTATACAGCTGGTAGTCAGGATGCTGTGGATCTATCAGGAAGGTGTACATGGTTAAGAGATGCTGTAATGGTGTGCAGTGGTATGTGGGAAGGCAGTCGTGTAGAGCATCTTCGTACATTGTGCTAAGAAGTTGTGGATGGTGCGAGTTCATTCGACCAGTTATATATTTGTGACGGATGGCTTCGATGTGGGTTGTGATTTCGGGAAAGGTTATTCGCTCGTACAGTAGTCGTGTAGGACTTGGTAGGACTACTCTGAAGGCCAAACGAAGAGCATGTCTTTCCAGAACTTGTAGTTTGTGATAGAATGAGTCTGGGGCTGATATCCATGCAGTGTGGCCGTAAGTAATTGCTGGTCGAAGGAAAGCCTTGTAGGTATGTAGGACAACCTGGGAGTTGAGTCCCCAGGATGTTCCAATTAGCCGTTTGAGCAAGCTCAGACGATTTGTAGCTTTTTGGACGATGTTGAACAATTGAGGTTTCCAGGTTAGCTTGGAGTCAAATATGACTCCCAGGTATTTTGCAGTGGTGGCAGGCAGAATTGGAGTTCCCCGTATTTTGATGTTTAATAATGTTGGGTTCCTTTGGATCTTCGAGCGACAGCCTGTCTGCAGAAACACCAATGCTTGTATTTTGAGAGCATTAATTGTGAGACGCCATGTGTCACACCATCTTTGGAAGGAGTTTATAGCTGGTTGGAGAGTTTTGTTTATAGCTTGGATGGTTGAACAACAGGCGAGAAATGCGGTGTCGTCAGCGAATTGGTAGATAGAAACTTGTGGGGGTTTTGGCATATCGGCAACGTATAGTATGTAGAGTAAAGGTGATAAAGCAGCACCCTGTGGAACGCCAGAGTAAGGGAAAATGGGGTATGACATTGCTCCATTTACAGTGACATAGGCGACCCTATTTGTTAGGAAGCTGTGTACTAATCTGATATAGGAAAGCGGTAGGTGGAATTTATGGAGCTTGTAGATGAGCCCAGTATGCCATACTTTGTCAAATGCTTTCTCCAGGTCGAATAGTACTAGACAGGATGGTTTGGATGTGTTGAAATGATTTGTGATGCGAGTCGTTAGTTTTAACAAATTATCAAGGACACTGTGTTGAGGTCTAAAGCCTGCTTGGTGCGACGGAAGTAAACTGTGTGCTTGTAAGTGCATGTGTATGCGTCGAACAATGATGCGTTCGAATATTTTGCTAAAGGTTGATGTGAGCTGAATAGGTCGATAGTTTGTTGGGTTGGTACTATCTTTGTTTGGTTTTGGGAACATTAGAACCTTTGAAATCTTCCAGTCTGTCGGGTAGTGTCCTGTGCGGAGGATAAAATTGTAGATAATGGCCAGAAAGGACAGCAATGCAAGCGGGGCCTGTTTAATCAATACGTATGTGATATTGTCCAATCCGGGAGCAGTGTTTCTCTTCCTACGCACAGTATTGATAATATCGTCTGTTGTGATAGGAACAGTTAGAGAATTTGTAGGATCAATAGTGTGCGTATTACTGGGTTGCAGTTGCCTGTTTTTGGGGTTTGTGACTCTGTCAATTTTGGTCTGGAGGCGGAGATTTGAAGCTAGTTGTGGTGTTGGAGTGAAAGTGTCTTGCAAGACATTTGCGAAGGCATAAGCTTTTTCAGTGTCTGTGTTTAGAGCTGCGTCCTTGATTGTTATCGGATAAGGAGTACTACTGGATTGTCCAGTGAGCACCTTGAAACGTTTCCAGTATTTTGTGGGATGGCTTTCGTCACTCAATTGGTTGCACGTTTCAATCCATCGACGTTGTTTATAAGCTTTTATATAGTTATGAACTGTACGCAGCCATTGACGGTGTAAGTTAAGGGATTCGGGATTTCTGGTCTGGAGGTAGTCCCTGTATGCTCGTCGTGATGCTGTGATTAGGTGAAGATATTGCGGAGGTAGCTTTGGTTTGTAACTATTGAGAGTCGTCGTAGGTATGTTAGTGGTTGCCGCACTGGTAATCTGAGCAGTAAGATGTTCCAGCGCCGTATCGAGTTCCTCTGAATTGTTTGGTTCTGGATGCGGGTGAGAAAAAGCATTCTGTAGCTTTTCACTATATGCCTCCCAGTTCGCTTTGTTGTAACACCAGATTTTTCGAGGTTGTATTGTACTGCTCGTATTGCGGTTACTAAGATTTAAGGTAATTTTCACTGGGTCATGGTCACTGCCGATGGAATCCAGCACAGATATGTTCAAGCAGGCACTTAGAGATGTTGATGTTATAACAACGTCAGGGGTAGTGTTACTTATGGGACGTGTGGCTCTGGGCAGTACATGGAATTCTGCTGTAGTGTTTTGGTCCAGAAATTGTAAAAAGTTTGTTTTGTCTTGCATGGTTCGACTATGATAATTGATGTTCGCTGCTATGATATAATGTTTGCTAAGGGTATGGATATGTTGAAAGAATTGGTATGGAATAGTCTCCCCTGGTCTTACATAGATGGTAGCAAATGTAACGACCCGGGATGGAAAGTAGATGGTACTAGCAGTATGTTCTGGCAAGTGGAAGTTTGGTGGGAAGGTAACTGTTCGATATGGTAATTTTCTATCTACTCCAATTGCTGTGCCGCCGTTTACTCTTAATCCCGGCGGGCCATCGTGGCGTAAGATGTTGTATGGTGGAATATGACAGATCATTTTTGGAGCAAGATAGGTTTCGTTTAGCGCAAAGCAGTGAACAGATTCTTCCAAAAGCAGGTGTTGCAATAAAGCTTTTCGTTTAGAAACAGATCGGATATTTAAAAATAGAAAATTATACATATTCCGTACTGCCATATTCAAAACCTTAAACCGCAGTTTCCAAGTGGGATATGTGGAAATGCACATGAGGACCAGAGTATGTTGCATGGAGTTGCAAGTTGAAAATTGTTTTTGCAGATGCTGTTACTTGGGTTAATATGTGCGTTCTTAAAAATGGGTGCACATTTTGGAGAGTCAGGGTGAAGAAACGTATTAGATCTTCCACTGTTACTGGATGTCGTAGTGAATTGTCAGGTTCTGTAGCAGTGTCATTGGTGCGCAGGGGAACTGTTAGATCAGGGTGTTCAGGTATTGCATCTGGCTTGGCTTTGCATTTGTAACTGTATGTAGGATGGTTTTCCGTACATGTGACACATTTTGGTGCAGCAGTTTGGTTTTGACATTCTCTGGTTGAATGGGGTCCTGAACAGTATCCGCATTTATCTCGATTTGGACATGCAGCAGTAGTATGCTTGTTATACTGTTGGCATTTTTCGCACCGCAATGGAAGAGGTTGTTGAGAACGGGATGGTTCAACTTTGTACCTGCGTCTGTATATGTATGCTCCACTGTGTAGTAGGGTGTCTACAGCATTTTGTGAGTCTGTTAGGACCCGCACCATGTATGTGGGTCCGTTGTTATTGCGAATACGGATACATTTGCGGATTTGTACACCTTCGCATTCCAGTTCCTCAAAAATCTCTTCGTCTGTTAGACTAGGTTCTACACCCCTGATGACAACTGATAGTAGTGGGGATTTATGTGGTGGTGGTGGTTGTTTTTGAATGGAAGCATTTAGTGTTTGGATGTTTGCGTTGGCTCCATAGATTTCAAAAGAAGCTTTGTTTCTAATTAGTTTTGCAAAGTTCTGCGACACACGTACCTTCTACTTATATAGTCCAGAATCAAAAAGGTTGCTCATGGGAGATTCAATTTTATTCACTGCAGTACATTTTCTTCTTTAATTTGTATCTTAGATGTTCACATATTTTTTGAAGAGTGTTAAAGCACAATTTTTGACTATGATTACAATCAAACGTATCATTATTTGTTGTACAAAAACTTATGTTTCTTGTACACATTTTGACAGAACCATCTAGCGGCCGGTGTAGGAAACTCAGTATAAAGTAAGTATATTCTGAACTTTTTTCAGAATATTAGGTTAGACACAACAACATAAAGACTCGCTTCGAGTAATTATCTATATACATGAGTTTCAATTTTCGACAAAGTATTTTCATACTACACTCGACGAAACTGGACAATCGTTATTTCAAATTCAGAAGCACGCTCACGCATATATAGTAAATTTAACCAAACGTTTTGTTTCTCTATACTTACATATGTATCATTTTGTTTACGAGTACCAAATTTCGTCTGACAAATTTTTTTGGTATTCTTAAACAAGATTATTTAGTAATTACAAGCAACATTTGGTTATCGGAAACAAAAAGCATAACCAAACAGCTCGACCAAACTTTTTTGGTAATTCCAAACTAACCAGTTTTTTCTGTGTAAGGCGAAGTAAGTGGCGTTACATAATAATGATGATGACAAGTTTCCAGCAACAACCAGCCCCCCGAAGTTAACGATCTGTTTTGGTGTGCTTTAAAGATGAATAATTCGATTTAAGAAAATCTATTAATTTCCTCGGAACATTCAACTTTATCGTTCTTCAATTTTAATGAGATTTATCCAATTATCAAATTGGTACATTAAACAAAAAAGTATTGATAGTTTCATGATGCAATGCGATTTCCATGTGTTCCAGGAAAAAATAGTTATATTTTGTTATTGTTTAATGTTGCTTGCTTTCAAGTGTGTTACTGCTTTATATAATGGAATTGATTTATGTTCATAAGATATTCATTTGTCAAAAAAGTATAAAATAACAATCGATATGACCAACAACACAAAATAAAATCATGTGCTACAAAAGTGTACAAGAAGTGTACACTTACTTTAAACAAAAGTGCACAGAAAGCGTTGAAGAAGTGCACACAACTTTGAATGTGTCCCCAAAGTGTGCAACAAGTGTACAAAATTTCGTCATTTCTGGTCGCACACATCTAGAACACTTTAAGTACACTTTTGCAACACCTTCAGTACACATCTTGTGCATATTATATGCAAGAAAGTGTACCAAAAGTGTACAAGAAGTGTATTTTTTTTACAGTGTTCGTCTTCATTATTGACTGAATATCATAGCTGTCTTTCTGACACTTAGTAGTAAACAAATTTGTTTTTATACTAATCAGCGAGATTGAATACACAGCAATCTCCGAGGAGGTTAAAGTTACTTATGTGAATTTAAATCTTACTTGTATTGTGTTGAATTGACACCCAATATAAATATAAAATATGAAAGTCAGTTCTGTTGTTATTGTTCACGAATGAATCTGCTTCCCCTGCAAATAGAGGTCAATGCTGGTTCGCTCCTATAAAATAAAAGGAAATACATACTTTACTGTTGGTGTTACTGGTCTCACTTATCGCACACGTCTCAAACAACTGATTCGCCTTAGATAGGCATGTTAGGTCTCTCAGCATAACACTGCAATTGTTCGGGGCTCGAGCGCTTGATCAGAAATGTATTATGTATGCTAAGATACTTAAACCCAACAACGCAGACATTTATCCTGGCATAAGAAGGCGAAGGGTGTTGTTTCAGACGTGAGCAATAACTGAGACCTTTTCTGGCAGTGCTCTTTAGGAGGAAAATCGAGCATAAGATCAAACATCGGCGCGGTTACGCTGCTACAATCTCTCGTCCTGAGTAAATTGGCATCCAATTGCTTCTAGTACGTAGAACGCTAACGTGCAATGCAGGTTGCATTCAATCAGGAAAACCGTCACTTTGTATCCGAAGGAGAGAAGACATCATTAGTTGATTGCCTCCCATCTTACGCCAGTGCTACTTCCGAGGATCGTGTTTCTTAATATCATTACGCGAGCTGAATTTCAAAGAGAAGGCTGGCTCCGAGAAACAAACAGGCCACGGGAACTTTGAGTGTCGGAGGAGAATCCGGTGATTTATCATGTAGAGTTCAAGTCCGGCGCAGAATAACAAGCCGATTCAGTCGTAGGAGACTTGGTTTAATGCTTTAAGTTGTGGCGCTGCATCTCAAGCATAATAATGCATTGCCCAGTTGGTCAGGCAATGTTTTTGCTTTGAATATACACTTCTTCTTTATCCTACAAGTCTTCATGTGTGTTACCCCTAAATAATATTTATGCTTTCTCATTTTTCCTACCTGGTCTCGAATCCAGTCCTGAATATGTGAGTGTTCATGGGCGTCCGGAAGGGGGACAAGGGGGGCCGTGCCCCCCCTGGAAAATGAAAGTCAACCAACAAATATGTATTTCACACATATAATTTAATTTTAGCCACAATAATATGCGTTAATTATTGCATGAACACCATACATTCAAATTTAAGCAATGTTTTTTAGGGAACAACACTATTTTTGGGGAAAATTTGCCTTCGTTTGCCCTCCTGGAGAAAAAAACCTTCCTTGCCCCTCCCTGGAAAAAATCCTACTGACGTCCATGTGAGTGTTCCTTTATCGATTTCATCGTATCATCGTCGCAATTAGACAAAAATGTCAGAAAAGCGACGCTAAATAACTAAAATCAGCAAAATCATTCTTCCTATACTCTGTCTCGGTTATCTCTGGAGCAAGGCCGCTCATAGCGGCAGAGAAGGGGGGAAATCGAGTGGGCACAGCGAAGCAGTACTGCGAAGGCTGGTAACTGCAGTCGCTTTCCCCCTCCACGCAATCCCTTTCACTCTCACGTGTTCATTGGTGGAGCCGTCTCGCGTCGCTACTTGCGCAGAGACTAGTTTTCGTTCGCTTGTTCCAGAGTTACCCGACATAAAATGTATATAAAATATCGAATAATAACCCCCCCCAATTAAAATCATTTTTATGTCTGCAGTAATTTCAGTTTTGCCTTGTCTAACACTTTTACTAGAGACACGGTGGTCCAGTCCACAGGGTGTGACTGTCACTCGGCAGACCTGGGTTCGACTCCCGGTGGAGGGTGATTTCAGGTGGGAATTTTTTCAACAATGTCCTTGCGTGGGGTTCACCCAGCTACTATTAAATCGGTACCCGGAAGCAGCCGTGTGAAAGGGCAATGGCGGTCGGAGCATGATGGTGATCACATCACCTTCAAAATGGCCGAGATCGAGAATGTGTGCCTTCGCAACTCCTCCACACATGTTGCAATGTGCTTTACAAACCTTTATAGTGCAACAGGGAAGATCAATAAGTTCCTGGCCTGAAGAAGCTGATGTGGCTACAGCCCCTCCAGAAACTGAAAAAAAAATCTAAATTTTGAAATAAAAAACAGTAAAGAACTCTGGAAAAACCAAAGTGGTAAAGGCAAACGCCTTAAAATAACCCGCAATTACAATTTTTTGTCTTTGAACAACTTTTAAAACGAAGGTGTATCCCGCCCTCTCTCCAGAACGCAGCTATGTAATAGCCACCTTTTGTTCCGCATCACTCCACCCTTACCGGGCCGCTTCTGGCAGGAAAAACCCAAATAAACAACTAAATAGGCTCGTTAGACCTGGGTTCCCATCCCGTTCCTCGCCAGAGCGCTCGGAACCAAAGAATCAATCACAGGCAAGAACTTACTGAATTAATGTTGCAGGGTGATTGCTGAAAACTCTCAGAAATGGGCTTTATACATTTATTTACAATTCAACAAAACAAGGCTCGGATTCTTCCAATAATTCTCTAATTTACATTATTTACATTCCTCTAACTTGAGCCCCACGGCAGAACTGCCAAGTGGAAGCTAAGAATCGGCAGAACTGCCAAGTGGAAGCTAAGCATCGGCAGAACCGCCTCGGGATGCTTTTTCTCATGGGAGGCCACTGGAGACCGAAGATCACTCTCCCTTCTGCCCCGGTTCATAAACACTCTCTCTGTCCTCTGTCAGAGGCCATATTTATACTTCCTCCCGCGTCGCATGGGGGAGGGCTGAAAGTTCAAACCTTATTGGCTCTTTTAAACTACACAGAACCATGGAAGAAACCCAAGCATATAAAATCATACACAATCACAAAAAAGAAACAAAAAAAACAAAAACAAATACTGTTTGTAACACTTTACAATACCAGTTCCCTCCCAAAAACTACTTTAGTGGCTCGAGTAGAAAGAAGGATGGAGACTTATTTCTTTTTCACCCCTGGGCACGCTACTGTGTAGAAGGCACGATTTTCAGAATTCAGAAAGTGATGCATAGCATCATTTCTTGCAAAGTGGCTTCGTTTTCAACTTCAGTAGCCAGAAACTGCTAAAACAAGACAGTAGGGTGGATGCTGGGGCAATTAGATATATCCATATTTTAGTAGCAAGCATATCCACGGCCACTATAAATTTAAGATGTCACACTAAGGCTGTAGACATTCGAACAACGTTTAATTCACGCTACTGGTTCTTTATGTATTAAAACGCAAAGATTCTCCGCTCGGGAGTTCGGATTCATTATAGGCTACCAGACTGACACTGGATGTTTGTCCGTGAAAAAGCATTGTTGTATGAAGTGAAGCAGTAAATATGCTTTGTTAGAGTGCAGAGTTCATAAGAAGGTGTGATTGTGTCGGCTACGAATTCAATGGTATGGAGACGTGGCAGAATTCCATTAATTTTTCTAGTACTTGGGACTTCTCATTTCCCTTGTTTCCTCTGCTTGAATAATTGCACAAGAATAACAAGGAAATGGAAGTAGGAAATTGCATTCCTCTCCCTCTCTTCGCAACTCTCTCTGCGTCCTTTGTCCCTCTTAATTCTCTCTGCTGCCTAAATTCTATTTGTCTGTCTCTCTTAGAGTCTCCTTCTGTCTCATTTTCTCCATCTTTTCTGTTTCTCTCTCCCCCTCTTCTCCTCTGCCTCTCATCTCCACTGTGTCTCATTCCCTCTCTTTGATTCTGTATCACTTGCTCTCTTTATTGTTGCCTCTCTCCAGTGGCGTAGCGACCGCCCCCGCAGTGTTCTCTCTCTGTGTTTATGAAATCCACGAACTTCAACAGATAGTGTTGGTTATTTAAAGAATGGACTTACGAGACAGAAATCTGGTTCCCAGTAACATATCATATGACGACGTCTGCGGTGGCGTATTGTTTTAGCCAGAGGGGTCCGGGCAACTTGACATATGGGTCTCCTCCGAAATACAGAATTGACTTACTTTGCTCACAGATGGCAATCTGTAGGAAAATTCTCTCATCTCATACCTTTATATCTACTCAGTTTGCCGTGAACATATTATAGTGTAGTGTAGTACAGTTATGAATTCAGTAGAAAGATTTAGTTGCTCAACCAGTCGATGTCTTTTTGCTACAAATACCTAAAGAAACAAACTTGATAATTCATGACCTTCTACCAGTAATATTATTTTTACACGTGATATTTAAAATGCAATTTGCCACCAAATATTTTCAAGGGGTTCCCAAGCCTCAATGTGAAATTGAAATAAGATCTGATATAAATTTTCCACATTGTCCACTCCTGTTACGTTTTACTTCAAATGGGCCTAAAAAAGTCAGTAGGTGGAGTCCAGGGGCAATTATACCTTTGCCCTTAGGTCTAGTAGCCTCTGTTCGGCCATGTAGGGTAAACAGTGCTCGAAGTGAAAATTCCTAGCTGGGAATTTGCTTCTTCGAGATAGAGAATAGATGGTAGGATCCGTATGTGGATCAACGTAAAGTCAATGTAGTAGGTGGAGGAGGATGCTTATGTAAATTATCTTAGCTGGGGTGATGCTTTATGATTTTTTTCTTAGCCGGGGATAGCATCCGCCTGCGTCCCTTACACCCCCCTCACAACGCCCTTCGAGCACTGATGATCTATTAACAAAATGGTTCTTGTTTCATGAAAATAGATTTCAGAATTATCAGTGATCTATCCAAAAGAAATGGCATCGTTAAGATTATCAATAATAATATTGAGGTCAACTATCCCAAAAATTAAACACCGTGCCCGTGCGGCAAAACCTTTTTTTTCGGGGTGGGGGTGGGGGAGGGTCCAGTCCATACACCCAGCATTTCATTGAGTGACAATTTTTCAGTGAATAAAGTCCCGTCACCTCTTGATTAGCTATCTGCAAAGATTGGAGTCCGCTGCTTTTTATTCGTAGCAGATTGTAATTGACCTTATGATGTTAGGTCACCATCGACAATCTAGAGGTCCAGTTCAATTCCTATAACTGAAATTATATGTTTGCTTGAATATGTTACTCACTATTAGTATTAGAAGCATAATGTGAGCGATTATTAAATTGAATCTTGGTCTGGTGCAGCCAGAGAATGGCTTTTGTGGCTGAATGCGTATCCACCTCCAAGTCCAAAAGAGGAGTGTGTTTACTATCCTTTAAACAATTCCCCTAAACAGTATTTTTTAAATATCTGTGTATTATATGCAGCCTAATTCAAAAAAGGATGTTTCAAGCAAAAAATACCAAGCATCACGAACAAAATATTTGACTGTGTGAAACCTGCCCCTCATACAAAAGAGAATCTTGGCTGTGCCACTGCGTTAAAGTAAGACAAAGCATATCTATTTTTTCTTCTTCTGGTTATCGGAGATTCAGACCACCATGATTTAGTCTCTAGAAAGTACTACACTGATATATAGCCTAAGTCGATGACAAAAAAATGGGAAGGCAGGGTATTTGTGATAGAAGTTAATTTATTTTACAACTGCATCCATGGACGTCCGCAGGATTTTTTCCAGGGAGGGGCAAGGAAGGTATTTTTTCCAGGGGGGCAAACAAGGCACATTTTCTTCAACAAAAGTGTTGTTCCCTAAAAAAAATATTGCTTAAATTTGAATTTAGATGTTCATGCAATAATTAACACATATTATTGTGGCTAAAATGAAATTATATGTGTGAAATACATAATTTTTGGTTGACTTTCATTTTCCAGCGGGGGCTCCCTTCCGGACGCCCATGACTGCATCCCTCCCACTCTGCTGGCATCATCTCGATATTTTTTTTTACTAAGCCCCCCCCCCCCCAATATTTTACTTACAGGGAGGCCCCAGAGGACTCCACCATGCCACTGCATCTCTCTGGTCGTTGATTGATTTGGTTTATTTTACTTCGCTTTTCTGCCACTTCTGGCCAATCGCGAAGATGGGGATGAGTCATGATATGATGAAATTGATGAATGGACCCTCACAAACACCCACGCCCAGGCCGGGATTCGAACCCGGTCTCTCTCTTCGTGTATGTCACTACCCTCTCTGGACAGGACCCCTACCTCAAGGGTCGCTCTAAACTCGACAGAAATTAAGAAGCGTTCTGCAGCAGGAAATCTAGCGTACAAAAATTTAACAGATGTATCCATAACGAAGCTGTAAACGCCGTTTTATAATCATGTATGAAAATTCCCTACCCACTACATAACAAAATGCGTATATTTAATAAGCAAGCATTGTTAATAATTAGGAAGCGGAATTTGATGAAATGTCATCTTTTTTCTGACATCTCGGACACGATGCCCATTAGATACACACAAAATTACACTTCGTCCAGAACCCAAAAACGGTAATTTTAAAGTGATTTTTTTTTTTTTTGCCAATTTTCAGGTTTAGGTCATTTTCTCCGATTTTCTGCATTTTTCAGTCATTTTTCGCAATATTCGGTGTATTGTTTCGTCACATTTTGTCACTTCTTTCATTTTGGCAATATTCTTGATTCAGTGTATACGACTTTTTCATTAAATTGTTTTAAAATTATTCGGTTGTTTCCATTGGAAATCCCCGTTGCATATTTTAATTGAATGTGCATGTGGTATCATTTCGTGCCTTTTTAAATTTTTTTTTTTTGAAAGCAAGATTGCATTTTGTTTACTTTCCTTTTTATTTCAATTTTTAACCTGAAACTCACAAATTTAATGGTAATTTTTTTATTTTTTACGTCATTCTTTCCCATTTTTTAGGACATTCTATAGGTCATAAGTATACCTATGTTTTTTTTTAGGTCATCAACTTCCGTTCCCTATTAATAATTTACCCTTTAAAGCATTTTTATTTTAGTTAATTAATATTTCACTTCCTCAGACACTGAAAAAGAGTTTACATTGATACATCTCTCTCTCTCTCTCTCTTTCTCTCCCCCTCCCTGTTTATGATCTTCTTTTTCCTATCTCTGCTTATTCCCTCATTTCCCCGGGCAGTTTGCTCTCTGTTTACTTTATTCTGCTTTCAATGTTCATTCTTTTTCTTCGTGTCTGCTTACCCCTTCATTTTCCTGTCTCTGTTGACTCCATCTTTTCTCCTTCTCTGCTTACTCTTTCTTTTCCCCGTTTCTGTTTACTCCTTCCTTTTCTTCGTCTCTGTTTTACTCTCATTCCCACCTCCGTATACTCATTATTCATCTTTGTCTTTGTCCTTATCTTACCTCATTACTCTCTTTTTCCCTGCCTCTGTTTAATCTCTCTTTTTTCCCTTCGATGTTTAACTGTTTCATTTTCCCTGTCTCTGTATGTTCATTATTTTTCTCCATCTCCGTTTACTTTTTCTTGTTTTCAGTCTCTGTAATCTATCTTTTCACCGTCTTTGTGTTTACTATGTTTACTCTCTCTCATTTACCTCTCTCCTCTGTTGATCTTGCTTTCTCTTTCTACACAAAATATCGTCTTTTCAGGATCAGGTATCATATAAACAACTACTCAAAGAATTCAATGTTACACCACTGTACGAAAGGAGACTAGTATCACATCAATATTATTTTTATATAAGTTAGTCAACGGGCTGGTCGACAGTCCAAGGCTCTTCCAAACATTAAACTTTAATGCTAAGAAGGACATGTTACGGTTCAGACAACCTCCTCAACAGAACACCAGAATTCGCCCATTGTAAGACTATGTATTAAACATAATGAAATAATCAGAAACGGTGGAGACTTGGATTTCGCTATGCCATACATGCAATTCCTGTCCGTCCTTCGAAGAATATCATGAACAAATCAAACAATTATACATGTTTTCTGTGTACATGGGTATGTTTGTAAATACAATTATCCCTGTATGTGTGTATATTTGTTTATATATGAGTATTTACATGTGTATAGTTATAAATGTCTCAGTCTGTATATAGATATGAAGGGCCAGGGGGAAAAACGATGAATGTTCATTCGAGACGATTTGCCAGGAAATGAAAAACTAAGTATTTCTATTCATAAATACGTCAATATATGCCAAAATAATAATGCGTTTTTCAGACACTTCTCACCGGTTCCCAACCAAGGCCGTTCTCATTCTTATAGTACAGCTTCTGAGCTATCAGATGGCGCTGCGATCTCAAAATGGGCGAAAAATCGGCATTCATCGTTTTTCCCCCTGGGTCTTTTTTTATGTATCTTGTTCTACCTCTGTGAATATCATTTTTGGATTTATGTTCTCTAGAATACTTGTGCTGGTGTTCTTTATGAAACGATTATTGTAGTTTTGCTCTAATATTTCTTCTTTTGTTTTGTATTGTTGTAATTGTATTTTTTAAATTGTTTAGTATATATATATATATGTGTGTGTGTGTGTGTAAGCCTATTGTAATTGGAGCGAAAGCTCTGTTATAGGTGAAATAAATAAATAAATAAAATTTTACAAGGGCATAACGGCTCTAGGCAGCATAATACATAATACTAGAACATAGGCACACGCATAATACAACGAATAAAAAGTTTAACGCGTTAGGTGAGCAGATTTCGTGGCTTCTAGCAAGTTAGCGACTGATCTTTCTCCGCCGTCCAATTATGGCGACGCACCTCGTTCGAGACAGGAGCCTGAGTAAATGGGCGTGTGTTCTGAATTTGTAAATTAATCAAGTGCCTTGCATATTAACGCAATGAGACAACCATTACGAGCTGGGGATTAAGGTCAAGGACAAGCCGAATCACGTCACGAGATGACTTGGAAAACGCAAATCGTGCAGAGTTTAAGAACAAAGAGAAGCCAAGTGTATTCTACGCCTCAAGGAGAAGGTCTGTTTCTGTTTTAATGGATAATCGTCCACTTACATCCTTGTTCGTTGTTATATGAATTATTGAAAGTGGGCAATGTTCTGCTTCATTATCTAGCTTATGCCAACCTCCGTGGTGAAGTGGTTAGCACACTGCAATACGGCACCAGGGGTCCTTTGTGAGTGTCCATCATCAATTTCATCATATCATCACTCATCCTCATCTTCGCGATTATCCAAAAAGTGGCAAAAAGGGGAAGTAAAATAAATAGGGCTGAGCTGGTATCTTTGAGCCGATATCCGTAGCGATACCGATAATTGATAATTGTAATAATTGCTTCAAAATATTCAAGAACTACATCAGAATATTATAATAGATGTTATATAAATACAAAATACAGTTTTTTTATGCAAAATTGGTGCAAAATAAAAAAGGTCAAATTTTGCATAATTTCCTGGATAATTATACTCAGCTAAAGTGTTGCACGGCATTTTTGCGAACCTCATGAAAGACCAAAATGCCGTAAAAGTATGGAGTGGTATCGGTAGATTAATTCCAACCGATGCGCATACCAATACATCGGCTCAGCCTTAAAAATGAACCAAATCAATCAATGAATTAGATCACTACAATTTGTATAAAGACAGTTGGGTAAATTTCTCGTATCGGACAAACGGATTTCTTCAAATTTACAGGAGAAATTACTTACCGAATGCAGTTTCTTTAGACTTGTGGAAATTTGGGGAAGTGTTTTCTCGCATCGTTCATTGAATTTTGCCGGTAAATCATCTATTTTTCGATATAAATGTGTGACCGATGCAGGAAAGCTGTTGCAACCATTTCCTTCCAGCCGGATGTTGCCTGTGTGTGATGACGTAATCCCGGTCAGTGTTTCCAAACACGCGTTTTTGTAACTGAAGAAGGTACGTTTCAGCAAATGGTTTGTGGGGCTATGTGTCAATGGTTTGTGGGGCTATGTGTCAATGGTTCGTGGGGCTATGCGTCAATGGTTCGTGGGGCTATGCGAGAATGGTGTGTGGGGCTACGCATATTTTTTTCGAAACCAATTTTTAACTATTGTAACCTATAGTGACCCTACCTAACCTAACCTTACCGGAAATGGTTCGTGGGGCTATGTATGAATGGTTTGTGGGGCTATGCGTCAATGGTTTGTGGGGCTACGTAGGTATTTTTGGGTGCAGTGGGGTGGAAACACTGCATGCCGAGCACGGTAGTGAAACTGTGACCGCCATTTTGCTTGTTACCAAAGGCAAAAAGAAACGAAGAAAACTTACTCGATATGTCGCAAATAGAGCTTATTTCCGTGAAATAAGCGAAATGCCACATTCAGCAATGTTTCTCAATGCAGATTACGTGAGTACGAATATTCAAATTAAATGAACTAGCAAATTTCAGGCGTTTGTCCTATACGAGAAATTTACCAGACAGTTGTTCTACCAAAGAAATGTATGTCAAAAATTGCAATGGATTACTTATTTAATACCAAAAGGATTGTTAGGTGCAGATGATAAAAAGTAAAGTCTCTGCTCATTATTTTTATGCGTATTATTAGTAGTTGACACGGTGGTGCCAGAGTGAACCATATGATATTATTAATGGTCATAAGAATATATTTATCTCAATACAAATTGAGAATGAGCAACATGAGACTATATTGTGGTATACGCGTGATACCTCCCAGGGCACGGGAAAACATTAAGATTTGCAGTAAATAGACAGAAAAACACAGAACTTACGTTTTAACATATGAATTCAGAATCTATTTATCTTGATTATGCGATTTAAAAAGAACCAAAGTTGTACATCATAACGAAACTCACAAAAAGAACAGCACAATCTCTCTCTCATGCACTTCCATTAATCTCGTAACTTCCATCCCAGATTCATATCTATCAGGCGGGATGGTGTACTTCAACAGTCTGTTCATACGTCCGGGAAGGACATGTCATAGTAGCGGTACGCATAAATGTACGTAAACCTTGTCAACTCAAAGCTTTGCAATCACAATCTAATCATTACCTTTACGTAAATTAGAGGAAATACATCAACTTCATGATACAGAAAACGGATATTTTGCTTATTTAATTTTGGACTTTGTAAGTCTTTCTGACCCCCTGGACACCCCTTCTAAACCCGTCCTTGATTATAGATTATTCTCCAGCGCCTGTCTGGCTTACGGTATTGAAATATCCCTGTTAATCTGTTCTCTATATACCTCACTGCGCATGTCCTCATGTGGGATGAATGGCTTTGTCCTGCATTCCTGTTCTGAAATGTTGGTTTCCAGCCGGATTTTCGTGGAAGTGCGTTATCGCAAATGTAGGGCACGGGAGAAGCGGCAGCTCGCTCGGCAACAGGACTTTCTCGACGAGACGGGCTCAGGGATTAAGGAATGTGGACTTAACTTGCGTTCCATATCGTCGGCGCCAATGCTTTCGACCTGGACATTTTAATTAACGTTAAAGGAGAAAGGATGCTGCATCTAGCTGTCCATGTCCCCCCAACGGCATCGCCGCAGCTTAGTAATAATCTTAGGCCTCTTGTTTCCCACCTACATAAGGAATTCCCATATTGAATCACACACAGATGGGTAAAAATGGAAAAAAGAAACAGTGAGACGCATAGAGAATTGATAGAAGGGAAGCCAGAGATCCCAGGTTCGAACCCTGGTCGGGCATTGATGTATCATTGTATTGTCCCATCAACCCATCACTTCGTAGGTGCGATTAATCCAAGAAATAGAAAAGCTACGTAAGAAGAACAAAATGGAAATAGAAGAGAGGTAAAGATAAATGGACAGGGAGAGAAAATGAAGGTTAATAGTGAGAAAGAAATAAAGATAGTAAAATACAAGAATAAGGTAAAGCAGAAATATAAAGAAAGGAAGAACGAGAGAAATTCGGAAGAGGGGAATAGAAAAATGGAGATAGAAAGAAGGAAAGAAATATAGACATAGAGAGAGAGAGAGATAGAGAGAGAGAGAGAGAGAGAGACGTTTTTCTCCTTTTCTACTATTATGTTCCTTTCTGTATGTGATTCTTCGTTCTTCTGCTTATTTCTATTCTTTTGTGAAAGAGAGAGAGAGAGAGAGAGAGAGAGAATAAAGAAAAAAAGAGTAAGAAATGTTGGGAAAAAGATAAACAGAGGAAGGGAAAGGTTGAAAAGTTTCCTTTTTTCTATTTCTCTTTCTCCTTTGCTTTCTCTCTGTCTATTTTTCCTTCTTTTTCTTCCTTTATCCATACCTCTGCTTTTTCTTCCTCTCTGTTTCTCTATTATTTTTTCCTGTCTTCCTTCCTCGTTTCTTTTGTTCCTTGTGCTCTCTCTCTCTCCAAAAAAGAAACAAAAATGAAAGGTCTTTTCTGCACTTTTCCCTGTGCTCTTCTCCCTTCTCTTTCTCTATAAATTTATATAAAGAAATGGAGAAAATGTGTGAAAGATGAATAGGGAAGGATAGAAAGATGGAAACAGTTAAATAGAAATAAGAAGAATTTAGAAAGAAATGGAGAATAAATTAAGGAACTGTGTGAGAGAGAAAAGAAAGGATAGAAAGAAGGGAACAGGGAAAGAGAAACCGAGATAATGAGCGAGAATGAAAACAAAGAAAGAAACGAGAGAATTCGAAAGAGGAGAGATGGGAATTAAGATAGAAAGAGATGGGACGAGACAGACAGAGAGAGAGAGAGAGAGAGAGAGAGAGTTATTGGACAAGCAAATCATATATTTTTCAACTAGTCTGGCAGCATTGACGACTGCCAGAAGTAGACGAAGTATAAAAGATCTCCTTATCTATGGACAACCCTGATTAGATAATCATGTCAAGTGATCGAGAACTGATTGTAGGATGTCAGGTGGACCTGTCACAAAGCGGGAGATGGATAATCTGCTCGAAACCAAAGATAAGAGAAATGCACTGTGAAAATGACAGGTGGAAATTAAAACCTCAACACAAGATAGATTTTTTCAATGTCCGCAAAGAGATACAAACAATTTCAGAGTCCTTTTATCCTGAAAGATAAGGTATATATTTTATTGTTTCTTTATGGACATAGATGTGTGTGACGCACATCGTTCATGCGGTTATAGATTATCAGGAAAGGGGAAGGTAATAGAAACGTTCGTATTGGAGCCTGGCGTAGCTTTTACTGGTTTTTTTTGTATGCATTAATGTAAACTGTTCTGTTTTTCTGTAATTATTTTCGTAACATCTCCAGCTGATGGCGCCAGGCTATCTAGTGAGCCTACCAACACTATAGCGAGTTAGGCGATAGCTTGGTTAAGATGACGTCAGCGGCTCGCTTCTCAATTGGCGGCTTGGGGAGTTATGACCAGGGATGGAAGATATCGCGATATATCGTCACAGACGATACGATACTATATTTTTTTTCCGTATCGTGATATCGGGGATATATCGATAGGTCAGTGAGATTGATTTTTTACCGTCTATATGTATCCAGTGCTTCCTTAGGTCTTAACATATTTCTGCCCCCTCTCAATGGGCGTCCGGAAGGGGGGCCGTGGCACCTCCTGGAAAATGAAAGTCAACAAAAAATTATGTATTTCACACATATAATTTCATTTTAGCCATAATAATATGTGTTAATGATTGCATTAACACCATAAATTCAAATTTAAGCAATGTTTTTTTTAGGGAACTACACTCTTTTGGGGGAAAATGTGACTTGTTTGCCCCCCCTGGAAAAAATACCTTCCTTGCCCCTCCCTGGAGAAAAGCCTGCGGACGTCCATGCCCCTCCCACTCCCCTCCCCTTTCTCGCAGCCTTCATTGTTGTGTACAAGATTGCCTTGTCTTAACCTGACGGCACTCTCCAAGTTACGTACTTGCTATTCTAATGAGTTCTTTACGAAGTATGGTCCAATTACATTGAAAGTTGGAAAGTTATTTCCGTTTGGGATCTCCTGAGCCAATCACGCCTCACTCAAAATCGATAAACTTCAAGTCACATGGTTGGTTCGAATTCGATATTAGTTCCTCCGAGTTACTTGATCTCAAACCCTTTCATATTGAGTGGTCATTGCTTATCAGCACTTCCGGTATCACAGAATCATTATTTATCACTAGGGATCTTGATTTTTCGATGTTATTCTTGCCAAAGTCGGTGATATTTTCTTACCTTTTTGTGTTCTTTTCCCCTAAATTCTCGATTTTATTTTTCTGCGGAATATGCCTAAAATTATATCTTCATTGTGCTTTTAAACTAGTATTTTAATTTGTAGGTCACGTGGCCTACGCCTCTCCGTGACAGTTTCATTTTTTGCTGATGTTACGGCTCTCGTGTGACGGTAAATGCGCACTTGATCACCCGCCAGATGCCCATCACTTTGCTCGGTGATGCAAAAAGTTCCGATAAAGGTGAGAAATCGTGGTAGACTTCTATTTTCACCTGGCTTGATGCAGCTGTCGGAATTATTCAAGTGTAAAATCCACCGTGGTTTTTTGGAGGGAATAAAACTTTTGAAGTGCACATTATATACGCGTAAATATGGTACGTTTTTTATTTAAAGGCCAAAAACAGAAGGAATGTTAAATATTTTTTAAGTACTAAAGTGTTGAAATTCGTGAAAAGCGCCAGAATTTGTATTTTATGCCAAATTCACGTAATTTCCTGATTTCAAATGCATGAAAATGTGTTTAGATCATGTCACTGGACATACAAAATACTTTTTCGCAACTCACTCACTCACACTCACTCTCTAGCTTTCTTAAACCCGAAGGTTCATGGCTGCAGCAACACAGGCCTTCCATCTGTCCCTATCCTGAGCAAGATCTATATACTCTTTTCCATCCCTACCGATTTCCTTTAGGTCCATTTCAACGTTGTCCCTCCATCTTCGTCTTGTCCTTCCTACAGGTGTCTTACCATCAGGTTTCCCAACAAGAATCCTGTGAACTCGTCTTTCCTCTCAAATTCGTGCCACATGGCCTGCCCATCTAAGTCTTCTTGATTTAATTATTCTAATAATATCTGGACCATATAGCATCGCTCTCACGGAGTGTTTTTGTGGACACGCTGTATTTTTTAGTGGAAATATTCTAATAAATTGGGATTCTTTCAGTGTTCGAAAGCAACATGCCAATGAAAGTCAGCACTTACCAAACTAATTTCGACCTAATTTTATGTATGTCAACAAGTCTACACATAATCGAACTAATTTATTTATTAATATATAATTTCAAGGTTACATATTAATTACTGTATAAAGGTAGGAAGGTATTTATGAGTAAAATTGTTGTTATCGGAGAATCAACTTTTATAAAAAAAAATGATTTATCAAGCCGTGGTTTCACGAAGGTTTGAGAACTATTGATATACATAATAAAATGAAGAGTTTTTGTTTCCATAATTGTTTGTAGCTGAGCTCTTGCTGCTGTTAAATCTATCAACATATCGCCCAGAGGATTGGCGTTTATTTCTGGACAGTTCTAAAAGAAGTTTGAAATGTGTTTTACTGCACAATGGTAATAAACATCCTTCAGCTCCTATCGGACACTGAACAAAGCTTAAGGAAGAATACCAAAACATAAAAATTGTTTTAGAAAGAATTTAATATGCTGAACATAACTTGCTCGTGTGTGTGGATTTGAAGATGGTGAATTTTTTACTAGAACAGCAAAGTGTGTACGCAAAACATCCCTGTTTCCTATGTTTGTGGGATAGTCGTGCTAGAGAAAAGCATTGGACCATAAAAGTTTGGCCCCCAAGGGAAAATATTACAGTGGGAAAAGCTAATACTTTTCATGAACCGCTGATAGATAGGGACAAAATCATCCTTCCACCACTGCATATTAAACTTGGGTTGATAAAACAGTTTGTCAAGGCCTTAGATACAAGTGGTGATTGTTTCAAATATATATGCCACACTTTTCCAGGACTAAGTATTGAAAAATTGAAGGCAGGAATCTTCGACGGACCACAAATTCGTACACTTATAAATTACGCCAATTTTACAACTTACATGTCTTACATCGAATCTGAGGCCTGGCTGAGTTTTGTGTCCGTCGTCAAAAACTTTTTGGGGAATCAGAGCAGAAAACTACCGCGATATAGTTGGAAATATGTTGATAAATTTTGAGAAATTAGGAGCTAATATGAGTGTGAAGATACATTTTCTACATAGCCACATTGACAGATTCCCTGAGAACCTTGGTGATTTTAGTGAAGAACAGGGAGAAAGGTTCCATCAGGATATAAGGATAATGGAAGAAAGGTACCAAGGACGGTGGGATCGCCACATGATGGCCGACTACTGTTGGAGCTTACAGAGGGGTTGTCCTAAAAAGCAATACAGCAGGAAATCGTATAGAAAACGTTTCACATAGTTTGTTACCTCATTGTGTACATATTTTCTTAATTATTATGATCATAGCCCTATATACATTTATTTTTATAATAATGATTGTAATCACAAAAAGAAATATTAAATTGTTGTTGGAAGTTCATTTATATGTATGTCTTATGTTTCAACTATCAAAAAATTCCAAAATTCAGCTACAAAAACTATGAAAAACATTTTAAGTTACGATTACATTACGCATGTGTTTGTCTTGTGTAGTAGTTGTGGTGTGCAGTTTGTTTATGTTTATATTGTGTAGTAGTTGTGGTGTGTTTGTGTTTATATTGTGTTATAGTTGTGATGTGTGTGTCTTGTGTCTTGTGTAGTAGTTGTGCTGTCAAATGTGTTTGTGTGTGTCTTGTGTAGTAATTGTGCTGTCTAATGTGTTTGTGTTTGTCTTGTGTAGTAGTTCCTCCATTCATATTGGGGGTTAGGCGTAGAGCTGACAACTCTGCACTGTAAAAAAAATGTCAAGAAACAGCAATATAAGGCCATGGATGTTCCCAAGGTAAAATATTCCGGAGGTAAAATTGTCCCCCGTTCGGATCTCCGGGTGGGGACTACTTTGGGAGGTCCCTGGACTAAGGATAAGATCTACGTTAGGAATAAGGATATTAAATTAGGCACCTGGAATGTTCTGAGCCTTTACCGGCCTGGAGCATTTCAGTGTACAGTTAATCAGATAGTTAGGTATAAATTAGATGTAGTAGCTGTCCAGGAAGTTAGGTGGCCAGGAGAAGGGAATTGTAAAACTAAAAATTATACTTTTTTCTATGGTGGTACTGGGCCTCCCCCATGGCGCAGTGGTAGCGTCATTGCCTTGTAATCAAGGGGTCCCGGGTTCGATACCCGGTGGAGGCACAAGTGGTTCGGATCCCACTTTAAACTGTAGGTCCAGTCCCGATTAGCCTTACTGTGCATAAAGTGGACTTAAAACACCAACTCAAACCAAACTCAACTCTATGGTGGTACTGAAAATCATAATTTTGGAACAGGCTTTTTCATAAATAATAGAATTATCTCGGCTCTTAAAACAGTAGAATTTATTAATGATAGGATATCATATGCAGTTTTACAGGGTAGGTGGTGTAAAATTATTTTAATAAACATACATGCACCAACGGAAGATAAAGATGATAATACTAAAGATGATTTTTATACAGAGTTAGAACAGGTCTTTGATAAATTTTCTCAGTATGATATGAAAATTCTGTTAGGTGACTGTAATGCACAGATTGGCAAAGAAGAGACATTTAAACCCACGATTGGTAAAGAAAGTCTTCATGAATTAAGTAATGATAATGGTATAAGATTGATTATTTTTGCAACCTCAAAGAATTTAATTGTGCAAAGTACCACTTTTAAACATAAAGATATCCATAAATATACCTGGTCTTCTCCAGATGGTAAAACTCATAATCAGATAGATCATATTCTCATTGATAAGAGAAGGCACACTAGTATAATTGACGTTCGTACACATAGAGGTGCTGACTGTGGCAGTGACCATTATTTAGTAATTGCTAAATTAAGAGAAAGACTATCAGTGATAAATCATAAGCAACAAAATCTAAAAGTTATAAAATTTGATACAGGAAAGTTTACTGATGAAAGAATTAAGAAAGATTACCAAATTAAACTGTCAAATAGATTTGATGTTTTGCAGGATTTAAATGATGATGAAAATATAAATGAAACAGACGTAAATAAGAATTGGGAGCACATACGTAATGCAATAGAATCAGCAGCTAAAGAAAGTATAGGATACCATAAACCAAGAAAAAGTAAGCCATGGTTTGATAATGAATGTCATAATCTAATAGAAATAAGAAATCAGGCAAGACTTAGGTGGTTAAATAACTCTGATGATACAAATCTAAACAATTATAATAGAATAAAGCGAGAAGTTAACCGCACGTTTAGAAGTAAAAAAAGAGATTACTTGAAAAGCAAAATTAACGAAATTGAAACAAACAGCAAAAATAAAAATATCAGAGATCTATATAAAGGTGTAAATGAATTTAGAAAGGGGTGGCAACCTAAAGTAAACTTGATAAAAGATAAAGACGGTGATTTTCTAGCTGACCCAAGCGATATTCTAAATAGATGGAAGAACTATTTTAATGACCTTTTAAATGTCCATGTAGGAGATAAATCAGAAGTAAATGATGTCCACACAGCAGAACCTTTAGTTCCAGAACCTAACTTGACTGAAGTTAAAGATGCTATTAAAAGGCTAAAGAATAACAAAGCACCTGGCGTTGATTTAATACCAGCTGAGTTAATTAAATATGGTGGAAATTCATTAATATGTCAAATTCATAAATTAATTTGTTTAATATGGAATAAAGAAGAAATCCCTCAACAGTGGAAAGAATCCATAATTGTTCCTGTGTTTAAAAAAGGTGATAAAATGAACTGCAATAATTACCGTGGAATTTCTCTACTCTCAACAACATACAAAATATTGTCTAACATTCTTTTAACAAGACTAACCCCTTATGGTAATGAAATTATAGGTGATTATCAATGTGGATTTAAACGTAACAGATCAACTACAGATCAAATTTTTCACATCAGACAGACACTTGAAAAAAAGTGGGAATATAATCAAAATGTCCATCAGCTATTCATTGATTTCAAAAAAGCATATGATTCGGTCAAAAGAGATAAATTATATAATATATTAGTAGAGTTTGGAATACCTAAGAAGCTTGTTAATATGATAAAAATATGCACCAGTGAAACAGAAAGTAAAATTCGTGTGGGTATTAATATGTCTGACAAATTTACAATTCATGATGGGTTAAAACAAGCAGATGCATTATCTCCATTGCTCTTTAATTTAGCCTTAGAATATGCTGTTAGGAAGGTAAAAGAAACTAAAGAAGGACTAAAATTAAATGGTGTGACTCAGTTGTTAGCATATGCAGACGATGTAAACTTACTAGGGGATGATGTGATTACAATTAAGAATAATGCTAAAATATTTTTCAAAACTGCTAAAGAGATAGGTTTGGAAGTTAACAAAGAGAAAACTAAATATATGCTTACAGGCCGAAACCAAGTGTTAGGTAATAATCAAAATCTAATTATTGATAACAACTCGTTTGAACCAGTTTCCAAATTCAAATACTTAGGAGTAATATTAACAAATGAAAATTATATTAAAGAGGAAATAAAAAGTAGACTTAATTCAGGAAATGCGTGTTACTTCTCTCTTCATAAACTTTTGTCTTCTCGTTTAATATCTAAGAAACTAAAAGTTAAAATATACAAAACAGTAATTTTGCCTGTAGTATTATATGGATGTGAAACTTGGTCCCTTACATTGAAAGAGGAACACAAATTGAGAGTATTTGAAAATAAGATCCTTAGGAAAATCTTTGGACCTAAAAGGGATGAGGAGACAGGTGAGTGGAGAAGGTTACATAATTTAGAACTACATAATTTGTATTCATGTCCAGATATTATTAGAATAATTAAATCAAGAAGACTTAGGTAGGCAGGCCATGTGGCACGAATGGGAGAGGAAAGAGGAGTTTACAGGATTCTTGTTGGGAAACCTGATGGTAAGAGACCTGTAGGAAGGCCAAGACGAAGATGGAGGGACAACGTTGAGATGGACCTAAGGGAAATCGGTAGGGATGGAAAAGAGTATATAGAACTTGCTCAAGATAGGGAAATATGGAAGGCCTGTGTTGCTGCAGCTATGAACCTTCGGGTTTAAGAAGGCTAGGGAGTTAGTTAGTTAATAATATCTGGACATGAATACAAATTATGTAGTTCTAAATTATGTAACCTTCTCCACTCACCTGTCTCCTCATCCCTTTTAGGTCCAAAGATTTTCCTAAGGATCTTATTTTCAAATACTCTCAATTTATGTTCCTCTTTCAATGTAAGGGACCAAGTTTCACATCCATATAATACTACAGGCAAAATTACTGTTTTGTATATTTTAACTTTTAGTTTCTTAGATATTAAACGAGAAGACAAAAGTTTATGAAGAGAGAAGTAACATGCATTTCCTGAATTAAGCCTACTTTTTATTTCCTCTTTAATAGGTATAATTTTCACTTGTTAATATTACTCCTAAGTATTTGAATTTGGAAACTGGTTCAAACGAGTGGTTATCAATAATTAGATTTTGATTATTACCTAACACTTGGTTTCGGCCTGTAAGCATATATTTAGTTTTCTCTTTGCTAACTTCCAAACCTATCTCTTTAGCAGTTTTGAAAAATATTTTAGAATTATTCTTAATTGTATTTATATCATCCCCTAATAAGTCTACATCATCTGCATATGCTAACAACTGAGTCACACCATTTAATTTTAGTCCTTCGTTAGTTTCTTTTAACTTCCTAACAGCATATTCTAAGGCAAAATTAAAGAGCAATGGAGATAATGCATCTCCTTCTTTTAACCCATCATGAATTGTAAATTTGTCAGACACATTAATACCCACACGAATTTTACTTTCTGTAACAATTAACATTTTTCGTTGCTACCGCGTTTGCGATGAGATCTTTGTCGACTATATTTCCCTTTTTCATCATAGCTCTTAACGAACCTCATAAAAGTTACAGCCGACCTCCGTGGCTGAGTGGTTAGCACAGCGCGCTACGAGGGGTCCCAGGTTTCAATCTCTGTGAACGTTCCTTAATCTATTTCATCATATCACCACCCATCCTTATACTCGCGATTAGCCAAATGATTCAATCAATCAAAAGCTTTGTTATCTTACTCAAACCGCACTTTATTTTTCCAAAATGTTCACCAACGTTGCTGAACAACTGCTTTAGTTGCCAAGAGGGTCGCGCGCGGCGCTGGTGGCGTTATTAAATTCTGTCCTCCACGTTACGGTTCACCTCACTGACATGTGAGACGAGACGGGGGTTCACTCCGGCGTATAAATTTACCATTAGAAAGATCCTGTGGATCATAAAGATACCTGTGCATTTCCCGTGATGCCTTGCGTGTATGAGAAGCGGAGGAACGTCTCGAGATTCCCGTCCACCATCATTATTCTACCGTCCTGGGTTCGCGTGAATTATTCATACCTAGGAGAAAAACTTAACATGTGTTTCGTGTCTTTGTGACGTAGCAAATACACGCTGAAAAATAAAGCTTGGGAATTCGTTACAGTTTGGCATCAAGGCGCGAGACATGACCTTGTTTGATTTTGTTTTAAGTCCAGTTTTATGCACAGATAGGCTAATCGGGACTGGACCTACAGTTTAAAGTGGGGTCCGAACCACTATGCCGAGACGTAACGCCAAAAAGATTGACTGGGCTATTATATCATACTCCTTGCTACTGTAATTCGGGGCGAAAGCTAGAACTATGGGATCATAGACTTGCCGATAGCCACGCCTTGATGTTATGTTCTATAGTCGCCGACCTTCGAGACGGAGTGGTTAGCACAGCGCTTTTGGACACCAGGGATCTGTGTGTAATTGACTGAGTTGTTCAACGATCAGCATTATTCTGTTGTTGCTAATAACTATAGCTACACACACACACATACAGAAACACACATTATATATAAAAGTAATGTACTCCCTTGTGCTTTGTACTACGCCATGAAAGTGTATAGGGTGTATGGAGTTAGGGGCCCACACTTTCTTGATCACGGCCGAAGGTGGGGATGATGTGATCAGCACCACGCCCCTGAGTTTCCTCCAGGTACCCACTTTATACCCACTATACACTACGATGTCGTAGTGGTAACGTCGTCGCCTTGTAATCAAAGGTTTCCGGGTTCGATACCTTTTAAAGGCACATTGCACAGTGGTTCGGGTCCTATAATAGGTCAAGTCCAGATTAACCTATCTGTGCATAAAGTGGGCGTAAAACAACAATTCAATCAACATTCTATTCATTCAAAGATCAAGCTCTGTTCTAATATCCACATAATTCCATTCTTTAGAAAAATATAAGCAGAACATCAAAAAACGGAAGTTGAAATGGACAATTTTGTTACTGCCTTGTCCATCTCTTGTGAGAAATGCAATGTTAAGGCAGAGAAAATTTTACGTGTAGAATGTAGGGCACGAGGAAATGCGTCTAGGGACGAGTCTTTGAGAGTGCATATGGAACTTTGGCCTCGAAAAAGACCAGTAAATTTTAGAACTAAGTCAACTATTCTTCTCTCCTTTTAACCAGTTTGTTTGTGCCCGCTGGATGGAAGCATCGCCTTAAAGGGTCTTCCTTTCCGCACAACAGTATTGCTACCTTTTGTTCTGACGTCAGACGAGGATTGCCACGAGGTTAGGTTAGGCCAGTTAGATTAGTTTCCATTAGCATAAATACAATGAAAAATTATTATTTAGGCTAACAGAACTAAGCATAGCTAGCCTAACCTGACAACGTAGGCATCTAGCCTAAAATTAAAAAGCTCTATCCCGTGACGTCAGAATACAAGGTTTCTCAAGTGTTGTGCGATAAGTGAGACCCCGCTTTAAATTGCGACGTAGATGGCACCGGCGTCGTATACTTTCATTCTTTGTCATTAATTCGATGTCCCCTTTATCTCTATCGCTGTACCGCTTTGTATGTGTCAAGCTATTCTGATTTTCCTTCCAAGTTGATATCTGCAGCCCAAAGCTACGTATTTTTAACATTATATATACACATCTACATGCATTCAAACTTTTTTTTCATAAAAAGAATACGATGTATCAGTTTATTGGTAAAGGCGCAAGAGGTTCATTGGCAACGTGGATGAATTCTCTTTTTCGCTTTTAACTGGATTTAGCATGTAGAGAGGAGTAAATTTCATCATACTAATTGCACATATTTTACATTTTATGTACAGTCACGGACACGGATTGTAACACTCTCCTTAAATTACAATGGAGTTGTTACAGCCCAAAAGTGTCAGTGACTGTACTCACAAATCTGTATCAATACAGGAAATCCTGGCCTTCTTTTAGTGACTTTTCAAGAGACTGATTTCCTCTAGTGGCATTGCATTTAACCATACCCTCCTGCAGTAGCAGTCCACGCACCTATTCCCTCTTTTAATACCATTCCACATGCCTATATCCTCTTCAAGTGCTGCTGTACAGTGGGATCCATGAGTATTACCGTGCAAATTGTCCATGACTATTGTCATTAATTTTTCTCTTACATCCTATGCGTTTTTAAGCGATGGATTTTTATATATACTGGTACAGAAGTTATCAACAGCTTGTTTTGAGATCGCTTTTGATTCTTGAAGCTCTTATTAGGTCAAATAAAGTGCACTAACATGGTGATGGACAATTTGCACGGTAATACTCATGGATCCCACTGTACGTATCCATTTCACGTACCAACTTACTCTTTTAGCGCCATTCTATTAACCTATTAACCATTCCTTATTTTAGTGCCATTCTACCAACCTATTCCCTCTTTTGGAACCATTCCATGAACCTATTTCCTCTTTTGGTGCCATTCCATGAACCTATTCCCTCTTTTGGAACCATTCCATGAACCTATTCCCTCTTTTGGTGACATTCCATGAACCTATTCCCTCTTTTGGAACCATTCCATGAACGAACCTATTCCCTCTTTTGGTTCCATCCCATGAACCTATTCCCTCTTTTAGAACCATTCCATGAACCTATTCCCTCTTTTGGTGCCATTCCATGAACCTATTCCCTCTTTTGGAACCATTCCATGAACCTATTCCCTCTTTTGGAACCATTCCATGAACCTATTCCCCCTTTTGGTGCCATTCCATGAACCTATTCCCTCTTTTGGTGCCATTCCATGAACCTATTCCCTCTTTTGGTGCCATTCCATGAACCTATTCCCTCTTTTAGAACTATTCCATGAACCTGTTCCCTCTTTTGGTGCCATTCCATGAACCTATTCCCTCTTTTGGTGCCATTCCATGAACCTATTCCCTCTTTTGGTGCAATTCCATGAACCTATTCCCTCTTTTGGTGCCATTCCACGTATCCATTCCCTTTGTTGGTGTCATTCCACGTACGCACTCTCTCTTTTAGTGCCCACATCTCATTTCCTTCTTTTGGTGTCGGCTAAATGGCCGAGTGACCTCCGTGGTGGAGTGGTCAGCGCAACGCTCTAAGACACCAGGGGTCCCAGGTTCGAATCATGGTTAGAATACGAATTTTTGTGTTTGTCTGTCCTATTGTAAATAAAAAGAGTGATAGTGAATAACTGAAATCAAGAAAGTGGAAAATATGATATGAGAAGAGCGCGTGGTCGAGTCTCGATCACTCCTCCGAGGTTTCCGGATTAGAGTCCCGGCTTGGTCATGGGTGTTCTTTGTGAATGCCCCTTCCATCAATATCATCTTATCATCACTCATTCTCAGCTTCGCGATTAGCTAAAAGTGGCAGAGAAACGAAAAATAAGACCAATCGGTCAATCTAATGAAACAAGTTTCAAGGTATACCGTGGAACGTGTCACTCACAATAACCTCGCCAAATCATTCCATTCATTCTCGGATACCCTGTATTTCATTTACAACTACTTTGTCACTCTTGTAATACTCCGCCTCAGTCTGGCTCCTTCATCTTTGAAGTTTGTTTACCTTGAGACAGGTGGTCTCCTCGTAGTACCGGGGATCGATTCCAGGGGGAACCCTCACGCCTGATGCTCCGCGAGTAATTTCCCTTGGGATGAAGAACACGAGAGGAATGCAGATCACATTCCTTTCTTCAAGTGCCTTTGTTAATAATGTATGGGATTCGAAGTCTGTAGCCTTAGAGTTTGTACGTTATATCCAAAAGACGTATTTATCACTTCCTAATGGATATATTTTATCTTGTTCATTTATTTACTTGCCGACCTACGTGGCGTAGTGGTTAGCACAGCGCATCAGCGCACTTTGGGTACATACTCTCTCGGGAATCTGTGGAGCAAGGCCGCGCATAACGTTAGAGAAGGGGAGAAAGAGAGTGGGCGGAGCAAAGTAGTGCGCGCTGCTGAAAACATATGGTAGCTGCAGCCGTGTTTTCCCTTCCATGAACTCACTACTTGCGCACAGTACTTGTTTTCGTTCGCTTGTTCCGGATGTTCTCGGGACAGAGTGTAGTCGTGACCATGAATCATAATTGGATGGAACTCATGGAAAAAAACCACACTTACAAAACACTTATGACCAGGCCAGGATTTGAACCCGGAACCTCTTTTGCCGAGATCAGGAGTCGATTACTTAACACGTTCTGTCTCTCTAGAATGACGTAAACAGGTATTTTAAATAACCAAGATAAAAATATAAACTCTACGCACTGAGAAAAAGTTGATTTGGAATAAATCCCCCCTCCCCCCCAAAAAAGAGAAAAGTTCCTTGTAACCAAATATTTATCTAAATGTGCGACAAAAACAAATCATTGTTATTTTTTAAATCGCGCAAATTTGCTTAGTTAACAGAAATTTAATCAGAATTACCAAATTTTAGTATTGTTTATGATTACTAAAAAAGGATCTCCCTGATGGCATAGTGGTAACGCCGTCGCCTTGTAATTAATGGGTCCTCGGTTCGATCCCCGGTGGAGGCTCATAGGGGTTCGGATCCCACTTTAATCTGTAGGATCAGTCCCGCTATTTACTCTGTGCTTTCAGACTAAGGATTCATTCCTTAAATTATCCAAGATTCTGGCATGATATCCTCTATACCCTCTGCCACCATCCAGGTCGTTCTTCTTTAATCTGCGCCCCTTTTCAGGGCGAGGGGAGGATTTTTACGCGCAGGAATCTCCAAGTCCCAACGCGAGTTTATGAGTTCCACAAAGCTTTATAAAACTTCCACTTTAGCGGTAAGATATGACACATATCCAATGCTCATACCAAACTTGAATTATGAAGTTTATAGGCTGAGGAAGAAATTGGCGGGGAATACATAATACTATTAACATTGATTGAGCGTGTATTTTCATAAATTAAATAAGTTGAAACAATGTTTTGCAGCAACTTGTGCTTAATCATGACATGTTCCATCAAGAAATCTTTTCATTCGAAAAGTTAGGAAGACATATTGATGTATGCCATGCAGCAGTAGAATTCGTATCAGACAGAATCATCATCATCATATGTATTTATTTATTTCAAACATTATTTATAGTGCTGCATACAGAACATTCCAAAGTTTACACACACGCACACTCATGATCAAGTATCACAAAGTAAAAGAGAAAAATGAACGTAAGAATAAAATACAAAATGTTTGACAAGGACAAAAAAGACAAAAATCTGAACAGTAATTTAAAATAGTCCAAACCTAAAGACACATGTCAAAGAACATAAAATCCAAACAGAACTTTTATACATTCAGTTATTCTTGGTAACTTTACATTGAATTATTAGATTATATAAAAATGATTTCTACCCATTTTTTATGCACTACTGTTACTACTCTATATTTTCGAACACCATATATTGGGATTTTTAGGTCAAATTGCATAAGAATATTGGGGCATGATATTTTGCTATTCAAAATATTATGTATAAAATTTATTTCAAGATTTCTCCAGTTGACAATGACCTGAGGTTCAATCTAGCTATGTCATATATTTTCATAGTCATAATGGAGACGAATTAATTTAAATAGGAAATAAGTCAATCTAATGAGCGTTTTTTGTATCGATTTTTAAAGGACATTACACTGAAAAACTTGGTAGAGAATATTTATATATGTGATTTTGAAATCGTGAAATTTTGCAAGTTTACGGCGATTTTTCCTTAAAGGGCATAATGTTAGTGTTAGGCAGTCAACACGATAAGAACTATCGTAAACAAATAAATCACCAGGGAAAAACATGTTCTGTGGGGAATTCCCTTCTCCGTTGAATTTATGGCATCTGCAGCGATAAGTAAGAAAAGTGGTAAAAGCCAACCAGTATAGAAAAAGCGGAGGTGTAGTGTTTGTCATTAACCTTGCAAAGATATCATACATCATACTGGATATTCCGGAAGTCTATGACGGACTCGTAAATAACTAGAAACGTGTTAAAATACAAGTTTTGGACTTTGCTTGAAGTTGCTCAACATCTCCCTCAACCCTATCGTATCTTCCTTAATTAATTAATCTTTACTTTAATATTTTATAACTTAAAGATTAAATTAAGGAAGACCCGATACAGGCGACTTTCATTCAATTTCTTATCAAGAACACCGGCTTCCATCAACTTGTTGTACCAAGCCTGAATTCTGTTATACCAGATGGAGTGGTCCGAAACTACTTCGTTCTGAAGTTTCTGTTTTTTGGATAACAGGTTTTGCCTTGATAAACCACAGTGGGCCTTGTTCTGCGCCTCTATTTTTTCTGAATAAACACACTCTTGGCGTTGCTACGACTAGTAATGACATCTAGTGGAGTATATAGTAACCGAGTTGATGATTGCAATGCGAAAGACTGTCAGTTTTGGGTTACTAATGATTAAAATTCGTCACGAAACTACTGGAACATGTTGACGTAGTTACATACATTTGTCATAATGTGTTATTTGTTTCCCCAGCAATCTATTTCGCCAAGTCTGGTGATGTTCTCGTCCACCAGGGATCTGCAGAATGTGTTTCGTTTGCTCCCTTCTTGACACTTGGTAGGCAGAGTGGATGGTGTAACGAGGAACAAGCTTCATATTATCAAGCCTGCAATTGGTGTTTCTGTATGGTATTTCTCATCCCGTCCCTCCTGTCGAGACGACGTAATTTTAACCAGTCTTAGAATTAGACACAGCCGTCTCACCCATGATCATTTGCTGCAGGAGCTACACCCTCCAATGTGTTTGTTATGTCTGTCATGCTGTTTTAGGTGTTCGGCATTTTCTTCTTCCTTACTCGGACAGAGTTTTAATCTTCCCAAACCATTTATCATCCCCGTTGGGAGATGATGACTGCGTTTTAGCAAGTGTTTTTAACTTTTTGACAAAAAAGCGGGTCCATTCCACTATGAGGAAATTATTTTGTAGTGTGTCCTTGTCTTTTTAATGTGTTGTGTATCATGTGCAAATCCCTTTACAAACTTGCACCTTTACCCCTTCTCAAGTGGATTTTTACATCCCATTTTGATTAGGGTGACGATTTTTGAATAAGGGATATTTCCCCGTATATATCAAAGGGTACAAAATTACCATGTGGGCCGATGCACCCAAAACTTTTAATTCAATCAATCGGATTGATAATTTCGCAAGCAAGCATCTGAGAAAGATCTTCCTAAGGCATACAAGCCTCTCTGTTGCACACCTGTTAGATAAAGCTGGAGGACATCACCAAGAAGAAAAACAGCAAGAGTTGTGAATAATGATTGGAAGGAAGGAAATGCACGCCAGTGATAGAACTGGGTCGGTCTTGTCCAGACTGAGAACAGACAGAATTCAAACGGCAAAAGACGATTACAACTTTTTATATTTCCTTCCAGTGAAAAGGAACAAGAGATGTTAGGGATATGAGCAAATCTAATTCGATTTCGAGGAGACATGAAGCGGAATTACATTCAACTTTCCAGAAATTACAGAAAAGGGGGGGGGGGGATTATGATGCAACACAGGCGAGATTCGAAACACATCCTCATTTACCACAACTTTTGCGCGATATAACTATGACGTCATCTTTTGCATTAACCTACAGAGCTGTTGAAGGTATTCCTCAACATCAAAAATAACTGTCTGCTTTGAAACTTGTTTTCCTAATTTTTAATATTTGCATGATTTATCTAACACTTGCAAGTTAATTAAAAGTGTTCAGTTATAATAAGAATATAAAAAATTGCGTAATGTGTTATCTATTGTATGATAGTAGTTTAATATTTTTAAAGTTTTTATTTTTCTCTATAGTTGCAACAGTCAATATTGTTTATGCATGAATTGTGGCTCCACTTCCAGTGTAGTACTAAAGGTGTATGTGTGTGTGTGTGCATTAAAACTTAGGTACAAAAAAAAAGAACGGTAAAGGGAGATTTAAGATATCTGGGGAAGAAATTTGCTGGTTTCTACTGCAATTCGAGCATTAACTGATTTTCGTTTGCAATATAATGATACATACATGTACATACACTCCATCAGCCCCACCTCCACACACCAACTACCCACATGTGTGTGTGTGTGATTGACGTTCCCCATAGCGTAGTGCTAACATCGTCGACTTTCAATCAAGGGGTCCCGGGTTCAATAACCGATGGAGGCACATAGTAGTTCGAATGTCTTTAAACTGTAGGTATGGTCCCGATTAGCCTACTATGCATAAAGTAGACTTTAAACAAAAATTCAAAATTTACAATATTTAGTCCATGTGCAAGAAAATAGTAGATGATGAATTGTTTTTGTATTCTTATGTAAAGACCCAACAAATGTTGATAATATTAATATTAGCTCTACAAGAAATGCGCTAAATTTGTTGTAGAGCAAGATGAATTATTAATGTGCACCAAAAGTAAAAAATTCATTAGAACCAATGGTGAAACAGTAAATGTTTGTGGAACATGATAGTGTTTTTGTGTATTATTTTAGTGTTTTCTTCTAGTTTAATAATATGCATTTACCTCAACACCCCGAAAAGAGTGAATTGGCTTGTAAATATATGAATTTCCTTTGAACATTTGGTACCAACAAAGATTTAACACTAGCAAAAACGAATTCGTCATTTCTTCAAGTCTTTCTCGTCGAACCTCTTTTTCTTTCTTGCAAGACTACCACAAAACCCCAACTCTTAACAATGGAGCATCCCGTGTCTTGAAAGCTAATCCCAATCGATGAAGCGTAATGTTCTATTGTCGTCACTCTCTGTTATTGGATTTCTTATCAACGGCGGTCATTACTGCTTCGTTCCCGGTGACGTTTCCTGAATCCAACGACCCTCTTGTTATGCTCGCGACAATATTACAAGTTCCAACTAAGTTTCCTGACAGCGTTTGCTTCGTTTTAAAAAAAATATCGCGTTACGTAAGTACGAGGTGAGCGTGAATTATGACTTTCAGTCATTGGCGATTAGCGGGAAAGTGCCGCCACGATGCGGGGAGCGCTTTTCAGCTATCGATTGGAAACACCTGATGCACGTGCTTCTCCTGCCACCTGTTGATCCGTAAGGAAAGCTCGATCTATTTTGTTTCCCTTTAAAGTTTTCCGAGCGTCGAAATAGCGTGTACGTGAACAAAATTAACAGTCTTCCTTCATTTAAATTTTGTGCTACCTGTAGGAAATGTAGTATGTAATTTATAATTTTCGAGGCCTTCAGAATTCAAGACGCCAATAAAACATCAGACGGTTGTGCAGGGAAATATATTGTTCTTTATCATTCAAGTTAATCGTGAGGTAAGGATGAATACTGAATTGATGAAACGAATGATACAGCCACCGAGAAACATTGGTAGTTCTAGCGGAGGAGCCGATGGGGTCTAGGCCCACCCAGAATTTCAAATGAATATTATTCTCAGAATCTTAATCAGTATCGTTGTAAGCTTGCTGTTCTAAGGGAGTGTGGGCGATCCAAACAAATGCTTGTCACTGCCCCCTGCCCCTGCGTTGCCATGATCGCCATCGAGGCGTAATTATTTAATACGCAACGGCTTGAAACTTTGTCGTCTGTCGCTTTGGTCTGAAAACTTCCTAAGAGTCCCGAGGTTCCATCCCCGGTAGAGGCACATTACGTAGTAGTTCGGTTATAACTTTATACTGAAGGTCCAGTCCCGATTACCCCATCTGCTGTGCATAAAGTAGACTTCCACACACGTTTGTTAGAAAATTATTCGAACATAATTACATAGCAGAGATAAAAGATACGATTGATACAAAATCAAGATAATACGGTACTTCCCAAGAGGGTCGAATGTGTGCCATACACGTGCCAACAAGACGCCCTATCGCATAAACTACTGCCATCAAAACAACCTAATAAGGGAAGAAAATAAAAATTCATCCTTTTTCCGCTCGGCAAATGTTCATAGGACTTGGAAATTAAATTCTGTTGACTCCCAAGACGTAGGGAAGAACTGCCCAACACTGAAAACCCTGCGTGAAAGGGGGAAAAGAAAGCGAAGTGCCATACTCGGAGAAGAAGGTAGAAGCAAATTGGATTATGGAGGAAAGAAACCTTGCTTATGCAGGCAAGGAAATCGAATAGAAGCATTGCTATGCTTTACTGGCTTGAATAATAGAGAAGGTAGGCCAAAGCAAGCTCCTGCAGAAACAAGCGAAGACAATTTGTCCTAAAGCATGGGTGTCCGAAGAAAAATTTGCAACGGGAGTGGGTCAGAATCGAGAAGTTCTGTCCTTAACCCTTGACTACTATGGAGGACGTTGATAAATGATCACACAAGGGTGACCCAATATAAGCGACGGATTTAATATGCTTAAGAAAATACTTTATCTTTACAAAATGGCAAATATTTTTACATCATTACAACGGGTAAATGTTCCGATTTAAGAATGAAAGATTTGTTTTGGACTCGCAATGTCCGGGGTTTTGATAATATGAAGATGAAAATAGCTACGGGTATTGAATATTCACAACCAGAATTTATGATCGGCAAGGATCGATCGATTATAATGATCGATTATACCTTTTCTTTCTTCGAGATATCGACTTCCGAGCCTGGAACATCTGCTCCAGTTGAGACAGTATTTTTAATTATGGGGAATATTTGGTCTGCAGAAAGAGGTAGACTTCTAGTATCCAATGTTAAACATCTGCTGAATGTTAAAATTAATTCAGAACTTTCATGTTGTGAATTTTATGATGTTATTAAAACAAACAAGCCATTTCTGAAAAAAAGTCATGTCTAGTGAAAAGTACAACTGAGTCAACTTAACAGATAATGCTACCTAGAACAGAGAGGCTTCCTAAACATCAGAAAATTATCCAATTAAACATTTGCAAATTAATTGATTGATTTTAGAAAATAATGATAATATTTTTTCTTGTACAATTTATAGTTTAATGTTCCAATAAAATGTTAAGACTTTTAAGTAATTTCAATTTATTTTTGCAAAGAAAAACTGAAATTCAGCAGTAACGAGTTGATCGCGAATATGTCCTGATTTGGATCCAAAAAAAATATGGTAAACCTATCTATTCAGCATATTAAATCCGTCGCTTTTATTGGGACACCCTATACTATGAAAGGGTCTGCCAGACTGCTGTTTTGATTTTCAACCGTGAACTATACTCTGGGTGTCTCTAGAGCAAGCGAACGAAAACACGTCTCTGCGCAAGTAGTGACGCGAGACGGCTCCGCAAATGAACACGTGAGAGGGAACGGGATTGCGTGGAGGGGGAAATGACTGCAGTTTCCAGCCTTCACAGCAGCGTGTACTGCTTCGCTCTGCCCACTGTACCCCCCTTCCCTCCTCCCTTCTCTGCAGCTATGTGCGGCTTTACTCCACAAATTCCGGGGATAGAGCATAACTTGTTTTACTATTTTCAATTTCTGACGCTTTCTCATAACTTGAAATGGTTATAGAAGACTATTGTAGAACAGTTTTCAATTATTGTTTAGTTAAAGAAACTTGACGTAATTTATGCAAAGGAGAAGAAAATCGGTCAAAAATTGCAACAATGATTTCTCTACTTTTTAAAAAATTCCAAATTCTTAAAATGTCTACATTTTTATGTTGTCAAAAGAGCAGGAGCTCGAAGTAATATGAAATCTTCTGCTGAAATTAAAAATAAGTAGGAAAATGAAAAATCATCGTAACAAAAGAACAAACGTATCTACTATGATAAAGACTGTCATATCGCTCGCCGAAAATAGAATTTAGATTTGAACAAAGGCAAGACCTCGTGATCTTGACAGTGTATAGCCATGGGCGGAGTTTGAGCTTTTGCTTTGGGGGGTCCAGACTCTGGGAGAAGCATATGATGTACCTGAGGGTTGTTGAATATTCCCTAGTTTATAAGGGGTTCGTAGACCTTCCCCCGGAAATTAAAAAAACAACAACTTAAAAACACTGAGTTCTAGGCCTTTTAGATTTGAAAATGTTAAATTTCCTCGCTTCAGTAAACAAATATTAATTAGTATATTGGTTGTCAGTTTTAAAAGAAGCAAAACAGTACGATTATTGCATTTTGCATTTCATTAATTTTTTATTGATACAATACTCGTATTACTTTAAAAAGTTACGGTCCAATAGTAAGCTTCAGAAATTTTAGAAAGTTCTTTTGATGCCTCAGCAGTAACTGTTGACTCAACAGAAAGTCATTTTAAGTTTTTATTTCTTCAAACTGTACACATCAATCAAATCGTCTAAGACCCGCTATTGTGGCGCAATTACCGCACAAGCCATCATGCCAAACGTCAAGATTTGCGGTATGGCTTCATAACAAAAATGAAGTAACTGAACTTAATCATGTGTTATTGTTTTTAGTCTTTTTTTAAGTTGGGGGGCAGCCCCCCTGGCCCCTCCAGAACTCCGCCTATGCGTGTAGCCAGCACCCCATCTGAAAGGTATGGAAAAGGGTTCACTTGTGGTTAGAGGGGTGCGAGATATAAAGTAAAAGAAAAATTCAGAGCTGTTCGAGAGACGCTAGTCATAGCCAACAAAAAATACCGGCGCCGAAGGCTACGTCATTCATCGACGCTGACGTCATGAAGTGAGTCCCAAGCAAGAACACGGGATCTCTGCTGCAAGAGCTATTATACGCTATGATAAATTTTCTAAATATAATTTCTGTGCGTTGCTATCGCTAGTATGCACCTCTCTCTGTTTCCCTTTCGTATGAAATCGCTGTACACAGCAGGTGCGTTATTATTGTATACAGAGAAGACTGGATCTCTCATCGACTTCATTCAAATAGTCCTCATCGAACATCGTTTTACTCAATATATCTGTTTAAATGTGCGACATATAATACTGGGAAAATGATGTTCTCTTTAAGTCCACTTTATGCACAGGTAGGCTAATCGGGACTGGACTTACATTTTAAAGTGGGATTCGAACCACTATGTACGTACCTTCGCCGCGCACCGAAGGAAACGATGTTCATATGAAGATAAAAGCTAGGAAAAACCTGCAGTACAGCAGTACTCCATTTGCAATATGATAAATATTTCATTCATTATTTTATGCTACAACAATACTTTAGATCGGCTCGACGGAACGCACTTGCGCGATTCTCGCAACGAAACGGCAACGCTGTGGAAGTCGCCTGCTGCCCGCAGAGTCTGAGATTGGCCGCACTCCGCCATACGTCATGCACCCGTTTACCATATTAGGAGTGCGAAAGAATAATTAATATCTGGAGCCATACTTGATGCACACATGCCAAACTTCTGGAACTTGATCAAATGCGTTATATCAACAGTTTTTTGCAATTTCATTGAATTTGTAATTATGCATTTCAAGTTTGCACGTTTCCCTAAAATGTCAATTTTTGAAGTATCTAGTAAAAATATGCATTTTATTTCTTCTACAGAGGTGCAAAAGTAATCAAACTTCAAGTACACAAAGTCTCAAGATTATATGTACAGTCGATTAAGAACTGTATGGTGTTAAGTTCTCCGTTCGTGAAAATTGGAAGGAAAAAATACACTTTTCTGTGAATTTTTCATTATAGCAAGAAAACAAAGTTAAGAATTTTTTTTAGATAACGCTTATTAAAAAGTAGATACTTGAAGCTTTCCAATGAGGTAATGACTTTCTTCCTCCCACGGAGTACAAATTTACAAGCGCTTAAACCGAGGGCTCAATATTTTTGGCAAGGGTAGTAGGTCCAAACATGGAATAACGTGGAAAGAAGGAAGTTACTGCAATAGCCATTAGCCATCCTTTCAACATGTTGATCTTCTAATTTCAACTTACAAATATATCAATCCTGCTATGCTTATCTCTGATGCTTTATGCACACTTAAAAAACTATCCAAATACAAATAACTTGCTTTACCATTGCTGAAGAAGTGAATTAATGTAGGCTGTCAACTCCTCTCGCATACAAAAACACGCGCCAGCAACTTGCTTACGTCACGGTTGCGTTTCGGGGCCGGTATTTTTCGTTGGCTACGGGGTGGGTGGAGTATAATGACGTCATGTTTACGTGTCATCATAAAGAATGGTGTTTTTAAGGGAGAGTGAAGTAAAGAGCTATGAAAGAAGGTGTAGAAAATTAGATAAAGGAATAGAGAAAGAAGGAAAGATAAAAGAATCACATAAGCGCAAGACAGCGAAAGATTGGAGAGAGAGAGAGAGAGAGAGAGAGAGAGAGAGAGAAAGAGGAGGAGAAGAAAATAAGAGAACAAGGTATAAAGAGAAATAAATATTTAAAGAAAGGAGACAGAGAAAGAGTGTGAAGAAATAAGGAGTAAAGAATTTGAGGGCAGTACAATGGGCGCCCGCAGGGGGCGCCATAGGGTGCACTTGCCCCCAAAGATTTTTGGAAAGAGTTCATGTAATTCGAATGGTGAAATTCTACAGATATTTTATGACAAAAAAATATTGTTTTCTGTAACTTACAGGCCTGTAAGTTACAGCACAGATATACAGAATATGGAAATTACAAATGTATGTAAGTTTTAAAAAAAACATAGGTATTTAGTAGTAGTAGTAGTAGTAATAGTAATATAATAATAATAATAACAACAACAAAAAATAATAGCAGTAATAATATTAATAATAATAACAAAAGTTTCTGTGACTCTATCCCCCCCCTGATAAAATATCCTGCAGGCGCCCTTGGGTATATACAAACAAAAATTAATCAACAATTGATTTCCTTTTGAATATTATTGAGGCATACACTGAATTTCCTATACAATTTAATAAAAGAGAACTCTGCATGATAAAAAAAACTTTCGTTTTTCACCGTTATGTTTCTACCTCGGAAGGAGTATAAATCCGAATAATTTTAGAGAAGTCTTGAGTATATCATAACACTACATTTCTCCTGACTGTACTATGTTTTACTTTTAATTTAGTAACTTTTAAATGTTTATTGGTATGTCTAAGTTACTTTTTCTTATTCTTACAGATAACCAAACAACACATTCTGTAGAAAGGAGTTTTTTTTTTTTTTGCTTCCGTCATTGATAGCTTCGTGTAAGGTAAGACCTAATAGCTTTCCAGCAATAATAATAGGGTAGCTACACTAGCTTTGGTCCTATTTAATAGAGTTTACATACTCTATATATTGATAGAGCATTTATTTAATTTTTGGGGGAATAATGTAGCTATACTCCATGAGACCTTAAAAAGATAGCTTCGCTGGCTTGCAGCAGGCGACAATATTGGGGTGTGTCTGCGAGAACCAATCAGATCCGCGAATGAGCGAGCTCGGTTGCCACAGCTAGCTCGCTGCACCCTTCTGGAAGGGTGAGTGACATCTGCCTGTTGCTACCTCGGCCTGTTTGTTCGGCTGAGGAGCAGACGACACGAGAGTATGGGCAACAGTGTGCGAGCGACGACTGCTGTTAGCCCGCGAAGCGCTCTTTCTAAGACCTCCTGCAGTATTGTAGAGCTTTCTCTACATGTTATTTACAATACACTTGCAATGTTATGTACTTAATAACAATTATAATAATATTCTCCTTAAAGTCTATCTGTCCTGATCATTTATTCGAAATAAATTTGAAGTGAGTCTGAATTTGATAGCGTTACGCAACTTTTAACTTGATAAACAAACTCGGTAAATTTGCAGGAAAAAGCAAATCGTGCGTAGAACGTTCTTTTCATCCGCGTGGAAATTTCGTGATGTGTCAAGAAATTTTTAAAATCCTCTGCGTGTGGGCATTTTGCTGTTCGTGCCGTAACTAACGTCACAGTTCTTTTCCCACTCTGCGATAAGAGGCAGCGTTGCCAACTCTTGGTGGAAGAAATTCCCTGAACTTCCATGCAAAACTGTTAAATCAGAATCTGCATCTCTATTGTATGATGGTGTTTTCATCATTCCTTTACTTGAGCTGGCAGCCTTAGAAGATGATGGTGTTTGACGGTTGACATTCAACATAGTTTATCTGATTGCATTCTTAATTTTCTGTCATTCTTCATTGATCGCTATTGCAACGCGATGATAACGGATAATAGAGAATTAATTCAAAATCCAGGTCATGGAGGCTGGGTGATGTGACCAGCCACGTAGCTAGATATTTTGGCGCCCTAAACAGGATTTGGTGCCCTCCCTCAACCCGCACTACCAAGCACCGATATTTTTTTCGTTAAATTTACATTATACAAATTTTGAAATGTGGAAACTAAAAAAAATTTATTAAAAAATAATATCGTTTTTATTTAAAGATTCGTGGTTTGCATTTCTGATTTTTCTTTTTTAAAAAAGTTTAGCATATTTAAGAATATTTTAGTTATGCTAATTTTTTATTTTATAATCAGAAATGAACCCGCGGTCTCTCTACGCTTTGTGAAGGTTTGTAAGGTAGTATATTTTCTTGTACTGTAGTATATTTGAGACTCCAGACGATTCTGAGACATCACAGATCTCTTCACGCACGAGAAAAGTCTCGTATGGAGGGTAAGCACGTTCTTCACCCCCCCCCCCCCCACGACTCTTCAAAAACGCCAAATATTATATATCTTTATATATGAAAATATTGTTTATGTCAGTGTTGTCCCCCCAAAAATGTATTTGAAGTTGGTGCTACTGCTTTCATCTACTTCGCCTATTCGTCCTCACCGTTACGAGAACCCTACTAAGTGACAAAGTAATCATAATATAATTTTCAACAATTATCTTGTTACAGAGCAAGTGTTCGAAGTGGCTGAATCCTACTCACTCGCTACAGACACTAAATTCAAGAAGAGTAATTCACAGATATGAATGTAGTCTCCAATTTTAGTTACCCAATACAAGAGTTGGCAACTCTGAAAATGAGGAAGTGAGGGAAGGTGTGTCGCGTAAATTGCAAGGCGTGGTTTATTTCCTTTTTTATATATTTTTTTCTCCCAACTCGTGTCATTTCTAAATTTAGACTTGGCTAAAATAACGTGAAGTCAAGCACGTGGATATCGAGGGAAGGAGGTCATCGTTCGCAGACAGGCCCGAAAGCAAACTATTTTCGTTTCAACAGCTGATTTGATTTGGTCAGTGCAGATCTTAAGATTTTTTCGTCAATTAGACTTTTTCATACCCTCAGATTCTGCCGTGGTGAAGTTGGATCAGGGTCTGCCCTAGGTGGGTGCGGGGGCCTGGTGCATACAATATGCGCTGGCGTATAACCAATATTTTTCAGAGGTGTGAAGAAATCAGATATTTTTGTTCCTTAGTCTACAGGTGTTTAACATAGTCACTAGGGCTATGATTTTCACGACTTAGCATATATATATTTTGGTGAGGGTGATGCGTTCCCTCGTCTCAGAGGCGTCTCGTGAACGCATGCGGTGCACGCTGCGCATGCGTCAATTGCGGGAAATAGGACAGCTTGCTCTTCGACGACATTCATGAGCGTTTCTACATTCTAATGTCTTCATATAGGAGAAGTTTTTATTTTACACGAGAGCGCTGAACTAAGCTTATATTACATTTCTTGGATCTGAAGTGAAAGGAAGTAATACATTCTTTTCCCACAATTGACGCATGCATCACTTCAGATCCAAGAAATGTAATATAAGCTTAGTTCAGCGCTCTCGTGTAAAATAAAAACTTCTCCTATATGAAGACATTAGAATGTAGAAACGCTCATGAATGTCGTCGCAGAGTAAGCTGTCCTTTTCCCCACAATTGACGCATGCGCAGCATGCACCGCATGCGTTCACGATATGGCTCTGACTCGTTAAATTATGGCGCTATAAGGGCATATTTGGCCATTTCTACGTGATAGAGCATATTTTGATAGATTTTCGGTCATATTCAGCATATTTTCGAATTTTCAAGGAAGGTACAATCGAAGTTGATTAGTTTTTACTCCCACGTTCACTCAAGTTGTTGATTTTTTTTACAATTATACGTCCCAGTTTATTTCCTGAAAAATGGTGAAAACGAGTTTTCTTTTCTAACGGAATGAAATCAGAAAATGGACTTCGGCCCAAAATAACTCTCATCAAATATTCGCTTATTGTTGAGTTTCTTCGAAGTGTAGATCAATTAAAAAAATTAGAACAAGCACAAAATGGGCTTTACCGTAATACTTTTTTAGTGCAAGCACTTTCAATTGTTTCGCCTCTGTAGATAACTACTGGACTGCAGCAAAATCTTTTTCATTTTTATTTGAAAATTTACAGGAAGAATTCATTGTACAGTCAACGGCAAACACAATGGTAAGCAAATTGTCCACAGCTATTTTCATTATTTTTTTTATTCTACATCCTGTTTGTTTTAAGGAATGAAACTATGTTCGTTCGAAGCAGGCATTGTTATCTGCTAATTGACGTATAGACCGAATGAGAATGGTGGTGGACAATTCGCCTACTGTTTCTTTCGCTGTTGGGTGTACATTGCAACTCAGGGCTCATAAATTGAACTAAAAATGGTATCTGAAAACATCTCAGCATATGTTAAATTGTGATGTTTGAGACGTTCAATTGAAAGGGCATATTTTTCAAATTATAGTTCATATTTTTTTTTAAATTTTAGGTTATTTTGCATATTTTGGTGATGTTTAGGTCATAAATATCCTAGTCCTAATAATCACATTATAAACATTATTAGAATTAATAATCAATTAATTAAAATATTTGGTATTATTACCTAACAGCAATAAGGTTGAAGGTTAAAGCCAAGAATTATGAGATGTTAATAAAAGTTTCTAAATTATTTTTCTTTTCATTACCGATGTGAAACCGGTTAAATAATTTAAAAATCAGACTATGATCGCCATTAAAGCCGTTCTGTTTTTTTATTGGAGGATAGTGGAAAGTAGGAGGACCAGACTAGAAAGATGGAGGGAAGATGGTGGGGGGGGGGGCAGGGTGGAAAGTAATGAAATTTTTAAAATGAAAATTGCCATTTTTCACAATCGTAAGTCCATATTTAATTCCAAGTTTTGATTAAAACAATGTGTTTACGTGTTTTTTTACACAGCCAACACTTCTTAGTACATGTGAATCCGTTGTCGATATCCCGGTAAAAACAAGGATGGCGTCATCAACTTTCAAACCGTGCTCATTATGTTCAACGATATTTCCGAAATGACATATTTAAACAAACCATCCTCTCGCTATCGGCTCTGGCGTCCGGCCTAAATGTTTCTCTTCTCTTGTTGATCCTTCAAAACTTGTTCTGAGCGAAACGCAACACAGATGAAGCGAGATAAATAAAACAAAAAGGTGACGAACATCCAAAACCGATGCCAGTTCCGGGAGAACTGAAGCGTTTTGCCAAGCTCAGTGTTGTTTCTGGCCCAGTGGGAAATTTCCCTGTCGTGTTTTAAAAATTCCCTTTTGGACCTTAAAATTCCCTCTTTCACAAACAATATGTACAAAAAACACACTTATTGAGGTTTTAACCCGATATTACGATCTAAAAGAGTGTGCGAACGATTTTAAGGGGAAGGCTAATTTAACTTAAAAATAGGCTTTTGTGAACACGTTGCTGGGAGTGTCCACTTTATGCACAGAAATGGTAATCGGAACTGGACCTACAGTTTAAAGTGCGATACGAACCACTGGCCCATGTGCCTCCATCGGGTATCGAACCTGAGATCCTTTGATTACAAGGCAACGACGTTACCACTACGCCATCAGGGAGGTCCCGCGGGTGTATGGGTCAGAGGCGTCTCGTGAACGTATGCGGTGCATGCTGCGCATGCGTCTTTTGTGGGAAAAAGGGCAGCTTGCTCTGCGACGACATTCATGAACATTTCTACATTCTAATTTCTTCATATAGGAGAAGTATTTATTTTACACGAGAGCGCTGAACTAAGCTTATATTACATTTCTTGGATCTGAAGTGAAAGAAAGTAATAATTCTTTTTCCACAATTGATGCATGCGTCACTTCAGAACCAAGAAATGTAATATAAGCTTAGTTCAGCGCTCTCGTGTAAAATAAAGACTTCTCCTAGATGAAGACATTAGAATGTAGAAATGCTCATGAATGTCATCGCAGAGCAAGCTGTCCTTTTTCCCACAATTGACGCATGTACAGCATGCACCGCATGCGTTCACGAGACGCCTCTGGCATGAGTCTTGTACTATGTACAGTTACCGGCAATAATAATGGAACACCCAGATCCTGAAATTCTTGCATCCTTGCAAGACATTGTGTGTGTGTTGCCTAACACTACAGCGATATGTGGATTTTAAAAGCAAATTTTCAATGGCAACTTCTACCACCCCCCGTAGAGGTAGACAACACACATAACCCCTTGCAGGGAAGCGATCATTCCAGGATTTGTGTGTCCCATTATTGCTGGTGACTGTACGTAATTTATTTCCTTGTTATTAGACATTAAATTTACGAAATTTGTTTTTCCTTGAGTCTTCATTATTAATTAAATCTAGGCTATAACTTACAGTTTTCATTAAACTAATGAGCCGAGTTCAGATTGAAACGAAGCACGATATTTCAAGCGCTTGTACTCCACTAGAAGAAGAAGAAGAGCAGAAGCAATTGAGTCAGAAATGAGCAATTGTATAGTATGTATCAGTGGCGTGCCAAAGGCAGGGTTAGTGGTGTTATATCTAGAGATGGTTTCAAAATCCGGTTATGTGGAAAGTACAGATTTGTAGAAAATCTGTACAGTGACGAATGAAAGAAATGGATAGCCCGTAAAACGATAAAACTGTCTGAATAAATTCGTATAAACATACATTTCGGATAATTCGAATATCGAATCAGAATATCCGACACCCGGATAGAAAATGGTCCAATGTCCGGATAAAATTTTATCCGGATTTGGCCATCCCTAATTATAAACCCCCTTTGGCCCAGTATTTCTAAAAGAAAAGAGCGTCAAAGGCAGGAAAAGGTGGCCAAATGAAGGCTGACTACTGAAGAAGTATATGTAACCCCCTCCTCCCTTTCTTGAGCACGCCACTGACATCTATGCATGACGTAGGATTTCCTTGATTCTTGCTAGAGTGCTGCATCGAGGCTTTCTTGCTCGATCGTCTAATAGTTCGCACGAATGACGCTAGATGGCTTACGGAATTTACTGTTTCTTCGCTCGAGCGAATGACGCTCGAACATTCAAACGATCGGTATACGCTCGAAGCCCAGTAGTTCACGTGTAATCGTAATTTTTCTGTAGTAGCGGACCTTCAAATATGGATCGTGAAGTGAAAAACAGCAGTGAAATTTAAACTAAAGTGGACATACTCATAATTTCCATGTTGGTTGGCTGATTTGGTGTTTTAAGTCCACTTTATGCACAGTAAGGCTAATCGGGACTGGACCTACAGTTTAAAGTGGGATCCGAACCACTTGTGCCTCCAACGGGTATCGAACTCGGGACCCCTTGATTACAAGGCGACATCATCTCCATGTTAAAATGTAATTTAGTCTATCTTGCCAATACATAGCAATATATGAAAATGAATAGATGATTATGGGTTGAAACTACCCGCATGAATTTTACACATATATTAGTACCATTATTGTCACATTGAAATGATATTTGATATTCTATATATTCGAGCGAATCATGCTCGAGCGTGGGAAATTCGATCCAGTTTGACCGAGCAAAAGTGGTCCAATTCAGTACTCTAATTCTTGCATATTTTTGAATGTTTATTGAATGTTTATATCTTTTGCCCTTTCCTGTAATTTTCGGCTCCAAAATTTCCTTCTGGAAACATCATTGGTCAAGCTTCAAAGGGGTACGTTGTCTGTGCGACACCTCCGTTTCTTCCCACCTATTCCGTATGTCGTACGATTGGCCAGCCCAGTTCGGAAGGGAAAATGTCGCACAGCGGACGTTTTAGCATGTGCAGTGGCTTTGGCAGGTGGCCAAGATTTTCGTGGCAAGATTTGTGAGATAACAGACGCCTTAGGCAGTGTTTCGGTTGCATGCTTCAGTGACGTTGCGTGTCGCCGTGAAAATGAAACGTGCGTGTATGTTTACACGCTTCTTTCGCAGGTGACACCTCTTTTTCAGTAGTTAGGAAAACATTAACTGAATTGTGTCTAAGGTGAAACCAACTTAATTGTGCTTGTCCCTTTGAGCTTTCGTTGTAATTTATTTTTCTGTCACGCAATGGGCATTCTAGTAGCACATTATGGAATAAAACATTTAAATGATACTGCATGTGGCGTCAAAGGCCGCAAATTTCATACAGTAATAATAGTAAAGCAAGTTAAATATGCAGTACCCTAGTATATATTTTAATTGTTATGTGCGTTCAATTTCCGACGGAATTTGTGAGATTTGAATCTTGAATCCGATATCCGAAACTGCAATTTTGAATTCGATATCAGAATACCGAGTCCTGGATCGGATATCCAAAGTTTAAATTTTAAATCCGATATGAGCATCGGATATCAAAAGCTGGAATGTTGAATTCGATATCAGAATATGGACTCCTGGTGCGGATATCCAAAGTTTAAATTTTCAATCCGATATCAGAATACCGAGTCCTGCATCGGATATCAAAAGCTGGAATGTTGATTTCGATATCAGAATACTGAGTCCTGGATCGGATATCCAAAGTTTACATTTTGAATCCGATATGAGAAAACCGAGTCCTGCATCGGATATCAAAAGCTGGACTGTTGAATTCGATATCAGAATATCGAGTCCTGGTGCGGATATCCAAAGTTTATATTTTGAATCCGATATGAGAATACTGAGTACTGGATCGGATATAAAAAGCTGGAATGTTGAATTCGATATCAGAATATCGAGTCCTGGTGCGGATATCCAAAGTCTAAATTTTAAATCCGATATGAGCATCGGATATCATAAGCTGGAATGTTGAATTCGATATCAGAATATGGAGTACTGGATCGGATATCCAAAGTTTAAATTTTAAATCCGATATGAGCATCGGATATCAAAAGCTGGAATGTTGAATTCGATATCAGAATATGGAGTCCTGGTGCGGATATCCAAAGTTTAAATTTTAAATCCGATATGAGAATACTGAGTACTGGATCGGATATCAAAAGCTGGAATGTTGAATTCGATATCAGAATATGGAGTCCTGGATCGGATATCCAAAGTTTAAATTTTAAATCCGATATGAGCATCGGATATCAAAAGCTGGAATGTTGAATACGATATCAGAATATGGAGTCCTGTATCGGATATCCAAAGTTTAAATTTTAAATCCGATATGAGCATCGGATATCAAAAGCTGGAATGTTGAATTCGATATCAGAATATCGAGTCCTGGATCGGATATCCAAAGTTTAAATTTTAAATCCGATATGAGCATCGGATATCAAAAGCTGGAATGTTGAATTCGATATCAGAATATCGAGTCCTGGTGCGGATATCCAAAGTTTAAATTTTAAATCCGATATGAGAATACCGAGTACTGGATCGGATATCAAAAGCTGGAATGTTAAATTCGATATCAGAATATGGAGTCCTGGATCGGATATCCAAAGTTTAAATTTTAAATCCGATATGAGCATCGGGTATCAAAAGCTGGAATGTTGAATTCGATATCAGAATATGGAGTCCTGGATCGGATATCCAAAGTTTAAATTTTAAATCCGATATGAGCATCGGATATCAAAAGCTGGAATGTTGAATTCGATATCAGAATATGGAGTCCTGGATCGGATATCCAAAGTTTAAATTTTAAATCCGATATGAGCATCGGATATCAAAAGCTGGAATGTTGAATTCGATATCAGAATATGGAGTCCTGGATCGGATATCCAAAGTTTAAATTTTAAATCCGATATGAGCATCGGATATCAAAAGCTGGAATGTTGAATTCGATATCAGAATATGGAGTCCTGATGCGGATATCCAAAGTTTAAATTTTAAATCCGATATGAGCATCGGATATCAAAAGCTGGAATGTGGAATTCGATATCAGAATATGGAGTCCTGGATCGGATATCCAAAGTTTAAATTTTAAATCCGATATGAGCATCGGATATCAAAAGCTGGAATGTTGAATTCGATATCAGAATATGGAGTCCTGGATCGGATATCCAAAGTTTAAATTTTAAATCCGATATGAGCATCGGATATCAAAAGCTGGAATGTTGAATTCGATATCAGAATATGGAGTCCTGGTGCGGATATCCAAAGTTTCAATTTTAAATCCGATATGAGCATCGGATATCAAAAGCTGGAATGTTGAATTCGATATCAGAATATGGAGTCCTGGTGCGGATATCCAAAGTTTAAATTTTAAATCCGATATGAGAATACCGAGTACTGGATCGGATATCAAAAGCTGGAATGTTGAATTCGATATCAGAATATGGAGTCCTGGATCGGATATCCAAAGTTTAAATTTTAAATCCGATATGAGCATCGGATATCAAAAGCTGGAATGTTGAATTCGATATCAGAATATGGAGTCCTGGATCGGATATCCAAAGTTTAAATTTTAAATCCGATATGAGCATCGGATATCAAAAGCTGGAATGTTGAATTCGATATCAGAATATGGAGTCCTGGTGCGGATATCCAAAGTTTCAATTTTAAATCCGATATGAGCATCGGATATCAAAAGCTGGAATGTTGAATTCGATATCAGAATATGGAGTCCTGGTGCGGATATCCAAAGTTTAAATTTTAAATCCGATATGAGAATACCGAGTACTGGATCGGATATCAAAAGCTGGAATGTTGAATTCGATATCAGAATATGGAGTCCTGGATCGGATATCCAAAGTTTAAATTTTAAATCCGATATGAGCATCGGATATCAAAAGCTGGAATGTTGAATTCGATATCAGAATATCGAGTCCTGCATCGGATATCCAAAGTTTAAATTTTAAATCCGATATGAGAATACCGAGTACTGGATCGGATATCAAAAGCTGGAATGTTGAATTCGATATCAGAATATGGAGTCCTGGATCGGATATCCAAAGTTTAAATTTTAAATCCGATATGAGCATCGGATATCAAAAGCTGGAATGTTGAATTCGATATCAGAATATGGAGTCCTGGATCGGATATCCAAAGTTTAAATTTTAAATCCGATATGAGCATCGGATATCAAAAGCTGGAATGTTGAATTCGATATCAGAATATGGAGTCCTGGTGCGGATATCCAAAGTTTAAATTTTAAATCCGATATGAGAATACCGAGTACTGGATCGGATATCAAAAGCTGGAATGTTGAATTCGATATCAGAATATGGAGTCCTGGATCGGATATCCAAAGTTTAAATTTTAAATCCGATATGAGCATCGGATATCAAAAGCTGGAATGTTGAATTCGATATCAGAATATCGAGTCCTGCATCGGATATCCAAAGTTTAAATTTTAAATCCGATATGAGAATACCGAGTACTGGATCGGATATCAAAAGCTGGAATGTTGAATTCGATATCAGAATATGGAGTCCTGGATCGGATATCCAAAGTTTAAATTTTAAATCCGATATGAGCATCGGATATCAAAAGCTGGAATGTTGAATTCGATATCAGAATATGGAGTCCTGGATCGGATATCCAAAGTTTAAATTTTAAATCCGATATGAGCATCGGATATCAAAAGCTGGAATGTTGAATTCGATATCAGAATATGGAGTCCTGGTGCGGATATCCAAAGTTTCAATTTTAAATCCGATATGAGCATCGGATATCAAAAGCTGGAATGTTGAATTCGATATCAGAATATGGAGTCCTGGTGCGGATATCCAAAGTTTCAATTTTAAATCCGATATGAGCATCGGATATCAAAAGCTGGAATGTTGAATTCGATATCAGAATATGGAGTCCTGGTGCGGATATCCAAAGTTTAAATTTTAAATCCGATATGAGCATCGGATATCAAAAGCTGGAATGTTGAATTCGATATCAGAATATGGAGTCCTGGTGCGGATATCCAAAGTTTCAATTTTAAATCCGATATGAGCATCGGATATCAAAAGCTGGAATGTGGAATTCGATATCAGAATATGGAGTCCTGGTGCGGATATCCAAAGTTTAAATTTTAAATCCGATATGAGCATCGGATATCAAAAGCTGGAATGTGGAATTCGATATCAGAATATGGAGTCCTGGTGCGGATATCCAAAGTTTAAATTTTAAATGCGATATGAGCATCGGATATCAAAAGCTGGAATGTTGAATTCAATATCAGAATATCGAGTCCTGGATCGGATATCCAAAGATAGAATTTTGAATCCGATATAAGATATCGAATCCAGGAATTTAGAGTACTATGTCAGTATCGAATCCTGTGCCCGATATCCAAAACTCGAAATAATTAATTTGGAACAGAAAACTTGAATTGAATTTATTTATTTTACTTCATTTTTCTGCCACTTTTGGCTATTGGCGAAGATAAGAATGAATAGTGATAAAATTAAATTGTGAAACAATTACAAACACAGAAGGACAGCATACAACGCAAGTCTCGCACCAGAACCTCGTTATAAACAAAGAACTGTATCAAATACTTACCAGGTCGTACACAAGCTCTTTACAGAAGGCTACTTGTATTTCTACGCTAATGATCTAATATTCGTTTGAAAAATTGCACTCGAACGTATCGCAAATTAAAGCACACACGATTTGACGTAACAATATAGGCTAATTAACACACGGCTTTCCAACAATTGCACTTGCCATCACATGTAATACATAGGATAAAAACTCAACGAACTCGTTCGGCCATGACCAGATTGAACTAGCATGGATAGAACGCGCTCTCTTGATAACTTTAGGGAGATTCGCATTGTGCCGAAGTATTCAACCTTGCCCAATAGATGTCGCCACCAGACCGGTACAAAGGTGAATACTCTATTGTCCGTCAGCTCGAGTGCAACAGGAGGCATTGACGTGCGGCACTCGGATCTGACGTCGCCCTGCTTTCCGAATATTGTTTCGGTGATCTCTGTGCGCTGATTGGCTGTGGCTAGCAAACAATGCACTCGCCCAGTGTGAAAAGGTGGGCCAAGAGATACACAATTCCAACGTCAAATATACAACTGCTCCAGTGTTGGTAAACTAGGTCAACCAGGAAAATTAAGATTTAATTGGATCCCCCCAATAACTGAGGGGAAAACCGAATGTGATGGTATTACAAGCTTAAAAAATGTAGTTGTTTTGTTAATTTTTAAAAGTTGTTGCTGTAACACAGTTAATAACAATCCCATAATAGAAAAGTATATATTTCGAATTTTTCATTGTTTTACGTCGCTCTTGTGCCTCTTTGGAGTAATCGCGACGATAAGGATGAGATGAAGGCCAGCTCAGGACTTGTGCCCAATGGGGAGATTGGGTTCCAAAAGTGCGGGGGACAAAATAACAATTTACTTTCTCTGGTACATAAGGTTTAGCATTGTGCGGGGGCAATAGTAGGGGCGGGGGAGCAACTTCTCCCCATCCTCCCCCTAATCGCCGCCAATGCCCGTGTCCCTTTATCTATTTCACCAAATCAAAGAAGACTAGGTCTATGGCAAGAAGAAATAAAAATAGGCAATTAAACCTTTTTTCTAGTTTCAGATTGTTGAACGTTTTCCAAAAGTCAGCCATGGCTTTATGGGACATCTTGTATGTGTAGGAGTGTGTAAAAGTATATGTATATGCAATGCATGTATGTTTATGTGGGAAAGTTCTTTGTCGGGAACATTGTAACTATTTCCGTTAAGAACATCATCGGTGGAGTATGTGTTCGTGTTATCTTTTTTTATTTTTAATGTGGTTCGGTCCCCACTTTAGACTGTAGGCCGAGTCTCGATTAGCCTTATTGTGCATCAAGTTGTCACGTGCCAGTTTCACACGACACAATGAAGGTTGCAATGAGGAATGGTTTCTCGGAATCGACGATAGATGGCAGCACGCCATATAAAGAAGAGCAGAGCTCATTGTACAAACTAGGAGCGGAGAAGAGGGATTATATATATTATAGTAAATTGAGAAATATATAAAAGAAGAGTTCAAATAATATAAAAGAAGTAAATAGAATGATGTACATAGTAAATTAAAAGAATAAAGAATATGGCCGCATATGAAACGTTTAGGAAAGTCATTAAGCGAGCAAATGAGTTCAGAAATGTATCTCATCTCAATCTCTCTTTTTACTTTTCTGACGAGGAGAACATCGTCAGCTTTTGCATTTGTCCGTTCCCCGGTGGCGCTGTGGTCAATTAGACGCCCCGAAGCACTTTACGGTTGCGCTTCTTTTTAGTCGCACTGGGCCATTGGCAGCGCTTTTTATTAGCGATCCTGGTTATCCCCTTTTGGTCGTTACATAGGAGGTGGCGCTAGTGTCAGTTTAGCCGACCCTACTCCTTTATATAAGTATAGCTTGGTTGCTGGGGAATTGCCAGGGAAGTAATGAGAAAGACCCACGGGGAAAGGGAAAGAAAACATATATAGGGCATAAAGAAAAGGAAGCGAGACGACGCAACTAGATTTCTTATATATAGAAGAAATAATAAAAGAAGTCTTTTCCATAATCAAAAGAAGAAGAAGCTTATTCGATAATCAAAAGGAAAAGAGGAAGAAGCTTTTTCCATAATCAAAGAAGAAAAGAAGAAGAAGCCTTTTCCATAATCAAAGAAGAAAAGACGAAGAAGCCTTTTCCATAATTAAAGAAGGAGAAGCTTATTTCCATAATCAAAAGAAAAAGAAAGCTTTTCCGTAATCAAAGAAGAAGAAGCCTATTCTATAATCAAGAGAGAGAGAGAAGAAGAAGCCTTTCCATAATTACGAAGAGAAAGAAGAAGATTTCCTTTCAAGAAGAATGTAGGCGATGTAAATTTTCGATATATTTCAATGTCGCTATATATTTTTCTCTGTATTTTGTATAGTTCTCAGAATATAGATCCGCATTTAACTATATCCTCTTGGCTATAAAACGCTTTCTTATTTGGAATTCTCAAATAAAGAACCTATCCCCCTGAGATTAAGATATATCTGTAGCCGTGGTAAATAACATTTAAGTACGTACCCACAAGGGGCGTAGCAAAGTGGACTTAAAACAGCAAGAGAGAGAAAGAAAGTTTGTTTTGAATAACCAAAAAATTGTTTTTCGTAACCGAATATTTACTTAAACAGGCAAAAAACAAATGATTGTTCACCAAAATCATTTTTTTAAAATACATGTGCAGTTGCTTAGAATTAACAAAAAAAGTAAATATTACCAAATTTAGTAAAGGGTAGCAAATTGTTTGATTAGGGTACCAAAAAGCTTAACCAAACGTGTTGTGTTATGCAAAGAAATCCGTTCTCTCTGTCTGTATGTCTGTCTTTCTGCATGTATATGTGAATGTATGTTTGTATGCAGATGTGTGTCCTTATGGCGGAAAGGGATGCACCGTCCCGTAGACCTCTTCTCCAAATGTGTCGGAATCCACTCCGACTTCCGTCTGGTTTCGAAGGCCGATCGAATATCGTCGCTGTCTTCGGTTCAGCCGTAGTCTCATTCCTTTACTTTTCTTTACCCACCCCCCCCTCCACCTCCCCCTGGCCTCAGGGAGCAGCGACCTCTTTAATACCTTCCTTTCCTTGTCTCGACGCAAAGAAATCAGCTGCAATCAGGCTGGGAAAACGGGGGGAAACGAATTCCAAGCTCCCCCGCGGCGTTGCGTTTTATTGCGTGGACAGGATAATGCACGAGGTTAAAGGGGATGCTATGCGCGCAGCAGTCTCCATCTCGATAAGATCCTTTACATTTTGCGACTTTTTTTTTATTAATTTAAATAATTCAAGATGCAGAATACATTTGTCTGGTGGGAGGGTGCAACAATGTTTGTTTTCAAGAATTTTTGTCTGCCGAATCCAATTAAACAGCATATTTCTAATTCAGTATGTTTGTTAATGAAGATTGCTGCGAAAACTAAATTGGCTGTGGTGTCCGTCCGCCAACCTCCAAATTTCGAGGCGGGAAGCAACGCCCCACAGTTAGATGGTGTGATCGCTTACCATCACTGTCGCAAAAGCATTTTCTGTTATCGCTGGTGAATCCCGTAGAAGTCGACGCGCTAGCTACGTTAACGACCGGCTGGCTTTGAAGTCGACGGAGCGCGCCCACCAGCTCCAACCATCACATTCAACGCACAGTGTTGCCACACATCTACTCCCCGCCACCTTGTCCCTCCGCGCACAACCACCTTCCCACGGTCTCCATATTGATGTTGCAAAGTCCGGCAACAGCGTATCCGCAGTCATGTGACTGAGATTCCACGTGGAGTAGACGAGCAGAATGACAGCTGCGCCCATTGGCTCAAGGACTCCACGTGGAGTAGACAAGCAGAATGACAGCTGCGCCCATTGGCTGAAGGTTGAGTGTGATTGGACGAAATCAACTCGCCCGCTATTTATCCCCACCCACGTTCGTGGCGGCGGTTTTCTTTAGTTCTTCGACGTTAACGAAGTAAACGCGTGTACTAGGCCATCTTTCCAAGACGCCAGGGGTCGGTTCCGGGTTCCAAGTTTTACCTAGGATTCGAAACTAGGACCTCTGACTTCGTAAGGTGTCACGCTAATGACTTAAAGAGACCAACGAGATAAATGTCAGTATTGTCTCAAAATTGAAGATCGAGACGGATATCTAATTGTTTGTAGATGAGGTCATGTATTTTGTTTATTCAAATTACAAAGTTAATTCATCGGTAGCAATTGCGTCGTTTTTGGAGGGTTCGTAGCATCGAAACCAGGCGTCAAATAGAAAAGCGTCATTATAAAAGATTGTTTATACCTTACTGACATGCATACAGTTGCGTGCCGGGATGGGATTGGTATGGGTCATACCCCTGGCCACGTATTCCTAAAAAAACATCAAAGGTAAGAAAGACATTTGGCAAAACGAGGACTGGCAGCTAAAGGTATACGTAACCCCCCCCCCCCCCTTTCGAAAATCTTTGGCACGGCAATGCCTATACACGCTGCATATATTGTTCATGCTACACACTCAAAGACGCGAGACGAGAGAGACACTGCCAGTTCTCGTCTCGTTAACATTTCTAGTTGAAAAATCAGTCAGTGGGGTTTTTCCAAATCATGTATCGTGGGTGCGTGTCTATAGCGCTGCAACTACATTCGATTCAACAATATCTTCCATTTCGCAATGCGCTCATAGCTATCCTTTCACAGTTTCCTTTTCCATTAGAGCCAATTACCATGGCAATGTCTTTTATATGGCCTGTTGTGATGGAGGCGCCTTGTTAAAGGAAATAGACGCAGCATCCTAGAGAAGGTTCCGTAGCAGAGGCGCGTGCAAATACTTTGTCGAGAGGGAAGCGGTGACGTGGAGAACGCGACTAAGTACCCCATCAGACTCCTCTTTCACAAGAGTCTAATGGGGGTGGCTGCCGCTCCGAGGAAGGAGCTAAGTACTAAAGGTATTGGGGCCAGGATGTGGTGTCAAGGTCGCAGACTTCCAAGTACACACATCGAGGACCGTGTCGCGTCAAAGGGAATAGGCGAAGAAGGGCTTCGAAAATAATTAAGGGCTGCCTATTAGTTGGGTAAGGCTGGAAACCGTGAGCGAGGTCTTTTGTTTTGGAATATGGCGCACTAGGGGATGGAACGTGCAGTGAGAGATGGCCGTGTAAAAATCTAGACGAAACGACTGATTTGCATTATTTTACTTCGCTTTTTGTGTCACTTTAGGCTAATTTGCGATGAGTGATGATACGATGAAATTGATGAATGGACACTCACAAACATCCATGTCCAGGCCGGGATTCGAACCCGGGACCCCTGGCGTCGTAACGCGATGTGCTAACCACTTCGCCACGGGGGCCGGCTAGAGACAAGACGGGATTAGTGTTCGAGACGATCCCGTATATAGAATTATATTTCTGGGGGGGGGGCGAACCAAGTGCCTCGGTAATAATAATAATAATAATTATTATTATTAATGTGATCATATTAATGTTTAAATTAAAATAATTAAATAACTACCTTAAATTAATATATTAATAATACATGCAAATTAATTAGTATTGTATTGCTATCACATGAAGAGGTAAAAAACAGCATAAGAATATACGTAGATGTAACAGCATGTATTCTTTATTTAGCTTACGTGTAGTTAAGATCGTTAAAATAAGCAAGTGTCGTGGCATGGGAATTAATGTCAAGAAGTTAAAGAATTGAATATTTATTGAATATCTAAAAGGATGTTACATCCTGTAGACGAAAAGTAAAATTCGCAATTAATATTTTCTTTATGTTATCGTAAGTAGTAATGTGCATGAATCTTCTTTCATACTGTCCTTCAAAGCTGTATGGTCAATTTAATCTTTGCCTTCCAATAAGTTCAGAGGAAATAATTAACATCGATTATACAATAAATGCTAAAAAGTGCATTTTCATTATTTAATTTTTATACTACTTGGTAAGTCTTTCGGGGGGAGGGGTCCGGACCCCCTGGACCGCCCCCTAAATACGTCCTTGTTCGAGGCTAACTTGAAAATTTTACCTAAACGCACCACCATGAAATTAGGCGGGTGGCAGAAGTTCGCGCTGTTGCCTGGTTGGAGCACAACCCCGTGTGTTCCGAGGTTTAAGAGCAGTTCAACGTCTAGATATGAGACTCCATTTCTGGGATCTGCAACGAACTTTCAATTCACACGATCACCAGCTCTGTATCGAAAGTGCCCCGGGGAGAGGTCGGTCTGCTCGAACTAGGCAACGCAGCCCGGTTCACGTTGCCACACAGTGCGCGGGAACCAGCTGCTTTTGTTCCGCTCTCGCATTGCTTTTCTTATATGTGGCACCAGCGCAATTCTGCCCAACCGCCTATTTTCATACCCATGCGTTTAAACCCAAATTACTTTACTGTTCGATGTTTTCGGACATACCGCCGACCTCCATGACGAGTGGTGAGCAGGGGTCCCGAGTTCGAATCTCGACGTGGAAGTGGGTGTTCTTTGTGAGTGTCTGTCCCTTCATCAATTTGATCATATGATCACTCACGCTCATTTTAGCGATTAGACAAATGTGTCAAACCAAATGAATCAATCAATGTATTCGGACATACCAAGTTGATATCTACTTACTTATAAGTTATATAAACTTTGTCTAAGGTAATTGTAATGTTAATCGATTAGTGACAACTGTAAACATGATTGCATAACGAAACAATTGTACCTTACATAACATGTAGAGGAAAGTCACCAAAACCGACATACCGTTTTGTTTCTTAACCTTAACTCAGAGAAGATGAGGAATTTTCCGAAGTGGAATACATCAGTGTGGACATCAATTCCATGACCAAGTATAAACTGTGTAACAAGATCTATTACAACAACATTTTGTTCCACAAAATAGTTTTTTTCACGAAAGGTACAATCATGCCATCTGAGAAAATGGGTTCCTAAACCAACATACCTGTTTAAATAAGAAATTAAATTACAAAGCAACACAAACGAATGTATGTGATAATATTTTAATGGCTTCTATTAGAGAATTAAGCAATTCCTTTCATCAACATGAAAGGAAATGTAATTTCTTTGGCCTATTTAGTCCTCAATGACAACACAAAAAAAGTCATTTTTAGAAATCACAGAGTACGTGTCATGTTCTGCACCTGCATATTGATCATGGGCCTAAAGATTGCGCACGATACACATTCACCACTGGCATCCTCAGAATAAAGTCCTTCACAAAAAACACATTCAGCATCTAGGACATCTTCATCTGGCTCAACGGTTTAGGGAACGACGCCATCAACAATAACCTAAAAAATCTTCAAACACCACACCACATCTTCACAACTAAAATATATGATCGGAATCGTTATTCTGTCTACAATAACGTGATTAAAACTATAAAACTTTACTCATCCTTCCAGTATGTATAATGTAGCACTTTGGACAGACAAACAAAAATATTGAAATCACCCCAAAACAAAAATCTCTCCCTACACAAAGAAAACTGTCACGAACACTTATTTCGCTGGTCGCACAATATCTTGAGAGCCTAGAGAATAGAGTTACCCTCTCGCCGCGAAGTGGCAAGACTTCTCGGCTGTGAAATAGGTGTGTGTCGGTTTAGGAGCCCTATGTCTGTTTTGATGACTTTCCTCTAAACTTCCAAAATACAATGATAAAAAAACGAAGCTTGTGTATCACTATAAGTTCTAGTAAACATTTCTCTAGTCAGCAAGAAGGTACAATATTTTCAGTGGTGGGAAAGATACTTTTTAGAAGTAACTGAGCTACAGTCACTTAATCCAACCAGTAACTCAGTTCCAGTTACTGATACTTGAGAAGTAGTTATGATACTGGAAAATTTCTTGGAAACAAATTACACACAATCTGTGATTGTTAATTGTAATAAAATAAATATGAAATTAGAAATAGCGAATTTCAATAAAGCTTAGTTGTTCTAAATTTAACATGCAACGAAGACTAGTTTCCCTGCCTTTGACAGTTTCACTAAAATCCTTTCATTTTGACATCGATAGAAGATAGAGTTGATAAATTGAGCTGTTTCCCTACTTTACATATTTTCAAGTTAAAAATTGAATAGTCTGTTGCAAGAAGCGACTCTGTTAATGACAGTTGTTTACTTTTTAAAGTAGCTATTTACAGGTTTAATTACAAACTTATTTTATATTATTCAATGTAGCTAGGTCATTGAATCTATATTTCTATCTGCGTGTCTCTGTGTGTGAAAATTATTGTAAATATTAACTTGTGTAAACTTATTTTGTGGTTCATTGTCTCAAATGTACTACTTGCAGTCTGATATACTGTTCACGACACTAAAATTAACTTATTTCTCAATAGTTCCTAGCATAGAGCGAAGCATGCATACAGGAAAAGAACGAGATTCAGCCTCATAATTACGTTTGTTTAAGTTAAAAATACCAAAGTCTTAAACATAATCGAGAGTTTGAGAACTGTCTCGTCCCATTTCAATTTTGCAGGATTCTGTCTCGTTCTAATCTCGATTTCCTTACAAAACATTTTCAATACCAACTTTTCAGCAAAATTATCTGCGAATATTTCAAAGTTAATGTGACCCTGTGCTTCCAGGTGCTAATAGCACACCAACTCCCTCTAGCGCTATTTTTGAACACTAAGTTTGAATTGAAAAGAGAGAAAAAAAAAACAATTACTTTTTCCTCTGCCGTTGGGTTGGTTGATTGGTTGATTTGGTGTTGTAAGTCCACTTTATGCACAGTAAGGCTAATCGGGACTACAGTTTAAGGTAGGATCTGAAGTTCCAAACCACTATGTGCCTCCACCGGATATCGAACCCGGGATCCCTTGATTCTCTGCCGTTGGAGGATTACCAGAAACCCATAAAGCTCTTCGATCTCTGAGTTTGTATTGTTCGGACTATTTTTAGAAGCTCTTGGTAAGGGGATATGCGGAGAATATTGTGTTGGCCGAAATGGATAGAATTACGTGTAAGTGCTTATTATGCATCCAGTCCTTTCGTATCAGTTTACATTGCGTGGGGGCAAACCGGGGGTATCCCCCTTGAGGAGCGCCAAAAGTATAATTTTGATTATTTAGCGTGTTCTTTTTTGTTTCAAAAAGAGTTGTGACAATCCAGATATTTCAATAGCACGAGATGAACAGATAGACGTTTCAAAGAAGAAACACAGATGGCAGCACAGATGAAATAATAAAAATCAAGTTTTGGAGGATAAATATTGATTTAGTGAAAGTAGAATGTGATCCAAATATGTACAAAATATTAAAACTATGTACAAAACTACATAATAGATAAATAGGAGAAAATGGAAGTGGTTTTCATCATTCAACAAGTTAAACCTATCGCAAAGAAAGAAGCATTTTATGAATTATAAATTTAGGGACTCCAGAAGCACAGGTCAATAATATAGCCTTTGTCGATTTTTTTACCTTTGTCATCCTTCCAAGGCAGAAATCTTTGAATTTACTGCTGCATAATACATACATTCAAAAATCATGTAGCAAATAGAATCTAAGAGAGTAGCGTTATTTTTGTGTAATTATGTAGGTATTAGCTAGATGAATGCGTAAACGTATTGTTTAACAATAATAAAATATTTGAAAATAAGGTCAAGGTTTTATTGGGAGTGGAAAGTAGGGTGGAAAGTTAGGGATGGCAGGGTGGAATGTGATCCTATCATTCAAAAATCCACCTCGCCCGGGTGAAAATTTTATCTTGAGCCGTCCCTAGTGGCGGAGTGGTTACTACACCGCACTACGACACTAGGGGTCCCGGCGTTGCCATGAGTGTTCTCTGTGAATGTTTCATCGTCATATCATCACTCATCCTCATCTTCGCCGTTAGCCAAAAGTGGCAGAAATGCGAATAAATAAACCAAATCAATCAACAGGGAAGAAAAACGTTCCCTACGAAAGTGTTTTAGGTACAAATCAATAGCGCTACTTAAAAACATGCTTTATATAGCACGCATACAGTACACGTATGGAAGAACAATTTACAGGTCGGTAGGTGCCGGGGTTTGCCCCGAGTTGATACCTTCCTGGAGATGAGGCCTGCTCGAAAAGGTTTATTATTCCTATGGAAGAATAATTTAGTGATTTCAGTTGTAAACACCGGGCACAGGCTCATGGACAATAACATCTCGATATACAGGTGAAGTTTATTGTTAGGCAAGGCTAAAAAAACGTATACACGTATAATCAAGTGTGATATCATTGAATAGCTTTCTTTCACTTATTCAACACGTATTTTTTCGTTTTCCGATTCGATGTGTATTTCTCACGATATGTGACCGTTCCGAAACTTTTGGACCACCCGGTACATATATATAAAACCTCCTTTCAAAGCGGTCCTGAGATTCCAGTCCTTTTCTGATAGCATCCAAAGCACTTTCGAAATCCTGTTTTTGGTGGGCAGTGAACTTCATGTACACCCAACGGCAAACGAAATAGTAGGCGAATTGTCCACCGCCATTTTCATTCAGTCCGTTTTCCACAATGTGATGATCATGAATTGAAGTAAAAACGTCAATAGGCAGAGGACAACATATGCTTTACATTAACATAATCCCATTCCTTAAAACAACACAGGATGAGGAATAAAAAAACAATGAGAATAATGATGGACAATTTGCCTACCATTATGTTTGCCGTTGACTGTACACACGCAACAGACGAAGTGCTTGTGTAGAAGAGGCGGTTGTGAAACCGATGACCCAATCCAGCAAACACAACGGACGCCTTTTCTAACAGAAGAGTGTCAAGCATATTTGCAAAAGAACTCCTTTATGCCACGGAATTTTCTGCTTAGCACCGACGTCTTCTGACGATCAGTTTACAGAGGCCTCTAGCTGATGACGTCACGGAGCCTCGGTCATTGAATTTTTGTCGCCATTGTGCTAACGCACGTGTAGAAATCCTAATGTTTGGAAGAGGTTTCGTTTCAAGGGCGTGACGTCGTTGCAAATGAACCGTGTTGAGATAAGTGAGCAACACGCCAGTCACTTTCCATAAGTTACCCATTGCCCACAGTGACGTCACCGAATTTCATCCGGGTGGGCTCAAGGTCATGTCTTCCCTATCTACTTCTCCCTCTCAGTTTTCCTATGTTTTGCTTTATTTCCTACTTTTCTGTGTTTCATCTTTCTTCCTCTGAGAACTTCTTTTACTCTCATTTTCTTCCTTCAGAAGAGTGGGCTAATACAGGGTGTCCCACGAAACAATGAACCAAACCAAACCAGCTCCCTGCGCTCTTTGTAGAGAAGCACGTACTCACCCGTTACATTACGTGCTGGAACGTTGAACCCGTGGAATCATGTTCTGAAATGCCTTCTGCACCACCAGATGGTCGATACTCTGGACATGAAGTAAAAGAAAGTGAAATAAAATTTTTGGGTGCGTCGGCACTTTAGGCTATTTTGCACCTTTCAATATATACTGGAAAATACAACTTATCTAAAATTCTTACTTAAAATGTTAAAACAAAAGTTTCAACCTGCTCTTTGAGTTCGGCCTCAGTCCGCGGTTTAGTTTCCTAAACCTTACCCTTGAGATAACACCACAGGTAGAAGCCACACACCATTAAGTCTGGTGACCGCGGAGGCCACAACCCCTTGCTTACTGTACGTGCATCTCTGAACACCTCATGGACGCTCGTGATGTATGTGTAAGGGAAGTTGCCTCATCCTAGTAAAGAATAATGCTAATAATAATCTCGCTGAAAGAATTGCTCCAAGATGTTCATGTACACGGCAGTATTCAAAGAGTAACTCGGTGTGACAGTAAAACGAATCATATATTAAATTGTACCAGGCAGTTCGGTTTTTCGTGGACACCCTGTATTATTTCACTGTGTGCTAGATTCCACACTCGCTTGCTCAGTGGTGACACCCTTGATTACCCATTGGCGCCAGGTATGTGAGCGGTAATGATTTTTACACCAACTCTCAAAAATTTCCATCAAAAATCGAGTCTCATTTCTACGAGACGTCTTCTGAAAACTTAAATTTTCTACTTGATGTACACATGAAATTTCAGGAAAATCCGTCCAATTTTTCTTGCATACAAAGCAACTTAACTTAATTACAAAACAGCTAAAAATAAACAACCAAGCGTAATTGCTTTGTTTTCTCAGCGCTGCACACCATCCCAGTAACTGTTTCCATTTCATCACTGCCTCGTTGGAGCATGTGTGTATCCATGCATAACTAATAATCCCCCTTCCCCCTCGAAGCTCCCTTTCTCTGTTTCTCTGACTCGTTTGTGCTATTGTTATTTCTCGGGGACTTCCTGCACGGCAGTTTCAATTTCCTGAATTATTTGTTTCTAAATTGGGCTCGATATTTATCGTGAGGCAAAAGGTCTGTTTGATATTTCGCTGTGTTGGAATTTCTTTAAAAATAAAAAGTGAGGCCTTGTTACTGGAGAAGGACCACGAGGAAAGAGTGACATGCAAAGGTTAGAATTGTGAAAGGAAGGCATGGAAAAATTCCATATATATATATATATATATATATATATATATATATATATATATATATATATATATATATATATGTGTGTGTGTGTGTGTGTGTGTGGTGTGTGTGTGTGTGTGTGGGTGTGTGTGTGTGTGTGTGTGTGTGTGTGTCTGTGTGTATGAGACTACGTTTCCGTCACCGGTCTCAACACTTCCTCAAACATTTCAACACATTTCCTTAAAATGCTCTTCAAAATGTGAGGATCCAAATCTCTTCCTCTCTCCCTATCTTTCTCTCTCTCTCTCTCTCTCTCTCTCTCTCTCTCTGCCTCTCTCTATCTTTACCCCTTCTCTCTCTTTATTTTCTCCCCCACTATCTCACTCTTTTCCACTTTCTGTTTTTTCTCTTTTATCTCACTTTCTCTCTTTCTTTCTCTGTTTATTTTTCGCTTCAAGTTAAAACTGTCAAAGCCGGGAATCGGATTTCTTCAAATTTACAGGAGAAAGTACTTAAGGAATTGAGTTTCTGTGTAATTTCGGAAGGTCGTAGAAGTGTTTTCTCGCATTTTTCAATGTATTTGGCCGCTAATTCATGTATTTTTCTATAATAATGCCCGTCCGATGCACGAAAGCTGTTGCATTTCCATCCATGTACTTAAACCGGAGGTTGCGAGCATCTGATGACGTAATCCCCCGGTAAGTGTTTCCAAACGCACAGTTTTTTTCACTATATTGCCCAACCTAAAGCAACCTAACCTAACCTTACCGTAATGGTGCGTGGGGCTATCGTGAATGGTTTTTGGGGCTATTCGTGGATGGTTATACGATTCAGAATGGTTTTTGGGGCTATTCGTGCATGGTCATACTATCCCGAATGGTTTTTGGGGCTATGCCGGAATGGTTTTCAGGGCTATGCAGGAATTTTTCTGTTAAGAAGATTGAAACACTGCTTTGCCGTTTGAAACACAACGCTAGTCAAGATTTGCCCTCCATTTTGCGTGTTCAGGAAGCGAGAAAAAAACGAACAATAATTACTCGATATGTCGACAATAGATACTAATTTCGTTTAAAAAAAGCGAAATCCCTTGTTAAACAATCTTTCGCAATGCAGAATAAATAAGTACGAATGTCAACAATTACAGAATAAACGAGTTACAGCCGATTCCCGGCTTTGGCAGTTTTACCCTGTTTTCTTTCTCTTTTTATCTCCCTCTCTCTTTTTTCTCTCTCTCAGTTTATTTTTCGCTTCTTTCCTTCTCGTTCTGTGTTTCCCTCTCTCTCTTTCTCTCACCATCTTCTTCCTTCTCCCTCTTTCTCTCTTTCTCTTCAGGGTTATCATAAAATCTGGAATGAAACGGAAGAACTGTTTAACAGAATATCTCATTTGGTGCAAAACGTAGTTCACCTTTCCGCCACCAGTCTCAACTCTCAACACACTTCTTCAAATATTCCAACACGTTTCCTTGAATTCTCTTCAAAATGTGTGGATCCTCTTTTATCACCACAGCATACTGATAGAGTACCTGAACTTCTGTTTTCCAGAAAAAGCTACTAAGTAACTCGTCATTAGATATTGTATTACACGACACGTAGCCAACTTCAATTAGTGGGCGAGCGTTGGTGTATATATTGTTATTGGTGTAGGTTAGGTTAGGGTGATTCTTTCCAGACACACCCAAATGTCAACCTCACTTCCACGTAGTTCACCTTCGACTGCATTTTGGAGACTATCGAAGCTCTGGGTTGGGATTGGATTGAGTTGGTGTTTTAAGTCCACTTTATGCACAGTAAGGCTAATCGGGACTGGGCCTACAGTTTAAAGTAGGATCCGAACCACTATGTGCCTCCACCGGGTATCGAGGACACAATGTCTATGCGACTTGTGTCCTGTTCATATGTATTTCTGATTGTGCCTTCATCCTATCACTATTCATACTTATCTTCGCAATTAGCTGAAAGTGGCAGAAAACGAAGAAAAATAAATCCACGTATTCATTCCTTTAACGGTCTCTTCAGAGAGAGAGAGGGGGGGGGTAGTATGTAGCCGATATTATTCTTAGTTCTTTGTGTGGGTTTTCGATATTATACTTAGTAAAGTATATTTGAAGTCAAAACCCATTACTTATCCTTGTGTTGTTGTCACAAAGCCCTCCCGGAAATTTTGTTGGGGGATATCCCCATGTCTCCCCAAGAATTTCGCACCGGGAGAAAAGTGACTTTAAACAAATAGAAATTACCCGAGATTCAAATTTAAGGCTTCTCGATTCGCAGCGCCATAAACAAACCAGTTGGCAAGAACATCTGGAGTGAATGAACCTGTCTGTTCCATTCATAGGTAGAACATAGCGTCTTCCATCATTATGAGAACAACACTGCAGACAGACAGGCTTGCGAGTTCCACATGACAACCAGCCACACAACGACTGATGAGACGTCTGCACTTGTAATAACAAGAGTTCGGAATGAGGTCTGCACAAAAACTAGACCCGGATGTGACCGTATTAAGACCTCGGTTAGTTTAGATGCTCCGTGAAAGAACAGGAAACGAAATGTCTTTCTCTTTTTACGTGATTTCCCCATTACAAGTCTTATCAGTTTGGATCTGCAAGTAGACCGAACGTATATAAATTCCACGCAGAGAAGTAAGGTACATACTTGGGTACACTGGCGTTCGAAGGATATTTTTTCAGGAGGGGCTGGAATTGCAAAGGTGCTGCTTTCTAGGGGGGCGGTATGCACAATAAGATATTTGGTATATTTGGAACTGTCCACTCTCAAAAATGTCAATCGGCGGTCATCTTAAAGGGGGTTTGAATTTGGTATCGGGACAATTGCGATGAACACAGTTACAAGCAAAAGGGCGGGTGGACTATTGCGATGACATTTTAAATCTTCTATCAAATTGAAGGGTGACTTAACACCCCATACAATACCTCTTACAACCGCCCCCTTGGCGGAGTGGTTAGCACATCGTGCTACGATGCCAGGGGTCCCGGATTCGAATCCTGGCTTGGGTATGGATGTTTGTGAGTGTCCATTCATCAATTTCATCATATCATCACTCATCCACATCTTCGCAAATTAGCCAAAAGTGGCAAAAATAAGTGATGTAAAATAAAGCAAATCAATCAATACCTCTTACAAGAGATTGATTGATTGATTTTTTATTTTACTTCGCGTTTTGTGCCTCTTGGCTAATTTGCGAAGATGGGGATGAGTGATTAAATGATGAAAGTGTTGAATGGACATTCACAAACAACCGTGCCCGAGCGGGATTCGAACCCGGGACCCTTGGCGTCGCAGCGCGATGTGCTAACCACTCAGCCACAGGGACCGGCTCTCTTACAAGAGAATTATGTGAAATACTGATATTTTCAAATAGAACACTGATTCCTCTCACACTTTCTACAGGCTTGAGACTGGCAAGGTAGCTGTAAACGTACTTGCATTACAACCACTTTTAAGTTAGATTAGGTTAGGTGCACCTGTGGGTTAGTCATCCTGATTGTTGCAATTGTCCTACCATTAATTTGTAAAATGACCTTCACCGTCAAAATACATCGCAATTGTCCGTGAGTTGAGCTTCATCGCAATTTTCCGCCATCGAAATTGTCCTAGATGCTGCATTTATCACTCTGGCATTTCCCGACTTCACTGCTTTTATTTGAAAATATTGATTTTTCTCAAAATGTCAGTGGGGACTGTAGCCCCATCGGCTCCTCTTCCCCTCTGCGTACGCCAATGGGTACGAATTTGGAGACATTTCGTGATGTACGAGTATAGGGTTCATATTTGTTTGCCCATTGGCCTTATTATATTTCCTTGCATGAAAACATATTGTATAAGGGCGCCAGCAGAGGGGGGCAGGGAGGGCACTTGCTCCCCTGAGATATCAGTAAAAACTTCATAATAAGTCGAATGGTGAAAGTGTAGCGTGGTAACATGGAGGGGTGCCATGAAAGACAGCATCTTGAGAAAGTACAAAAAGGCAAAAAGAAACTGTTTATCAACAAAGTGATAGATGCGTATGGAAAAGAAGTAAGGCGAATCGAGTTTCTATTTAAATAGCGGACTCAAGTCTGAACTTGAGAACAACTCCAAGGTATTTTCAAATTTCAATTTGATACTTTGCAAAAATAATAATATAATAAAAGGCAAAATATGAATTTATAACTAAAGGCCAAGGAATGGAATATTATTCTGCCAACAGTGATCGAAGTAGAAATTCCTAATTTAAAGGGGGGAGGGGTTGCTTAGCCCAGTTTTGAGAAAATTTGGGAAATGCTTGAATGGATCAACATGGGGAAAATGCAGTTAGTGGGGGATTCCTATGCAAATTATTCTAGTGACAAATTTCTATTCCCCCCTTTGATCACTGTGCCCCCCAGAAAACACTACGGGCGGCCTTGTTGTTTATTACTTTATGCTGACTAGGTGGCCGAGCGTCGACCTCCTGGCGCAGGGCTCCTGGCTTCGAATCCTGTGTACAATATGCCAATTCAATAATTCACGACCATTCATGTGAATTTTCGTGTGGTTCATTTCGCTGTTGTCTAGATATAGAAAATAGGCTCACCTGGCCACTAAATATTGCGAATATGTGGACAACATCTAAACCACACCACACGAAGATTCACGTGAATCCTTTAGAAGGAATTATAGGCAGACGTACTTTTCAGAATGTGGAATACCATAGCAATTTTTCGAAAGGGGAGGAATTTTCGAGACCGACATGGCTGGCGCCAACCAAAGGTCCAGTGCGATATTATTAAATGTATTAAATACTTTATTGACCCGTCCTATCTATTATCAAGGAGAAAACCATTACATTTTAAAGTTTCTATGAGTAAAGAAATTATACATAAAGAATTCAGTTAACATTTGATAGCTCGCCAGGTAGTTTCGAATTTTTGATTGATTGAATTAGTTTATTTTACGTCGTTTTTGTGCTAAATTTGGCTAATTGGGACAATATGGATGAATGACGATATGGTGAAATCAATGAAGGGTCACTAACAAAGAACATCCGTGCCCAGAACGGGATGCGAACCCGGGACCCCTTGCGTCGTAGCTCGCTCCGCTGCAGAGGTCGGCTGTATTTTCGAATGCCTGCCCGATGGCGTTTGTGATAACGTCGCCTTGTAATCAAGGGGTCCCGGGTTCGATACACGTTGCTTCGGATCCCACTTAAAATGTAGGTCCAATCCCAATTAGCATATGGGACTGCAAACTTCCGTCAGAACTTCAATCGAATGTGCAAAATGTTCGGCAAAGGATGCCTTTGCTTTTTTCGTCACCATTCGAGACTATAAGCGCTTTAACGTTGTGACGCACGCAAGTGCAACAAACCGGACAGCTGCTGATGGAAGGGAAGGGGTGGGGGATACTGCACGCTTCGATGTCAATCGCCAACAAGCTTCCTTTGCAAAATTACTGAATCGATTCTTGTCAGCACCTGACCTTGCGTTTTCTCTGTTCGTGCAATCACGTGGATCACTGAGACAGGGTCGACGACTACGTAATTCCATGTTTTGCGTTCAGATGGCGGGAAAGTCGCGTGATCTACAGCGCGTGTCTTGCAGTGCGGCATGAAGGTCGGTAGAGGCTGTGTGGTCAGTTCTGTTGATGTGCTTTTGACCTACATGGAAGAAAATACATCCTTTCATTCTACTTGGTGAGGGATAGTGTGTGAATGGTGATTTTTTGTGGAGTTCTCACGTAAGTTTTTTTTTACATTGTACTTAATTAACTGGACATTCGTTAGAAAATTTTAAAGGAATTTTTGTGTAATAACTGTGTTTTAATTATTGACCGTAGTTTTTGTTTGGGTAACTTTTTATATGATGTCAGCCGTATTGTCTCTCAGTGTGATGTTTGACACTAGTGTAAGCGGGATTTTTTTCGGAGGGGAATGGATTTCTAAAAGTGGACATCACAGCTGCTTTTTAAGTAGGAGCGGGATACACTGTAAATATTTCGCAATTACGGGTTTTGACCTTCGTTTTAAAACTTCTTCAAAGACAAAAATTGTAATCGGAGGTTAGTTTAAGGAGAATTTGCATTTACCATGTTTTTCCGGAGTTGTTTTACTTCTTTCATTTGAAAATTTAGATTTTTCTCAAATTTTCGGCGGTGTATAAGGGGTGACCTCCTCGTAAGGCACGCAAAAGCCAACCTCATTTCGGGACCGTTGACCCACTGTACCCCCTAAAGAATGACGTCGATATTTTTTAATCGACAGATTTCAATGTTTTACGTAATGTAAAAGTGATTCCAGGGTTAGGAAAGCACAAAGAACGGGGATATTTGATCCTAAAGTGTGGGCCACGTAAGAAAAAAACCGCGATTTCAGAGTTCTTTCGCCGCTCTTTGTTATTAAAAACTGGTTGTATGCACACTAAAATAGAGAAAGAACACGTCGAAAATTGCTATCGGCACCAACCTAGCTGCTGTTGTGGAATGTCGTTTTGGGTGCTATCTTCACTTGCGCGAAGCCTTCCAGATGTTCTGCTTCACGGTAAAGTAACACGCTAAGATAGCAGACGTACTTTGCTTCACAATAACACATTTCCGTGAGCTAGAATCAGCTGAAAACGTTCATAAACAACAAGATCTTCATAAACCATGCACAATATTTCACTTTCGCTAGGGGACACAGAGTGTCAAGGGTACCTTCATTTCACCACACCCCTGGGACTACTTGTTGCAGGCCAACACGGCCAGAATAATCCTCTGTGGAGTTGTGTTGTCGTGTTTGTCCTTGCGTGTACTGAGTGCCCCTTTGCAGCCTCAGATTTTAGTAGAAGGCGAGGAAATTTTATCCTCTGGAACAGTAGCTTTATTTTTTGTTAAGTAGTGAATTAGTGTTGCCCACGGGACGAGACGGGACAGGCTTTTAAAAATTCGAGACGAGACGAGATTGATCATGTGTCCCGAGACAAACGTATATTTTCGAGACGAGACAGGCCAAAGTCTCGTCTCGTGGGCAACATTATAGTGAATGAATGAATTAATTTTAAAAATTGCGTTAGGAAGTTTTTAATGAAAATCTTTCATTTTCTTGTTAGGGACTTTGTCCACAATTTTGTTTTATTTAATGAGCTTATTCACGTATTGTGTAACGGGCAGAAATAACTTATGTGCTGATGTGCCCATATCAAATCAATTACATTTTCGGGAGGGGGGTCAAAAGAATTCGAAAATCCTCTCTTCCATGAATCATGATGTTAATGCATACCAACAGTGCATCCTTACTCTTATTTTTAATATCTTATTTCAATAAGCAGTCCATCATGAATCACTATAACAAATATGTAATAATTGTAAGAACACGACAAACTATTGAGTGGGCTCGGCCCCCACAGGATCATTTAAGTTGGCGCCACGTGTCATTTTCGTCAGAAAGCCTCCTTAATGAACAGACACGTTGACACATCTTCTCAATCATTTGTATCAAAAAGCTAAAATATAATAAATAAGTAAACACCAACTTCACATCTGACGTACAGTCGCGGAATGAAATAAGACTACTGGTATTAAGGCTCTATTGGGGAAGTATTTTTTTCTGTGACTGTACAGTTATCCTGTCGACCTTCATGGCGGAGTGGTCTAGGTCCAGGGTTCGAATCCTGTCCTGGGTATGGGTGCTCTTTGTGAGCTTCCCTTCACCAGTGTTGCCACAACCTGAGGACACAATTTCCCTTTCCAAGGGGCAAAATTTCCCTTTTTGGACCAATTTTTCCCTTCACCTAAACAAATATAATAATAATTATTATTATTACTACTAGCAGTGCCCTAGTAGTAGCAGCAGTAGTGGTAGTAATATTTCCGTTGGTCCATGCTCGTATGAATAAAAAATGAAACAAAATGTTCCCATACATGTCAGTTTCATCATTTTCTGGTCAGATTCCCCAGGTTTGAATCCTGATCAGGAATCCAGTAAATCATTAATTCTCATCGTTACAATTATCCGAAGATAAAGAAAAGCGACATACAATAAACTTAAAAGAAATAGAAGTAGATAAAGGCTTGTAGTCAAAAGAGCGGAAATAAGAAGGAACAGAAAAAAATTAAAATTTGGATATGAAACTGGAACGTATAATGTAGAGTCAGATGTCATAAAATTTCCGTGAAATTGTGGTATTTTTCATCGAAATTCCCTTTTCCCTTTTGAATAAAATTTTGGCCCAAATTTTCCTGCAAAAGGGGAAATTTCCCTTCATGTGGCAACACTGCCCTTCACCAATGTCATCATATCATTTTTCATCTTCGCGATGAGCCAAAAAGTATCAGACAAACGACGTAAAATAAGCTAAACCGCTCTTTCCTCTCTGCTTGCTCCAGTTCTACAAAGTAAAGCGTAAGAAAATATAGTTCCCCGTGCATATATCACCGTGCCATGGATGCACATTTAGGGGAGTGGGGGGTAGTGACCCACACATTCCCTCGAACTCTGCCATTTTGGAGGTGATTTGATCAGCACCACGCTCCGGCCGCCTTATGCGGAGACAAGGCCGGAAAAGTTCTGACCTTCGATCACCACCAACCCGGAAATCGATCCCGGATCAGACGCTCTCACCGCGGCTCCAATGCTTCAAAGTACACCTGTAATTTCGGAAAGGAAAAAATGTTTTCATGAATTTGAATTGACTCCATAAATCGTCTGTATTTCATAAAATGCGTAAGCATTTAACGTTCTTTTATCAGATCGATAATAGGGCCTCCCGGATGACGCAGTGGTAGCGTCATCGCCTTGTAATCAAGGGGTCGCGGGTTCGATACCCGGTGGACGCACATAGTAGTTCCGATCCCACTTCAAACTGTAGGTCCAGTCCCGATTAGCCTTACTGTGCAAAGTGGCTTAAAACACCAAATCAATCAGATCGATAAATACCAACAGAGACCATCGATACACATCGAGAATTATTGCAAGCGATTCCATAACTGTATTTATCCATGTTCACTTTTACTTCGTACGAACACTTTTCTATACCCTGGTAACTTTTCCCCCATACCATGTACAGAATATTCACATGTAGACAAAGTTAATACCCAGTGCAAGGTTTATGTATCTATCGCTTTTTTATGTACAAAAGTTACTATGTTCAAAGTCTTGGTTAAGTGACTTTTCGAACACCCTGTACTTTAAACGTCCCATTAGATTTTTGTCGCAGCCGGAAGCTAAATTTGGATAATCGATTGCGCCATTCGATTTGTTCTTGTCGCGTTATGAGCCTGAATCTGGGAAGTAACGACTGTTGGTGCGTACAAGTCGAGAAAACGCCGGCAGGTTGCAGCACTGGTAGTAAATTTCATGCAATTGTTAACGTTAACATTTGTTCCCAGTTTGTAAACTCCCATTACGCCAGATGGCGCACAAACCGGGGGATAAGAGGGGGAAGCGATAAACCAGTCGGTATTGCCGCTGTTGCAACATCGCGTGCCTATACTTTCGCAGCTCCCCAAATAAGATGCAGAGAGAGTTTAGGGAATAACGGAGCGGTATAAATAGATTTGAATCCTTTCGTGTGGCTGACTGCACGCTCCTGTGACATGCTAACTGGCGTGATGCGGATAGGCAGGAAACAAAGATAGATTTATGATTAAATCGTTCGATTCTCTTCTCAGACATGACGTCACAGGGCCTGCGGATCAAACAGACCATGGGCGTGCGCGGGGGGGGGGGGGGTACATGAGCATCCATCAATGCTGTGGTTCCCAAAGTGGCTGCCGTGGCTGGCTTACAGGGGCGCCGCGAAATGTCCCAATATTTTCACTGAAATGACACTTAACTTGTTACTCTACGGTTCTAGAATCGGACCATCGCATCAATCCAAATATGTGCTTATTTAGTACTTTTTACATGTAAAATGTTTCTGAATTTGAAATATTTTTTAAGTTAAGGCAAGCAACCTAACCACACTAAGTGACCGTTGCAAGTGTTAGATAGGCCTGCATTCTTACTTGGGCGCCGTGAAAAATCTTTAAAACACTAAGGGCGCCGCGAAACGAAATTGTTTGGGAACACCTGCACTAATGCATCCTCAAAAATATAAAATTTACTTCCATTAAAATAATGAAAATAAAATCTGTGTTTTAAAAAGTAAGGTATTTCTTCCCGTATCCCCCTCTCTCCCTCAAAAAAGTGATATTGTGTACTGTAAAGCTAATCATCAACCACGTAGTATAAATGTGTTTTACTTTATAAATCTTACGACAGAGTATTTACTGTAACCAGGTACAATATTATACATATTTTGCGAAGTAATGAAAACATGGAAAAGCTGAACCTACATATTTCTTTAATGAAGATTCTCCTGATATTGCGTGTAGAGATACAATCTTGTATTACATTTGTTAAAATTCGTACCAATACTGATTTGCAACTGTTTACCTTATTTAAATAGTATTCATATCGTCACAATGATAGAAAAAACCTGTGCTAAAGTGATAACAAATAAACAGAGACTATAATGTTGAAATTTCATCTTATTATGCCTTATAGTTTCTGTAAGGAAGGATCATGAAGTTACAACAATTAGGCTAACATTGTCCAGATATATTTATTTATTTATTCCTTGTTTTCGATGGCGAAGTTAAGGCACAAGCCTTTTCTTCCACTTAACCATCTCTACTTTACATTTTATAAATTGATTTTTATAGCTAACTGTTTGTGAAATATATAAAAACTAAGAACATTAAGATACAAAAAAAAAAGAAAAACACAAGAAAAAATAAAAGAGAAAGACGCAAAAAACATAAAAAATAAAAGCAAAAATACATACACATTAAGTAAAAAAAATACACGTACATAAACACACACACAACAAACATAGTCAAATTACCGAAAAAGTCTATGGGTGTTGGTCCTACAAGTTTACACGAAGTTTTAATTTTATTTCCCTGTTTTCAGTACAGGTAAGTTGACTCCAGAAGATGATTTGTTAATTTTGATTTGAATTGGCCGAGAGAAGACGAGTTTCTTATGTCATTGGGGAGGTCGTTCCACGCACTGGTAGCAGTGACCGTCCTTGATGGCTTAGTGGTAACGTCGGCGTCTTGTAATCAAGGAGTCCCGGGTTCGATACCCGGTGGAGGAACATAGTGGTTCGGATCTCATTTTAAACTGTAGGTTCAGTCCCGATTAGCGTTGCTGTGCATAAATTGGACTTAAAACATAAATTCAATCATTCAATTGTCCAGACAGGCAATTGATACTCCCCTTAAGGCACTTCTTTCTCACTGCCTTGTATCAGATTGTTTCTACTTTCTTTTCAACTTATATCTGCCGTGTTTTATTATTATTATTATTATCATTCTTTTATAAGTGATTTATTTATAAACAGGCCATAATAATTATGAATAGTTAAACGCAACAAGAAATCAAGTTGAAGAATTCCGAAACCTTTCTTCCCAGAAAAGAAAACGCTGTACATACATACATTTCATATACCGGGTGAACAGTTTGAGATGTCAGAAAAGTAAACCGTTGTGTACAATAGGTTATTGTGCGTATCTCTGAGCAGTTTGTTGTAATATATGCAGCAAGGGTGTCAGTTTTGAGTGTGGAGCTTTACATACTTCAGCCGCGTGGCGCTAGCGTTCATGATAGATACAGATAGTAGTCACGCCACAACAGCGCACAATGTATCGTATGGGATGTAAAATTTTCGAGTGTTATATGCACATTAGTACAGCCATATGGCTAAAGTCTGTATATCTCCACTCACTCAAAGCTTACATCCTTTCTGCATACAGTATATTACAACAAACTGCTCAGAGATACGTACAGTGGTGGAAAAAAGTTCTTCCCCATAAGACTTTAATGGCATTAAATAATGCTGGAAGGGTAGGCAACACACATTGCACCATTAGGTGATCGGGTGATTCTGTCTGTCTCAAGAGCAACTCGTCTTTCATGCAAAAGCCAACAGGCACAGGAAATGTAGGAAAGTCACGTGACTTGTCAGGTGGAATGTTGTTCGTCAGAAAATCGCCTTTTCTCAACCCAGGTCGCAGAACCGACAAGAGCTACCCGTTATATCTCCGAAAATGATTCCCCTAAAAACGTTGAACGAAACGCTAAAACAATTCTTGCCTTAATTACTGTATGTGCCGCAGTAGCACAGTCGTTAGGGCGTTTTATTACCATGCGAGAGATCTGGGTTCGATCCTCGACGGGGGATAATCGGGATTTTGTCCACCTGTTCAAGCTGCTTCGGTGCCCACCCAGCGTCGTATAAAGTCGGTACCTGGAGGAAACTCTGGGGAAGGGGGGGTATGGCAGCCAAGGGCGTGGTGCTGATCACATCATTCCCACTTCCGCCTGATGAAGAAAGCGTGGGGCCCTAACTCCACTAACTCCACACCCCCTATACGCCTTCATGGCTTGGTGCAAAGCACAAGGTAGGACTTTGCATTTTAATTTACTATACATCCCAATTTTGTCGTAACAAAACTTCCCAATCTCTACGTGGGCTTTCTTCCAAGTTCCGTAGGGATGTGAATAGGCTCCAATATTTCTTGAGACAATTCATACATGTTATATTTCCTTATAAGAACAACAGCCGATATATATTTTGTGTCTTTCTTTTGGCGGGGAGCTATAATCCAAACATGTGAGGTGATCCTTTTCCCACTACTCACTCCATTCTCAGAAATAAATCGCAATTCCAAACACTGAAAATGCAGCACTTTCTACATCTTAGCATGCAAATATCTACATAGTAGCAAAGTAATGTGTGGAAAGAGAAAAATTAACGATTTGTAACGGCACTCTGGAAATCTTTTACAAGCAGTTTATTTTTTTCAATTTGAACTGACATTCATAACATTCATTAACGATTCCAATATTGACAAAAGAATAGCTTAGGCGTTCTGCTACTTTCAATTCTTCATTATCGTAGTCACCGTAACTCTCTCTCTCTCTCTTTCTCTCTCTCTCACTCATCCTTCCCGATGGCGCTGTAGTAGAGGAGTCGTATTGTAATCAAGGAGTCCCCTGTTCGATACCCGGTGGAGACACAGTGGTTAGGATCCCACTTTAAACTGTAGATGCAGTCTCGATTAGCCTTTGTGTGAATAAAGTGGACTTAAAATACCAAATGAAAATAAAAATCAAAATCACCGTAACTCTCTACAAAGCCAGATGATCCATTTTTGAAACCTGTTGAGGCTTAGATGTAGCATTGCATTCGTATCATTACCCATCATCTTCGTCGTCGCGATTATCACAAGAGGTAAAAATGCGACACAAAATAACCCAAACAGAAGCTTGGAATCAATCTGAATATTGGTTACGTTGGATACGTGGTAGAATATTTTAAATATCACTTCCTGTGATGTAATAGGGTTTTTGATTAAGGACCATTTGTATAATGCATATCGTTGATGCGAACAATAAGTAGTTTCACGTTCACCACACTCTTCGGTTGTTTAGAAATCGTAAGGAAGAAGGATCTCTAAATTTCCGCTTTCACATGTCAATGAAACTTTAAAATAAGTTCAGTGTAGGTCACAAAAGAGATTTACATATTGTTATGATATCTTTTAAACACCACGAAATCTAATTCCAATAGAATACGATACTACTCCTTACGTTCCTGTAAATGTTCACCATTAGTCTGGCGAAAGAAAGTAACTAAGATTTCCGTGTTTCCTTGAGCAAAGATAAGGCGCCTGCTTGTAGTAAGCAAGCACCAACAGCTACGATCAGTGACCTTCACTTCCAGAGTGACTCACAGCAGGCCTGCGCTCGTTCCAGTGTGCGTATAAAACAGGTATTTTATTTCGTTCGTTCCAATCCACAGTTATATCAAGCTAACATTCTAATATTTTCGTAAAATATGTAGTAAACAAGTTGTATACATTGTGGTTTTCTAGAGTGTTGTTGCCTGCTATTTACACGCGGGAGATGGGGGTGTTGTAAACATTTCTGAACCCAAAGGTCGAGCACGAAGGAAAAGTTGTGTAATCATTGGAGGTAATAACAAGGTAATAGAAGTTGAAGGAAATGCTGGAATAAATTATATCAGAAATTGAGTAAAAACAGTTCTCGTCACAAATAGGGCTATCAGATCACTCTTCAGCGGAAAGTAGGACAAATTGTCTCAAAATGTTGAACACGATCGTATTTGCAGTAACTATAATAGGTTACTAGAACATCTTAGCATATAACGAGAATATGACACATCTTCAGCTGAAAAATTAATGTTGAAGTGAACGGTTGAGTTCAAAATTCCTCAACTGCTAATTAATAGCACGACTGTATGTGATTTCAACTTGTGTATGTAAGACAGAACGTTGTTCGTCGATGTGGGGCCAGGAAGAGAAAACAATCCATGAATTCGGGAAGGAAAAAATTCACAATTTCGTAAACAAAGTCTGGAAGTTCTTGTTTATTAATATGTAAAAAAAACTACTATACACTGGGAAAAAACAGAATTGTGTGCCTTATTTCTCCAATAACGAGAAAAATTACTTGTTACTTCGAACAAATTACCGACACGTATATCGATAAAACTTCACAAAGTAAGCATTTTTATACATATATCCGGACTTTTTCGGATCTAGAAAATCGTGAAGTAATTTCTGAGCTGGGATTGTAATTGTTTTTCCGAACATCCAGTAGCAACCATGCACACTCTTTGATTTAAGCATACTTCTCCAAGGAACCACGTTATCTTAGACTTCCCTCAGTTTTTCTGTTTCTCCATCTAATTTGAAGTTACGTGATGCTCAAAATGCGTATAAGACATTTGAGATTTCTTTCAAATTCCTTCCGGAGGCCAGACACAACTATAAAATGTAGGACACGTCCGGAAATAAGATTGATTCTTATAAGTATTTTTATTTTCTTATTTAGCATCGTTTTTCTTTCACATCTTGCTAATCGCGACGACGAGGATGAGTGATATGATGAAATTGATGAAGGGACACTCACAAAGAACACCCATACGCACGACGGGATTCGAACCCAGGACATCAGACATCGTAGCTCACTGTGCTAACCACTCCGTCACGGACGGAATTCTTATAGCCCTAATCGTTCCTCAAGCATATTTCCTATCTTTAACTACACACGAAACATAATGAACAATCTAAATAAACAGGTGCCAGTTCACACTCTAACCGTAAAGAAACATATGCATGTGAAAATGCAAAATAATATTTATTTTTAGGTAGTTGTGACTTATTGTATATTAAAGAAATATATTAGTGATAAAATGACGGAAGTAGAGGAACATCTCCAATGAAACACTCATGCATTATGGATATTTTTATTTCTTGCCAAACAAGGTTCCGAGTTCGAGTTCCGACCAAAATGGATTCATTGTGTATGTTCATTCATGTCTTTAATGTAATCATAAATCGTCGTCATGAATAATTTAACTTCAGAGGAAGAAAACTGAGGTAATTACTAATAAATACAATAACAAAACAAATTTGATCTTAAATCCCTGGCTTTGCGCTACATATTCCATCACGGGGATCATAGGCGTGCGCCCATGGGGCCAGGGGGAGGGCAAATGCACCCCTAATCATGGACGTCTGCAGATTTTTTTTACGAAGAGACAAGCAAGGTATTTCTCAATGGGGCATATTACCCCGATAATAGTGTTGCATTATCGCATTCCTGCATCCTCATTATAATAATTAATGTAAATTATTATGACTGAAATCAAATTATACATGTGAAAACGTACTTTTTGGTTGACATTCGTTTTCTAAGGGGAAGATGTGGCAATCCTTGCTTCCCTTTCAGACATCTATGCCCCTATATAATTATATTTTCACCTAGAAATTTAGGATAGATGAATCCTATCGCCGTTATTAAACGTCGTTATTAAACTATATTATACTCTTAAAGAAAATTAAGTATTTTCAAGCCGATGAAAGTTCAAGGCAACTAGTGTTGCCCCTGGACGAGACGGGACAGGCTTTTAAAAATTCGAGGCGAGACGAGATTGATCATGTGTCCCGAGACAAACGAATATTTTCGAGACGAGACAGCATTTCACAGCATTTCCACGAGACGAGACAGGCCAAAGTCTCGTCTCTTGGGCAACACTAAAGGCAACTACGGGGGAAGGGGGTGCAGTGGCGAAACCACAGCCCCCCACAACCTTGAACGGAAATCAATTTTAGGGGGCAAACATGGAAGTAAAGGAAAGCAAGAGTAGCAGGACAAAAGGATACTCAAGATGGATTTTGTTTTCACGTCTTTCTTGCATTATTTCTTCCTGACTGCCAAGAGCACCTGCAGGGGGGGGGGGAGGGACAGAGCTGCAATTGTCCCCTTGATTTCAAATTTTATACAAATATAAATACCTTTTGTAAAATGTTCTTGCTCGCTTCGCTCGCAATGTCTGCTTTTCTTGCAGTCTAGTCAAGTTCAGAGCCGGCCGTAGCTAGGGGTCGGCGGGAGTTACCCTAGACGCCAAACGATCTAAATGAAAAAAAATTTAAAAGAGAATAATATGGCTCTCCATGAATTTTTTACCATATTAAATCGACATTGTTTTCATTTTGCAAAAATTTGGATCTGAAAATTTATTGGTCGCTTTGCTCGCAATTTGTTTTCTGTAATGCATTTTATATTACCGAGGAGAGAAGTACTGCTGCTAAAAGGTTTTCTCTTAAGTGCATGAACAATTGTTTGGAGCAAAAGGAACGCGCAGATTTGAGAGACAATTTATATGATTTTTACTGTTGGTATATATGTATATATATATATATATATATATATATGTGTGTGTGTGTGTGGGTGTGTGTTGTATATATATATATATATATATATATGTATGTATTTATGTGTGTGTGGGGCGGGGGGAGGGGTTTATATATAAACACACCCAACAATGCAATAAAATTTAAACAAGTGAGATGAAATTACGTTATTCTTTTCCGGCCTGAAATTAATCAACGCTATCCCCCTCTAATCAGAGGGTCTGCGCACGCCTTTGACGGGGACTGACACTTTACGTAGGTGTAGACACGCTTCGTACAATTTGATGATATCGCGATTACGTAATGGATGTGCAGCCACTTAACTGAAGCCCCCAAAATTCACATTTTATTACTAAATTGTAAATTAGCATAATATCACAGTTTACCTATTCATAATATGCGCCGCTTTGGTGCACTTTGTGGATTGTGCATTAATCAACATCAGGTTAATCGCGGCAGGCAAAGTGGAGGGAAAATGACAATGAAGCACAACGAGGGGGCCCTTGGTTCCCGATTAATGAAACTTTGTCTACATGCAACTGAGTCGCTGCGTGAAATCGCTGAAAATGTCATTTATTAATTTCTTAATTTTGCTTATTTTATATTGCTTTTCTAGCACTTAGCGTCAACAAAGGCGATGAGGATGATTAATGAAGTTGTGAAATGGATGATAGGACATGATGATCCATGTCTTACACAAAATTCTAAGTTGGGACTAATGAATATCGATTCGTCTTATCATTTGTCAAGTAGTTGTTTTCAACTCCAATCTTTTTTAAGGACTTCTGGGTTGACAGCATGTGTGTTGCGCGATGATGATTCGACGAAAACCACCATTTCAGTGAACTTTCTTGACAATGACTCTAATATCAGTAAAGAGAACATTTTCTTACGAATAGCTGTTGTTAAGAAACCAATTCCTGAAACTTTTTCTGGTGGTCTCACGGCACCCAGCTGTTATTTGTTATGGCTGGGCCTGGGGGTATGACTCACGCTGCTGTCAATACTCAATCATTTCCGAGAATCCAGGTCCGCCAGGCAAACCCAAGCGACAATTTTGTTATTTGGGTTGCATAGACAACAGGCTTTAAGATGTTACGATATCGTAGGTCTCGTGGCCCAAGAACTATTTTCCATGACTGTACATTAAGCTATTGTACACAAAGGTTTACTTTTCTGACATCTCAAACGGATCACCCTGTATATTGATCGCCGTGGACGCCAACAGATGGGAAAATATTGTACAGAATCAGAAAATAAGCCACTTCGTGAAACGCCCTCCTTACAAGAATCGACATCAGTGTCTTGAGTGGTGGTCCCGTGTCACTTCATGTTTAGACAAGATTCGAAGGAAGATAAAGATCGTCTTTTTCTTGATGTTCAGAACTTCACCCTCTATGCAATTCGAAAGGACGCCACTGAGGTTCCGGTCGCAACACAATCAACCAGTTTTGCTCTCTAATTACTTGCTTGCTTGCTTGCTTTATCGTGGCTCACTCTGCTCTCTAATTAATCTCATTGGTTTGCAGCAGCCGGAGGGCGATTGTCTTTTGTTTCGTCTCGTTCGTTTCCTGTTCAAGAAATTGCATTGCGCTGGATTCTTTCGCAGGCTTGGTTTTGTAAACACTGTCGATTTCTTCTTTGCATGTAACAGTGCTGCCAACTTTAGTACTCACTCAAAAGCAATTATGCAGGACTACCAACCTACAAACATCGTTAAAAGTCACCTGAATTGGTGCGTAAGACAACGTAAATGTGGAATTACTTATTCTAGCTCGTTGTCAGTGTTTAGTACGAAAGGCGTAAAGAATTTCCCCGTGAAGTTTTTTCAGGTTGTGCGTTTCTAAATTCATTTCAAATTTACTTCCGCCGTAGAATTGAAAGACTTCATGGAACTATGATAGCATTACATTTTCTGAGGTGATCATAATGATAATAGTGCACTGTAGTAGTGTGTGATGTAGTGCGTGTGTGTGTGACTAGCATAGAAGTATTTTGAGAGTCATAAGGGCGACTGACTGCTACGCGAGGAGACCCGGTTCGATTCGCAGTGTGGATTGCCTCAGGTGAGATTTTTTCAATGTCCCTGGATAGAGCGACTCTCTAAGGTTTACCCAGTCCGGAATCAGTGTGTGCCTGGGCGATAAAGGCGGCCGGAGCATGCTACTGACCATCACTGCTCTTGCCTTCGTGGCAGGTCCAATTCACAACAATAGCCTTTTACCACTCTTTACGCGAGAGATAGGGGGAAAGAGGGGGAAAAGCGATTGAGAGAAAGTAAGAGTACAAAGCAGAAAACAATACAAAAAGGAAGTAATGAAATAATCAAATATGTTTTAATAAATATACAGTATGAAGGTACAATCCGTAAGGGTGAATAGTACACACAAGAATAAGCAAAGGAAATCTGTCAACACGTACATCTGACTCAGAATGTTGTTATACGACGCACGCTTTTAGAAGCGATATAGGGCGGGGCCACGTAGAGGGTGTGCGTGGCAATCAGCCAATGGCAGGAGTGCAACGTTGTACAGTTAGGAGACTGTGGCGCGGAAGTTAAAAGCCGTGTTCTGTATTTTTCTTGCGCGCAAGATGTTTTCATAAAACTCGCCACTTTAAGGTTCATCATAAGATAGGGAAATACATTTTGAACCTGACTGTCCAAGTCCCATAAATTTCCGTCGCCTACAGCCGGAGTTATCGTTCCTTGAAGAAACAAGGGAAACATTACCTTTCATTTCCTTCCGCCTGTTTTTTCGTTGCCACCGTGTTGACGCAGCTGAGTTGTTGTGTCTAGGGAAAACTGTGGGTGTTGAATTCGCCTCGATATAAACAACGATCCTTCATTGTTCTGGGCATTCTCGAACATTGAAAGTCTGGGTCAGTTTGAGTTCAGCGTTTTCGTAGCAAGGCAGGTGTAAAATTATTCGCTTATCGTTCACTCGTGCGCCACAAAGCACAGTTTGCGAAAAGATTAAATACAGTCCTTTCGTGCGATAGTGTGTGTTATTTTTATATTAAATAATGTCACTCTCAAAACCTAGCACCAGTAGTACAGGCACCAAGAGTGCAAAATCTAATCATTATCCTCGAGGAGAGTGACTGGGAAATGAGTGAAATCAGTGACACGGAGACCGAGGAAGACGACGAGGGCGGTGATGAATAAATACCTTCAAGCTTCTTTCAGGTATGGGTTTCTCGTATATGCTACAGTGATATGATATTATAATCCTGTGTAGAAATATTCACATTACATATAACACAAACTCGCTTAAGACGAACACTCGGTTAACATGAACAAATTGTTGGTCCCGGCAGGGATGTATTATATCTTATAGAAAGTTTTATCGGTTAACGCGAATTTCGGTTACCACGAATTACGAACTGTTTTTCAGTCCGTTGTGTCATTAGATCTCATTTAACACGAACTTTCAAAGTTTTTCATATTTTTTTTTTTTTGTTCCTCTGTCGTTCCTCTGCATGTAAGAAATCGCTCAACAATCTCTATCATCTTGCCAACAATCAACTTATACAGTATTGTAACCAACAGATTAAGATCACAATGTGTTCAAAGATGTTTTTCTATTCTTTAAAACATAGCCAGTACGAGTAACATAAATATTAAAACTTGGGTGCAATTGCTCGACAATTGCGTCAACAATGAGCTTATACGTATTTAACCAACAAATTCAGTTGTGTGTTCCGATGTGTTTTTCTATTCTTTAAAACGTAGAAGACTGAAACCCCAAGTAGGAGTGTGCTTGATACAATAAAAGCTATCACCGCATCCTGGGAATCTGTGTCATCACAACACATACTGAACTGTTTTTCACCAGAAAATGATCTGTGAGTACTTTTTTAAAAAAATAATTAATGTAGTAGTGTTTTTTATGGTGACATACAAAATACGTATTGTAAATGGTTAATGTGTAGAAAGAACTGTATTGCAACAATAAAATTTGAGTCCCCGGTTAGCACGATTTTTTTTAACACGAACCCTTGGGATTCGTGTTAACGAGGGTTTACTATATATTATTTCACTGTACTCATATATACTGTACATGCATTATCAAAATAATGGATACATCGCGAATCTTCTGTCCTTTCCTTGCGCTAGCAGTTAGTTTGGCAACGGCGCAGTAGCACTGGCCGGGTATTGGCCGAACTCATGTTCCTTCTAAAAGCGTACGCCGTATAATTAAACGTACGATATGTCACGTGTTCACCTTCACTTCGCGGCAACGTTACGTGTTGTAAATAAAGGCAAACCCAAGCGGCACCTAGTGGACATTCAGCGCAGGATGAGCATTCGTATCATGAAATACGTCAATGGCCTACTCATTCGCCAGTTTCTGGTAAACGGTTCATTTGCGGACCATACTAATTGACACTTTTTCCCCTTCTAGCCCTTGCAATTTGAACCATTACTTCTGAATCACCCTGTATCTTAAAGCGCATACTTAGTCCCTACTGTTATGTAACTTTACAATTTGAATTGACTTATTTGGGGCATGTATAATACCTTCATAATATGTAAACGCGGAAAGGAAGGGTTATTATTTTCAGTTTCAATATTGCTCATCGATGCGGCAATAAATTAAAAACAATTGTAGAAATTAAGTTGTTTATTTTCATGGTTGTTGAAGAAATCAACATGCTTTGTTTTTACAGCTGTTCATATGCAGATTGTTTACATTTTCCACCGCCAGATGGCAATATTCGCCAGCAGTCAGAAAGCCGGAAGCCAAACGGTGGAGCTAAGCAGAACAATATGTTTTGTAACACATGACATTAAACATGGGAAGTTCCACAATTAAGTAAATACGTCCTAACTAAAGAAAGCTATATGATTGTGCGTTTTGGGTGTCATATCACTTTCTCACATGCATGAAGTAACAAATAAAGTTGGAAAAGATAATAGGGTATGTGATTTATAGGAATAATCCGTATCTTCAAACATTTTATACCCACTTATTCCATTTATGCATTGCTATGAAAGACGAATTTATATAGGTTATCAAAAAAGTAAATAATACCTGTCAAGGGGGGGGGGGATTTACCACTTGGCTTATCCTAAAGTCGTTTTCACGTTCAGAAGACACAACGGCGCTTATGGAGAAACTGCACAGTGTTGCCAATACAGCGTGCGATCACTACACACGCGAGTATAATGCACGAATATGACACTTCAGAAATCACTGAGAGCTCACACAACTGAAAACACTTTTTCGAGAGAGGGAAAAAGTCTAAACAGACCAAAGCAGATCTCTCACTCAAGTAAGGGGAACCTGGCACATGGGTTAGATTCAAGTTGCAACCCAAACAAACAAATGAGTTATGGCCCACGTGAACTGATAAGACGTGAATGACTCAAGCAAGGCATGTCATATTTCTATCTTGAAGCCCCATATTTTGTCACGTGTTGGAAAGCCTTTCAAAGGTTAATATGGTGTCTATGAATTTATGTTACGTTGGAAACTGAAAGGTGATCTTCATTTCAGTATTAATGTCGATAGTAATGTAAACAAAACAACGTGTATTTGCGACAGCACTAATGTTGCTCACAACAGCAGCATTGGAAATAATTGTCAATTATTAAATTTAAGTAATTTCAATTCTATTATAACAAACTGCATGAAGTTCATATTTTTACTGAATGGAAATAAAATAACAACTCGAAAATTTGGTGGTGATTAGCCGGAATGCTGCGGTGAGTCAGCTCAAGATGGCCAGGCAGCGTCTCCTTACTTCGCGCGCGGTTCGGGTTAAAAAGAAACTCCAAATGCATGGAAGTAATATTTCTGGGAACCTTTGAGTGGTTATAAAAAATAATTTCATTATTTTCTCCACAAATTTGTCGCTGGAAGTTTTTACTTGGAATTACAGAACAAAAAATGGCCAGCGACGACATTTTCTACTGCACGAATATAAAAAATCTCCACATACTTTATTTGAATATTTTTTAATGCAAATATGCTTTAAAGTATTGATAAATTCTGAGTACCACCGTCACCTATGACAATTAAAAAACAGTGTCAATTTTTTTAATAATGAATGCTTCAATTTTACGGCATGTTTCAACGTTAGGAATGAAAACAATGTAAAAATTGTGTTTTCACAGAAAATTTGCGTTTTTAATTTATCTAAAATTATGTAAGCAAGTTACCAGTTTTTTGTGTTCACCATCGTATTCTCTACAAAATTTCCTGCAAAACTGCAGGTACCGATTTTACTTAAGCTAAATTTGTAAATCCAGAAATTTCACAATAGCGCGCTCGTATTTCCCATAAGAAAAGCATTGCCCATAAGAGCCCATTGTGTCTTCTGAACGTGAAAACGACTATAGTCCCAGCGGCGTGGCGTGCATGTAACCGGTGTTACCGCAGGTAGCAGCAAAATGGAAAGAATTAAAAAGTTGTTTCAAAAAATGACAACATTGTTAAATCCGTTAATCAATAGCGTTGTCGTCGAGTAGATATTGCAGAGGATATTGCCGACAGAAGCGAAGAGGGAGGCTGTACCGCTACCCTCAAGAGGTAACAAGAGGAGAAGGCGACAATGCAATGGATGAGCGGGGAAAGACTTTCGAGCAAGTGTGCTCAGGGGTTACCGGTGAGACCTGCCGGACACAGGCCAGTGTTGTCATATTGGATTGGCAGAAAAGAGCTAAATACCGCCTGAAATGGTGATACGATTTCTGTGAAGCAATTAGAGGTAGACTGCAAAGCCAAGGCTGGCTTGAACTACAACTGAAACCGGTTAGGTATTAAACGAAAATATAGTTCCTTGGTGCGATTCGTCATTTGGACAAACCTTGTTCCAAAAATACTAAGTTGGCAACAGTAGTACGTAAAGCTGGGCTTCCCTTCCACATTGACTGTCACTGGAGGATGGGAGTTCTGTCGCCTGTTCACCACACAAACGTCAAACTGACACTAGAAATATGTGGTTATTCTTCTTCCCCTTGCCACCTCAATTGCAAAGAAACAGAGATAAAGAATTGACAAGGCTCGACCACTACATTGGATTTTCGCGGTAACTCTCTCATGAGTGTAGTTCTTGCTAGGAGTGTTTGTGGCTAAATTACTGTGCAGATTGAATGAAAAAGAAAGATATGTTTTTTTTTTCGGTGTTGATAATGTCTAGCAGGCATAATTGTCGTAGTGATGGCCGGTAACACTTTTGAAAAAGTCACGCCACGGAACTGCCTATACTGAACGCAACTCCAACTGGCGGCTGGGAAACAGCGAATCAGCGATCAGTTGAATTTTCCTCGACTAAGATCGGGCATTTTCGAGTCACAAGGTACCGAGCGTTGTTCGCGGGACGAAACAAATGAGCGCTAGGTTCACCACATGTTGCCAAACGTATTGTAAAGGGAGAAAGAGTCAACACCAGAAATCAGCGGGTTCAACTGCACACGTGGTCCTGCACGTCGAAGTTTCCGGAAGGACCACCCACAGGTCCGAATGCAGGCGGACACACACACTATAAAGGCAACTGGTAAAAACAGAAGTACGCTTGGCAACGTTGCTTCGGGAGAGCGATGTGATCCCTTCAGGTTTTACTTCGTAACTGAGTTCGTTGACACCCATCGGACCACACGGCCCCGAAAATGATTGTGGGACAACAGGACGCGCCAGAACCAGCCATCAAGGTCAACCGCCAGTTGGATTTGCGTTCAGTATAGTCCGTCCAGTGGTTCCCAAAGTGTGCGCCGTGGCTGGCTTACAGGGGCGCCGCGAAATGTTCCAATGTTTTCACTGACATTGCACTTACTTGATAGTCTACACATAATAGTTTTAGAATCAATCCAAATGTGAGCTTATTTAATACTTTTTACATAAAAAATGTTTCTGAATTTATTTTTTAACTTAAAGGCAAGCAACCTAACCACAATAAGTGAGCGTTGAAAGTGTTAGATAGGCCTACATTCTGATTTGAGCGCCCCGGAAAAATCTTGACACACTAAGAGCGCCGTGAAACGAAAACGTTTGGGAACCCCTGGATTATAGCCTAGACAGAGGCGTCTCCTGAACGCATGCGGTGCTTGCTGCGCATGCGTCAATTGAGGAAAAAAGGACAACTTGCCTCTGCGACGACATTCATGAGCATTTCTACATTCTAATTTCTTCATATAGGAGAATTAGGGCTGAACTAAGCTTATATTACATTTCTTGGATCTGAAGTGACTCATGCGTCAATTGTGGGAAAGGAAATATTACTTTCTTTCACTTCAGATCCAAGAAATGTAATATAAGCTTAGTTGAGCGCTTTCGTGTAAAATAAATACTTCTCATATATGAAGAAATTAGAATGTAGAAATGCTCATGAATGTCGTCGCGGAGCAAGCTGTCCTTTACCCCACAATTGACGCATGCACAGCAAGCACCGCATGCGTTCAGGAGACGCCTCTGAGCCTAGGGGCCACAAGTCGGAGGGGCACAAAAGTTAGGCTCGGCGAGAGGGTCGCCCGGCATTTTTGCTGACCCCGCGAAAGACTAAAACGCCGGAAAGTATCGGCTCAGCCGTTATCATAATAATGCATGACAACACCCCTCAAAACTAGGGACGGCCAAATCCGGGTTAACTTTCATTCGGATATCGGATAATCTATCCGAATTATCCGCGTATCCGAATATCCAAAATTAGGATTTTACAAATGTGTACATTATCCGGATAGTTTTATCCTTTATCAGTTTTAAGGACTATCAACATATTCTTTTATTCGTTATTTTCGTATTTCACTGTGCGTATTTTCTACAAATCCTTTATCAAATCTGTTCTATGCGGATAATCCTATTGATAAAGGATAGTCTCCAGATATTCGCATTATCCGTTGCTTCCGAAACGAATATCGGAAAAATTTAAACCAGATATCCGTTATCAGCATTGACTTCTAGCGACTGTATACATTGACGTCCGTAGGATTTTTCCAGGGAGGGGTAAGGAAGGTATTTTTACCGGGGGGGGGGCAAACAAGGTTCATTTTTCCCAATAATAGTGTTGTTCCCTAAAAAAAAACATTGCTTAAGTTTTAATTTATCATATTCATACAATAATTAACACATTATTGTGGCTGAAATGAAATGATATGTGACAAATATATAATTTTTGGTTGACTTTCATTTTCCAGGGGGGCACGACCCCTTCTTACCCCTCCTTCCGGACGCCGATGACTGTATACACATTTCTTGTTGACCTCGCAATGTGTTCCCCCACCCAAAACGAGCAAAAACTTTAAATTCACCCACCGCTCAAAGGCTTTGAAATTCAAGACGAACGCTCACTCTGGCTTTGATACCGTTTGGTGCAGTGGTGCAATCCGCATTGTCACGTTTCCTTTAAGAATCGATTTTCCACAGGTCATCCAACACATCCAGAGAGTTTTCCTCCCTCCCGTTTACCGCGGTAATCCCATTTTCCATAGAAATTTCATCTTTTCTTTTCCTTGGCACTTTCGAAATTACAATCTCTATCTCTCTCAGAAAAAAAGAACCTTGTGCTTTTCCGTTCACTTTGGTTCTTTCCGTTTCGTTGTCAGATTGCGTCCCGTCGTCGGAAGTTGTAGTAGTGCGTACAATTCCGTCAGTATTGCCAACCGATTTCTGGAATATTATCTAGATTAGTTAATTTTCCCACACATACATTCGACCAGAACTAATCTACAGGGTGGCCCTTAAGTCCCTACCCATTCACATATTTTATGTGTCCAGTGTATCTGTATGCTGTCCTTCATTCTCGCTGCATAATATTATGCAACGCCATGTTCTGTGAGATATTTTTCGCAACATAGCAGGTGTTATTGTTCCAAATGCCCTGTAACAGCTGCCCTCATTTCATCATTGGAATTATAATGTTGTTTCGACACAATGTCCTTTATGCCCCCAATTGGGATATCACACGTTGTCAAGTCCGGACTTCTTGCGGGTCATTTCATAGGCTCCGGGGATATTTCAGAACCACGACCTTTCCATTTGTTAGAAAAAGTTGTCAATCACACAGAGGGTATAATGAGTCGGAGCCCCATCTTGTTGAAACCAAACCTCATCTCTGATTCCAAGTTCATCGAGTTTCGGTATAAACCATTGTTGTAACGTATTGAGATATGGCTTTCTTACTGCCCATCATAGAACATGGCATCGCATAATATACGCAACCGCACACAGAAAAAACTCTATACGCTAGATACATAATTCATACTATGGGAATGAGGGACGCGGTGATAGGACAATTAAGGTACTCACGTTTTCCGCGAAGCTGTTTTACATTATTTTCGATTAATTTCGGTAGCCACTGCCACCATCCTCATTGGAATTCGTTGTGTTGTAAAGCCAAGCAACAACACATTAGATATATGAATGGGTATGGACTTACGGGACACCCTGTACAGCCTACATTCTATACTCGTACAGTGGAGTCGCCCACGGAACGGCGGCTATCGTGGCTGAAGTAAGATCGCGTCTGCCGGCAAACAGTATACAATATCCACGTAACTGGAGCCGCTAGCTATGTAATGAAAGAAGCTCGTACAATTACATTGACAGTTAACAATTTTCATTTACCTTGTTACACGAGATGTTGGAAATGATGTTCTCTTCATCCACACATTTACGGCATTTTTCAAGGAAATGTTCACTTATCAGTTCCTCTTCCAAAATTGCTACAGTTTTCCCTCCTGATATTTCCTTTCAATTCTTACAATGGTTTGAAGGCTTGGTAGCTCACCACGCGGACGTCATGAAGATGTCTGTTTCTTGTGGAAGGCTCGGAGGGATTTTTAATCGTACTTCAACCTTTCACCTCATTAAGCACACGCCCTTTTGCCCTTTGCTTCTTATCAAGAACAGACCCTGACTAACTAAATTTGTTCACAAGTATACGAACACTCTCTGTGTGAAACAGAAACCTCTGAGAATTCTGCTGCAAAACGTATTTTAACTTTCGTACAACAATTCGTAATCACTTAAGACTCGTACATAAAAATGCTTTGTTTCAAATTGTACAGATAGCGTGGCATTATTAGACAGCAGACAAGCACCAGTAATACGTAAACTAAAGCAAAACAAGCTAAAACACTTGTTAACACTTAAACACTTCACAAACACGTGCAAACTGGACACAAGCTATCTGGATACTACTGAAGCACTGACGCGACCGGTGGCAAGTCAGCGTACAGCTGTGACAGATGTGGGTCTAAATGCCGGCAGATGCGAACTTACTGCCCGCCAGACGACTCGACCGAAAAGGCACTGTATAAGCTACCGAGTTAGGCTATGCTGAACCTTTGGCCGACGCAAGGGCAGCTTTTTTTCGAATCTTCCTCTCTTCTCGAAAGGCAGGGTGCGAAAATTCTGTGGGGATGGGGGTGGATGTCCTGAAATTTCCCCCGACCAAACTTTTCCCGGGAGGGGGGGGGGAGTTTTTGTTCTAACAACAAACATAAACAATTAGTTTGGGAGTCGAATATTCTTTGCTGGAAACATACACAAAGAAATGGCAACAGAGAACCTCATCTCTAAGAACACAGAAATTAGTCCGACTTATTTCCTCTCCATTTCTCATCGCCTTTTGTCAGCTACCGCAAAGTATGTAAATAAAACATGTAATAGCATTTAGATGTGCATTTTATGTAGTAAACTATTATCCTCTTAATATTTCTTAATTTTTGCCCCTCCCCCCTTATTCACGCAAATCATTGTGCATGTTCATAGCATTCAAATCTTCTATTTTCAATAAACTGTATATTTTATAATATATTTTGATTATTTAATAATTTACACATATTTAATGACAATGTATATATCAAGGGACGTATTTAGGTGGAGGGGTCCGGACCACCTCCCCGAAGGACTTACTACCTACTAAAATTAAATAATTAAAATATACTTGTTTTATCGAGGGTTATTTATCTCTTCCGAACTTAATAGAAGGCAAGAATTATATTGGAGTGATACGAAGAAGATTTATACAAGATTTATTTATTACTATGTATAATAATATTACCGGGAACTTCATTTTTCGTCAATTGGATCTAACATCCTTTTTTGATATTCAATAAATATTCAATTCCTTATCTATTTGACATTAATTTCCTTGCCACGGCAGTTGTTTTACTTATTTATTTATTATTATTTTTTTTTTTTACAAATTTTGTCGAAGCTACATATTGAATTCGTATTGTTATATCACTATCCTTATACCGTCTTTTTACCTATTCATGTACTAAAAATATTAATTAATTTGAAATATTAATTAATACTATTGCAATAAATTTAATATAATTATAATTATTTTAATTTAAGCATTATTACTATTACTATTATTATTAGACACTTGGTTCGACCCCCCCTGAAATATATTTCTAGATACGTGCCTGAGCTGACGGAACTGTACACACACACACATATATATATATATATATATTGAAAACTGCCCCCCCTTAAGATACTGCACCTGCCTAGTACTCGCTAATGTGTGTAAGTGCATCTCCGTATGTGCAGTGAGGAAAGGCAACTTGATTCCTTTCGGCTCCTTTTGGAAAGAAGCAAAATTATAAAGTTTTACTCTTTTATGGACGTTTTCCTGGTTTGTAGGTATTAGGGGCATCTTGTAAAGTTTTCCTCTGGCCATGAACTTCCCGGACGGCAAACGTCGCGAAGGAATCCAATATTGTTTTCTCTACCTTCTTCCATAGCTCCAAGTGTCATTACGGATATCAAAAATAGGAACTCCGCTCTCGACAAAAGTTGCTAAGTTTTAATGAGCTTTTGCGAGAAAGGCTGGGGCAGAAATGCAATGATGGAATCCATAATGCGGAGGAACGGTTGCTACGAAGAGTCACGGTAACAGCGATTATTAGTTTGCAGCCGCTTTACGGATTTTATCAAGGAAATTGTACAGGGTTTTCATAAAAAAATAGAAAAATAGAGGAAAAGGTCTAAATATGGGCCCGCATTTTATGTTGTCATTTTCGGAGAAATAAAATAATATATCAAGCACCTGCCTTTAAAATGCATATCTAAGAAATATATACTTAAATGTAATAGCATGCTAAAGTATAGAAGGTCTCAATTTTTTAAAAAAGAAAAGCAATTTCCAAAAAAAATGGTAAAATGCTGTATTTCAAAATTGTGGTCTAAATATGGGCTACTAGTGGTAATATCACAAAAAGCAATAAAAATTTTAAAAACAGTAATTTATCGCTAAAAGATTATAAATTCATATTTATGAATAATCTGTTGTTTTGAAAATCACGCAGAATGGGAAAAATCCAAATTAAGAAAAACATCCAAATATTTGTTGAAAATGTGATCTCAGCATTAGACCTCATGTCATAGCCCATATTTAGACCATCACGCTATTTTTTTTCTTCAATTTATTTTCGCTCTCTGTGGTACATATTTCACAAACAAATCATGGCATTATAAAAGCCCACATTTGTTTTATGTACCGCTAATATCATAACCTATACAAAGAAGATGAGAATTCAGAAAACACCGAGTTAAAACATACCTGCAAAAAGTTTTCGGAAGTCGCAATTCTATAACAGCGTCCAAGGCCGAAACTAACCACCACTTTCTCTTGCGAATTGTCACCGCAACCTTTGTTATTGACAGATAACCAGTTCCAATAGCCTCTGCCAGGCTGCAGCGCTGATAACTCCAAAACCCATATTTAAACCTTCGCCCATATTTAGACCTTCTCCTATATTAATTAGAATAGGCTATGGTTTATTATACATTCAGTGTCAAGCTCAGAAGAGATCAGCTTCGGTGATCGTGGCACCTACGATTCCCCCCCCGTTTCCATAGCCGGTGAAGTCACTTAGTTGTTTTAATCCCACTTTAACCTGTAGGTGCAGTACCGATTAGCCCATCTGTACACAAAATGGACTTAAAACAAAACTCAACTCTCAGGTAGGGATTTTAGATGAGGGGATTTTTTTCTCGTACGAGGGCCACTATTTATATTTTGAGCCTTGGCAACACTGATTGAAGTTAGGCGCGATTTGACGTTTGCACGGAATCGTCTGGCATTATTGACCATAACGTACTTCAAATGTTTTGTAAATAGCTTGATTTGTGTTGTTTATGTTGCCTTGGAGATTGCGCGACAACAATAAAATGGAATTAACTCGTGAACATTTTCGTGCGATGATTTTTTACGATTTTCGACGTGGATTATCAAGACAAGAGTGCATCGATCAACTTACTTCCACATTTGGCGATGAAGTTCCATCCTTTGCCACTGTGAAACGCTGGTATAACGAATTTAATCGTGGCCGCCATTCGGTCACCGACGAGATTCGCGAAGGTCGTCCAAAATCAGTTGTTGTTCAAGAAAACATTGATGCTGTGCAAAACCTAATACTGCAAGATCGTCATGTGACATACTGTGAGATTGAGGCAACCATAGGCATTAGTTCCACCAGCATATATAAAATATTATATGATCATTTAGCTGTGAGAAAGGTATGTTCTCGTTGGATCCCACACAATTTGACAAAAACTCAAAAAGACGGTCGCCTCAATTGGTGCAAACAAATGCTCAATAAATACAATCGTGGTGCTTCAAAAGACGTATATAAGATTGCAACAGGTGACAAATCATGGATATATGCATATGAGCCGCAACGTAAACAGCAGTCGACTGTATGGGTGTTTCAAGATGAACCCAATCCAACAAAAGTTGTTCACGCTCGAAGCACATCGAAACAAATGGTCGCCTGTTTTTTCGGGAAAACTGGTCATGGGGCAACTTTGCCTTTAGAGGAACGTAGAACGGTCAACTCTGAATGGTACACAACAATTTGTTTGCCAGAGGTCTTTGGTCAAATACGGAAAACAAACAAACGCCGTCGGATCATTCTTCATCAAGACAATGCCAGCTGTCACACATCTCGTCTAACAACCGACTTTATGAACAGTCAAAAAATCGAATTGATGGGTCATCCGCCGTACAGTCCTGATTTGGCACCCAATGACTTCTTCTTGTTCCCGAATGTCAAGAATAAATTGCGTGGACAACGATTTTCGTCGGCGGAAGACGCCGTTGATGCGTTCAAAAACCATATTATGGAGGTGTCTCAAGAAGATTGGTAAAACTGCTTTGACAAATGGTTCGAACGAATGCAATGAGTGTAAGTGTATTGACCATAAAGGAGAATACTTCGAAAAACAATAAAGCAGTTTTCAATGCCAAATTCCTGTTTTTTCATTGTTAGGCTCAAAATATAAATAGTGACCCTCGTACAACTTGAAAGGTGCAAAATGGCCATATATGCAGAAGCACTCCCGAATTTAGTTCGTTCATTTACAAATATGCCGGCTTCTGTGGCGGTGTGGTTAGTACAGCGCTGGACGCCAAGGGTTCGAATTCCAGTTTGGGCAGTGGTGTTTGTGAGTGTCCCTTCATCAATTTCATTCAAAAGTGGCAGGAAAGCGAAATAAAATAAACCAAACAAAATCAATCATTCATAAGTATACTGTATTGTAATTCGAATATTACAAATGCTTATTAGTTCGATTGAAAAGTGTAAAAGTAAAAAGAAAAAGTGCATTAGATTAAAAAAAAGTTTTTTTTCTGATTGATTTTATGCCATAATCGCAACAACTTGTTTCCAGTTTGCTTTAAATCGTAAACAACATGTAAATCCCGACTGATTTGAGATGTCGGTTTTCATTGCTATTTTCTCCCGCCGGCTATCTTTAGATCTTGAAAGTGAAAGTCTAGCGTGAGGTTGAAAGGCCAAAGGTGAGAGGACGCGTCGCTGTCAGTATGTAATGTGCTCTCATCTAGCGGGGAACACGCAATTACCAGACCAAATTAACGAAAGCCCTCGCGGCTTTGCAGCTATACTGTAGGTGCTGCTCTCTCTCGGGAGAACGTCGAACTCGTACAGTACCTTTGGCTACCGCGATGGAAATAGCTTGCACCTCGACGCTCTATGAAATTTGAAATCGAATTTTTGATTCATTTTATATATATATAAATCTCACAAAAAGCAGAATTGGAAAGGTGTGTAAACGCCGGACTCTGTAAAAATGGAGCTATCATTAGATAATTGAATAGATTCAGAACTGTACCTTTAAAATGCATTCCTTAAAAACTATTACTGGCGCAAAGTTATGTGGGCTTGTGGGGCTGGAGCTCGCCCAATAATTTCTCTGTGATTATATTCTAATGCGCTTAAAAGGGAAATGTTTCATCATTATAAACTTAAAGAATTCTTACAAATTAATAACTGATTTAGTGTTATCAAAATATTTCATGATAATTTGTTTCATCTCCAATATGATTCATTTCAGTGTCTCGTATTTACACTATCCTTGTTCACGTCGTTATTATAAAAGTAAGGGAGGAAATGGCTTATATATATATAACAAAGAAATTCATTTTAGGGCAAATCCCCTGTCTACTTTTGGCATATATAGTATTGCATACAATTGTAAACAAAATCGCTAAGGTCACCCAACCCAATGTTTTCAAAAGTTGAAGCCACTGAAAGCAATATCAGCTGAGAATGTTGACTTGTAACAGCTCTACGCAGTTATTGAACAGGAGACCATCTTTCTGCACAAGACAGAAAACTGATGAAAATTTGATGAAGATTGGTCATCATACAATAGAATTGACCTGCGAAAGAAAAAGATAACACTTCTTGATTGATTGATTTCTTTCATTTTACTTCGCTTTTCTGCCACTTTTGGCTAATCGTGAAGATGTGGACGACTGATTATACGAGGTAAAGGACATTCGCAAAGAACACCCACGCCCAGATTGGTATTCGAATCCAGGTATCTTCACATCTAGCGTGCTGTGATAACCACTCCTCCACGGAGTTCGACTTAGTGACAATACCAAAATTTAGACTCGTTATATCATGTAAATGTACTTGTAAAAGAATCCCTAAATATACACACTGAGAGTTTTAAAACAAACACAAGTTCAAGTAGCCGGCCCCCGTGGCGGAGTGGTTAGCACATGACGCTACGACGCTAGGGGTCCTGGGTTCGAATACTGGCCTGGGCATGGATGTTTGTGCCATTCATCAATTTCATCATATCATCACTCATCCTCATCTTCGCAAATTAGCCAAAAGTGGCACAAAAAGCGAAGTAAAATAAAGCAAATCAACCAATCAACTAATTCAGGTATATTATACCAATAATGATAAATAAGACCCCGATTTTTTTATATAATCACACATATGTGCATATTCATGTAGAACATGCACGTAAAAATAGTGTGAGTTTATTAAAATATGGAAAAATAGTTTTAATGCAGTTTGGTCATTTCCGTTATTCCTGTACCATATTTTTTATTAGATATCTTGGAAATTCCGCCATGGGTCTACCTAAACTGATGACTTCGCTGATTTTCATGGGGTTAGATTGGATTTTTTTCATCATGAATCGCGTTTACATTTACATGCTGTGATATCACAAATGTCAATTTGTGTTCAGAGTACAATATACTAATACAAGGAAGGAAGTCAATGAAATACAATTATATAATGAGCTGATACAATGGAATAATGCCTCAGCCTATTAGCCGGCCTCCGTGGCAGAGTGGTTTAGCATAGCGCGCTACTATGCCAGTGGTTCCGGGTTCGAATCGCGGCTTGGGCATTGGTGTGAGTGTACCCTTCATGAATTTCATCACGTCACCACTCATCCCCATCTTTGCGATTAGCCAAAAGTGACAGAATTAAAATAAACCAATGAAAAACCTTGGCCTATTACAGTTCAATGATGGAAGGAGTACACTGGTGCCAATGAAAACTGAAAAAAAGTGCATAAATATTTATTCTGAACGTAAAACCTCTAATATATAATGTATATCGTTTCTAAGATAGTAATTTGCCAATATTTACCATTTTGCTTGGCTACTTACAATATGGAAAAATGTCATTAAAAAAATCCGTGTTGTAGGGATAAATACGCAGACCTGGCAACCCTGGCCGTGTATGCAAACATCGTCCTTGCATTCGTTAACCATTCAGTGTTTAGTAAGCAGGAACCCCCACAGGGAGCTTATTGCGTCATCGTTTTGGCAAATGATGGATGTTCTCTTTCTGTTGTGGAGGTGGAGGGGAGGCTTTGATTTGAGTGCCGACAAGTAGTTGCCTTATTGACGCGCCATCTGCGTTGTTAATTAGTTGACTTTAGGCTCTAAAGGTTGTCCTGTAATTGGCGCTGAATACCAAAGCAGGAATCGGTGGGGGATTTATTGTCGGAACAAACCTCAGAGTGCATTATCACAGACTGTTTCCACTGTCTCTTCACAGAGAAATGTTTGTGCTAAGCGGGCTGTATACATCGTAGGCGTTGACTTAAGGAAACTCTGACAGGGGCATGGGCGGAGTTAGAGCTTTTGCTTTTTTTGGGGGGGGGAGAAGCATATGATGTTCCTGAGGGTTATTGAATATCCCCTAGTTTATAAGGGGTTCGGAGGCCTTCCCCCAGAAAAAGAAACAAAAAAAACTTAATTTTAGACCATTTAGATTTGAAAATGTTAAATTTCCTCGCTTAAGTAAACAAATATTAATTACTGTATATATTGGTTGTCAGTTTTAAAAGAAGCAAAACAATACGATTATTGCATTTTGCATTTCATTAAATTTTTATTGATACAAAACTCGTATTACTTTTAAAATGTTACGGTACAATAGTAAGCTTTCATAAAGTTTTGAAATATTAAATTGAAAAGTTCTCTTGATACCCCAGCAGTAATTGTTGACTCAACACAAAGTCATTTTACGTTTTTCTTTCTTCAAACTGTACACATCAATCAAATCGTCTAAGACCCGCTGTTGCGGTGCAATTACCGCACATGCCATCATGCCACACGTTAAAATTTACGGTATGGCTTGATAACAAAAATGTAGTAACTGAACTTAATCATGTGTTATTCTTTAGTCTTTTTTAAGTTGGGGGGACCAGGCCCCCTCTGGCCCCTCCAGAACTCCTCGGAACTGACGATAAGTTTAATATTGATTCCGAGGCACTAAGTATGGTGCAGACGGGAGTCGAACCAGGTCGAGTCATATCAGAGGGACCTGGTTCGAATCCCAGCTCATTCCCATCATCGCTATTAGCCAAGAGTGGCAGAAAGCGTAGTAAATTAACTCCTATTAATAAACAATAAACACATCAGAGGGCAATATTACCGATAGAGATAAGAGAGATGGCAACAGATAACCACATCAAGACTGGTTTTGCTTTTTTACTCCTTGTTTCTGCCAGTTTTGGCTAATCACGACGACAATAACAAGATGAGAGAAGGGACTACAAAACACAGCCCGCACAGAGGATTATATTGACTGTGTTTCCAGACGCCAGATCATCGTTAGCCTGCAAAATGCAGTTCAGGGTGTATTATCGGGATGAGAGGTAGATATTTCAGTGCCTTCACAATGAACAACATGGGCCTCCCGATGGCGTAGTGATGACGTTAGAGTCGAATTACTTTCGGAACATCTCCAGCGGACTGCGTGAGTCTATCTAGCGAGCCTAGTGGGCGTGTAGAACCTGAGTAAGGGGCTTAGCGATAGGTTCTGGTTGAGATGACGTCAGCGGCTCACTTGGTTAATTCGCTGCTTCGAGAGTTGTGACTCGTTCCGAAGCTTCAAATTCATAATTGCCAAAGATGTTACGGAAATAATCTCCCTCTACATTATGATCAAAGCAGAAGCGCAACCACGAATTTTTGTCTGGGGGGGGGGGGCAAGTACAGGATAAATGTACCAATAATAATAATTTTAATAATAATAATTATTATTTTAATAATCATAATGCTAATAATAATAGTGTTATTATTAGTGTTGCCCACGAGACGAGACTTTGGCCTGTCTCGTGGAAGTCTCGTGGAAATGCTGTCTCGTCTCGAAAATATTCGTTTGTCTCATGACAATGGTCAATCTCGTCTCGTCTCGAATTTTTAAAAGCCTGTCCCGTCTCGTCCCGTGGACAACACTAGATATTATTTTTTTTTTATTATTTATTTGTTTTACTTCGCTTCTTGTGCCACTCTTAGCTAATTTGCGAAGATGGGGATGAATGATGATATGGTGAAATTGATGAATGAACACTCGCAAACATCCATTCCCAAGCTTGGATTCGAACCCGGGACCAACATTATTATTATTATTAGTGGTAGTAGTAGTATTATCAAAGACGTTATTACCCTCGTAAATTATGCAAAAAAGGGTAGAAGTTGGTTCTAAAGCATTTATGTTCGAACAAACGATTTGAATTATTTTTTCAACACGTTCAATTTCACATGAATAATGGAAAACAAGCACACAAACTATTTTTGAAAGACAGAAAGTGATTGATAAATGCATTCCAAATATAATTATTTTTTACATTAACATGTATAACTTTCATGCACTATATGTTTCATATATATGCAACATGGAGCGACGTGGACACTAAATTGTGTACGTATTCAGAGTTTCTTTAATACATATTATATACAAAATATTATTTAAATACATTACACAATCAATTCATCCCTCTCACAATAAACCAACACCAAAAATTACATAAATTGTGAGCCGGCTCCCGTGGCGGAGTGGTTAGCACATCGCGTTACGAAGCCAGGGGTCCCGGGTTCGAATCCTAGCCTGTGCAGGGATGTTTGCGAGTGTCCATTAATTAATTTCATCATATCATCACTCATCTCCACCTTCGCAAATTAGCCAAACGTGGCACAAGACGTGAAGTATAATAAAGCAAATCAATCAGTACATACATAACATGTCTCAAATCCCTTTCCTCGAAACAATTGTTCATGCATTTAGAACAAAATCAATTATTTCTCTGTCTAGTAATTTGCAATGCATCACAGAGAAGAATGATGAATTGCGAGCGAAGCGAGTAAGAAAATTTTTGAATCCAATTTTTTTGCAGGCTGAAATCAATATTGATTTAATAGGGCGGAAATAATTTCACGGGGCGCCAATGCATTCTCTCTTTTACAAATTTTGTGCCTCCACTATGGTGTAGTGGTAACATCGTCGCCGTGTGATCAAGGGGTCACGGTTTCGAAACCCGGTGGAGGCACAGTGGTTTGGATCCCAATTTAAACTGTAGGTCCAGTCCTGATCAGCCTTTCTGTGCGTAGAATGGACTGAACAACCACAAACCAATCAATCTTACATCTTATTTTCATTTAGATCATTCGGCGCCAGGACCGAATCTTGCTGCTACCTAGCTACGGTTCTGAACTTGCTAAGGCTAAGAAATTGAGGCATCGCGAGCGAAGCGAGCAAGAAAATGTTTTGAAAAGTATTTTTATTTGCATAAAATTTTAAGTTGTGGGCGGTAAATTGCCCCCTGCAGGTACACTTGGCTGTCAATGTTTGCCCCTCCCCTGTGGTTGCGCCACTGGATCAAAGGGTACAGGTTTAAAACCCGGTGGAGGCACCTAGTGGTTAGGATCCACTTTAAAATGTAGGTGCAGTCCCAATTAGCCTTTCTGTGCATAGTGTGGACTTAAAAATTAACTCGCGACATAACAAAACCGATAGAGATAGAAAAGGGGACAATGAGTTAGAAAGAGACAAGTAGAAGGAGAAAGATAGGGAAAGGTGGGAAGGAGAAACAGAGAAATAGACTAAGAAATAGGTGAAACTGGCGTAGTAGTAACGAAACTGCCTTGTATTCAAAGGATCCCGGGTTCGATGCTCGCTGGAGGCACATAGTAGTTCGAATTCCACTTTAAAATGTAGGTCAAACCTGATTAGCCTATCTGTGGACTTAAACTTTGACTTTGATGCGAAGTTGTAGAATAGAATAGAATTTATTTTAAGTATGAGCCTTTGCAGCTGTGCATACCATACAAGGATGAAATATTTTATTGCATATTCCTAATCCCTCCTCCTCTGTCTTTTCCCTCTTCATACTGCCAGGTAGTTAACAAACACTGACTTTCATTCCCCTTACTTTCATGCGCTGTTTCACTAAACTCTTACCTAAGTGATTCCTAAATTCTTCTCTTAGATTTATTTATTTATTTAGTAACCCCATTTCACTCATTTTAGTTATCCCCACCGAGCTTCTTTGCTCTCTTTGCCCAGACATAGTGTAGGAAACCAGATTCATTATTTGCACCTCCCCCCCTTTCGGTCTCTCCCTCCTAATAACGGTTGTCATTATATTCTCAATGTTAGCTTGCCGACCCCTGTGGCGGAGTGGTTAAGCACATTGCGCTACGACGCTATGGGTCCCGGGTTGGATTCCTGGCCTGGGCATGGATGTTTCTGAGTGTCCATTCATAAATTTCATCATATCATCCCTATCTTCGCAAACTAGCCAAAAGTGGCACAAAAAGCGAAGTAAAATAAAGCAAATCAAATCAATGATTTCCCTGATATATTTTTGTCTTGCCTCCCCTGTTTCTCTGGAGGAGAATGTGAAATTTCGTCTCGTCTTCACCGCATACCGGACATTCTACGCTCCCGTACGAGTTTAACTTGTATCAATCCCCCAGTCTGAACCAGGCCAATCCTGAGCTTTATTTTACCCCACATAAATCCACGTAGTTTCTCCTTGCTTATTAAATCACACTGAAATTATGTTTTGTTACTTTGAACAGCAGGTAACATTATGCATCTTCTCCAATCTCACCCATTGGCGATGCCCATGATCTCAGTATCAGCTAGAACTTCCTCACATCGTCTCCTCGCATAAAAGATCAACATAAAATACACTTCTCTTGGTATTTCAACCCATGAAAAATCAACAAACCCAGGGAAGCTTATGAAATTGGTATGGGATCCGGAACGAAAATAGATTAAATAATTCTTTTGATTTAAGAAACCGTTTCCAGACTACTGTCATTCACGTGTCGTATAACCCGCCCGTATCCACTTCTCATATGCATTATGCATGTTCGAATTCCCAGCGGAAGATCGGCGAAAGCTGTGCGACCTTTGCTTCTTGAGTTGACCTTCCTTAATACTTGTTCCTCCGATCATGTATGGAAGCAGTCCTGATGCGAATTTTTGCTGGATGAGAGTATCTTCTATTTGCAGTTTTCTTAAAAGGTGCATTCAGACGGGTTCGAATCCTGTATTCGCTAGTCGAATCTCAAACCCAATATCAGTTTCCATTTGGAGTGTAAGGGGTAACCTTCTGGTAATGCATCAAAAAGGTAACCTCACTTGCACGTAGTATACCCGGGTAACGACGACTTACAGGCTAATGAGGCTCTGGCGCCTGGTTCCACGGCCAGATAGTGTGTTCCCGTTTCGCCCAGTACCGAAAAACTTGTTTTATTGACCCAAGTGATAACACGCGCCATAACGAAAGTACCGTTTCGTCGGTGTCGTCCTAATTGCGAACACTTCCTGCCTGAAGAGGAATATACTGGAACGGATGCGTCCTAATTGCGAACACATTTTTCTGCCTTGTGACTTACAACTTTCTCTCGCACTTCCTAAGACCTTTTAACTATTTTTGAAAGAGACTCGGTGACCTGTGGGTCCTATTGAAACAGTTCCACATATCGTTTGGCAGTAAGGGGTATTTGAGCCACCGGTCCACAAAATAGTCGAAGAACTTCACGAGGTTTTCATTAGTAGGAGCTTGATCGTAAATATGAAGCCATCATTCTTCAAGATCTTCTAAGCCCCGCGACAGGTCAAGTTTGCAGCACCTTTTCGCATGTATAGACACAAACGTGCGCGCAGATAATAGTTCCGCTGCAATACTGTCGATTTTCTCACTGTCTACGATATGAACATCTCTGCGGTTGAGGCAAGACTGGTACGGAAGATTCTTAGCACCGTTCTCGTGTGGTTTAATACATTAAACCTGCTGCAAACTTAACTTGTCGCGGGGCTTTGTTTTAGAAAAGCTAGAGACGCACACATACGGATGCTCCTCCTTATTTCTTCATCTTTTTTGTAAGATGCTGTCATGCCAATTTCTTGAACTTTCCTCCAAAGACTTTGTGTAAAATGGAAAAAAACAACCGTGAATGTTAATCGTGCTAATAACCTCCTTTAAAGCAGAAATAGCAGCATCCTCGAAGTCAATGTTCACCGTTTCAGGGTTCCACTCTGGTATTTCCCTCAAGATTAATCGAAACAATCGTAAATAAATGTCTTTCTTCTTGTCTGGTGGAAACTCAAAGACTAGAGGTACAACATTTGCTTCTAAATTCTTACATCCCAAGTCTGCATGTATGGTATTATATCTGAGAAAACTGGGTAGCACAGCTTTTGAACGTTCCATCCATAAAAGAAAGTGTGTTCGGGTCTTCAAAGTCTCTCTTCCTTTGGTGCTGGCAAAGAATGCTCGTGTCTTACCCTTACCTGTTTCTAAAAACAGGTTTTCAGTTCTTTGTGTTCGCAATTAGGACGTGCAAATATTTCTGTTTCATGTGTTCGCAATTAGGACACAACCTCATCCGTTCCTGTCTCGCCCATAGGGAATGTTTAAAAGATGGCTTGAATGTGATGTAAAAAAAGGTAAAAAGCCAAATAATCAGGTGTGGTTTCCAAAGGGGAGCCTTGTCGCATTGTTCAGTGCATTAGTAACAGAAATGCAGATACATATACATAATAATACACAGTACAAGCACAATATCAACCATAGTATTAGCCAGAGAGTTTAGGTTCGGTTATTGGTGGGGCGTAAAGAGAAAGGATGGTTGGTTTGGTGTTTCAAGTTCACTTTATGCACAGTAAGGCTAATTGTGACTGGAACTACAGTTTAAAGTGGAATCCGAACCACTATGTGCCTCCACCGGGTATCGAACTCGGGACCCCTTGATTACAAGGCAATGACGCTATCACTGCGCCGTCGGGGAGGCCCGTAAAGAGAAAGGACACGTGACTCTACACGATTGGGAATTTTTACTATCAAATTTCCCTCTGGGCGAAACGATAATTCCGTTCTGGCGCGTGTTATCACTTGGGCCAATAAAACAAAGTTCTTCGGTACTGGGCGAAACGGGCATGAATAATCCTTTGTTGGGTCGTTTTGTCCTTCTGTGTGCTGAGTGGACCTTTACAGCGTTAGTTTTTATCCCAGGTAGGGAGATATTAGTCCTCAGAGATAGTAGGGTAAAGGTTGGTATTACCGTGATACAAGGGTTGGATAAAAAGTAATGGCAACACTGCTGTCCCGTGAAAGGGGCGAGTCACAGCGCCACAACCGTTTCGTGGTTGATAAAGGAATGTCAGACGAGGAAGTATAGTGAGTGGGGTGCGGTTGTATGTTATGTTATTCAGTCAAAAACAGCAGTGCTCTGAAGCAGAGGACGAGAGTGCAAGCGCCCTAACAATATGTTTAGGCAAGAAGAACAACGTCTCTTAGGCACGGTGTCCCATCATCCTGCTTGACAATGCAAAGTGTCACACTGAGCACACTGTGACGGCGCTCCTGCATAACTGGTAGTGGGAGGTACTGGAACATCCGCCGTATTCCCCGGTATGTGACCGTGTGATTACGATCTTTTTGCCAAAATGAAGGAACCACTGGGCGGGAAGCACTACGACACGCGCGAAGCCATCATACGTGCTATAGGGCGGTCACTGCGGGACATCGACAGAGATGGACGCGCTGACGGTGTACGACGCCTTCCATACGTGTGACAGAAGGTCGTAGAGATGAGGGGCGATTACTTTGAAGGAATGTAACACGTGCTCCTCTGCCAAGACAGTCAAGTACCAATTATACCAGTGTTGCCATTACTTTTTATCCAACCCTTGTATTTTGAGAAAAAAATGATATAACTTTTGATGGATTTATTGTTTGATTGGACAGAAAGCAAAAGGCAGGCCATTATCTACGCTTTAGACCACAGGTAATATTATGTAATAGCATAATGTAAATTTAAAGTATTTAGGAAAGTGTGACTACACGGTAATATCGTGATAGGTTTGGTAATACCGTGACACATGTTTGGTAATATCGTGATAGTCACAATAACTCAAAGGTTGCAGTTGACATCTACATAATGAATGAGTAAATAAAAAAAACACATTTTGTGTAAATTAGCGATGACTACTAATGAACACAGGTAATTAAAGTTAACTAAAAGGAACTTCCTGTACTTGCTGTCTTGTGTACTACATTAAACAAACAACACTAATCATCGTCAATTTCCCCAGAACATTCGTCGCACACGAACACATAACCACAGTTATTTTCAATTGTGACGTGTCGTACTTCTTCCTCCGTCGCTTCTCAACATGTGTACATTTGATTTGACCAGCGCCGCCACTGTAAGAAAAAAAAATCGTAAGGTCCTGAGCCACAGTCCTTGGAAGCAAATGATGCAAACACACACACCATGTTTATACATGCTATTAACTATAAAATGGTGCTATAACATACACCCACCTGCTGTATCAATGTTCACACAAAAGTTTAATTACAACAACTGCCACTTACTTGTGTTTTTTACTGCCATTTTTATCTTTTTTCTTCTCCTGGCAAACACGTGTGTTTCTGCCTGGCGCCATTTTGCTCACATACTGGCAGGACCTTTATGAAACACGTACGAACGACAGGCAGTTTCTCGCACGCGAGGTTATTTCTTGATACGTCAATACAAATCTATCACGATATTACCTATATCACGATAATACCAACCTTTACCCTATATAGGTTTAGTTCTTGTTAGTTCATTAACGAATGAATTAGTTTTAAAAATTTAGTAAGGGAGTTATTAAAACATATATATATTTTCTTGTTTGGGGCCTGTCCCTTTTAGTTAAGTACTGCGTGACTGGCAAAAATAGCCTATGTGGTAATGTATCCGTACTTCAAAAATCGATCATTTGATAAGTATCGGGCCTCCCGATGGCGCAGTGGTAGCGTCGTCGTCTGTAATAAAGGGGTCCCCGGTTCGATACCCGAAGAAGGCACATAGTGGTTCGGATCCCACTTTAAAGTATCAGTCCAGTCCCGATTAGCCTCACTGTGCATAAAGTGGACTTAGAACACCAAATCAATACGTAAGTTCCAACTCATTTATTTAATTTTGGATTTGGTAAGTCTTTCGGGGAGGGATCCGGACCCACTGCTCCCTAAACTCCGTACCAGCTAACTGTAGACCAGGCGAACGAGAACAAGTCTGCGCAAGTAGTGACGCGAGACGGCTCCACCAATGAACAGTGAGAGAAACGGGATTGCGTAATGGGCGACTGGAGTTACCCGTTTTTCCTGCTTCCCTCTGTCAGTGTTGCAAACTTTTGAAAAGGATAATACCGAACGCACATGGCACACGGACCATATTTTTGTCTCCAGGTCTGTACGATTGGTTTAAGAATATCTTATGGAAATATTAGGGGTAAAACTGCAAGAGCAAATTTTGACAAGGCGTGCATTTAGCGTACGGACTAAGGTCTGGACCATACGGTTGGCAACACTGCGCTTTCACCACTCGATTTTCCTCCTCCTCCTCTGCCGATATACGCGGCCCTGCTCTAAAGTTAGCTGGAACAGGGTATAGTCTTCTAAGTGCGTCCTTGTCTCTCTGGGCCCGGTGATTTTGTTCAGAACCGCCCCTAGCGCGTGTGCGTTAGCCGGCCATCCCGGTGGATGCACCACGAAGCCGGAGGTCACAGGTTCGAAACCTGGTCCCGCTCTCCATCTAATATGTTCATTATATCGTTGCGATTTACCCAATAAGTAGAAAAGGGACGTAGAGTAACCAACATAGAAGTAGTGTGTTTGTACTTGTTGGTTTAAGAAATATTTAGCGCTGAAATTCCAGGAGTCCCGGGTTCGATTCCCGGCCTGGGTGCTTTTTTGATCAATTTCATCAGCCATCTTCATCGTCACGATAAGACAAAAGTGGCAGAAACGCGACGCTAAATAAGAAAAATCATGTCAAATTAAGAAATACTTATAACGTTTCGGTAAATATATGTATTTGATATATATATTCATGACCTCATTTGAAATTCAGGTGAGTTGACTAAAGTTCCGAGCGCCACCTGTATTCGGAGTTCGGAGCTATATAGTTCAGTGCCGCATGTCCGGAGGCACTAGCTATTTGATACATGGCTTGGGAGTGGTAAACGACCGGCTCTTGTATTGGCAGAATGTATGTAAATGCTTAGCACGTGGGCGAGTCTCCATGACATTCAACGTGTCTGACGTAATACTTAAGAAAAGAAAGTTCGCCACGTATCGATGCGTTTTCTGCCATTGGATTTTTACGCATGGGAGATATATATACAGGGTGATTGAACGAAAAGTCAGGCTACATTAGAAAACAAATACGGGCATATAAACATACATATGATCGATTTGTGATCGTTACAGTTGCGTAAGACGTGAGCCACCCTGCCCCGCGAATCTCTGAAGCAAGGGAACGAAAACAAGTCCTCTGTGCAAGTAGGACTCTTAACGCACGGCCATGAAAATAGGCGGCTGGGCAGAATTTCGCTGTGTGGCAACGTCAACCGGGCTGCGTTGTTGCCTAGTTCAAGCGTCAGACCGACCTCTTTCCGGGGCACTTTTGTGTCATCCCTGACCGTTGGAGCAAATACTGTCAGTTTGTGTCACGAGGATTACAATGACCAACTCTACAACGAGATCTTTCCTTCTCTTAAACCTCCGCACACGCGGGGTTGTGCTCCGACGTGGCAACAGTGTAAACTTCTGCCATCCGCCTAATTTCATGGCCATTCATTTAGAGGGCTCGACGAATGAGCGCAATTGAGGGGAAGTGAGTCCACGGAGGGAAAACGCGGATCCAGCTACAAACAGTTTGCAGTGCTACTTTGCTATGCCCACTCGCTTTCTCCCCTTCTCTACCGCTATCCGCGGGCTTGGTCCACAGATTCTCGAGACAGAGTGTAGTGTGGTGGGGATGATTTGGGAGATGGCACCTGTCATCCTTTCAGTGAGTTGCTGCAGGCTCTTACTTTCACGATGGTCTTTACATGTCCCCACAAGTAATACTCCAAGTGTGTTAGGTCCGGCGACTGTTGTGGCCATTCACCTATGTAACCTTAAGTTTGCCTATCTCCCCAACTCCATTAATGTAGTCGTTCATGTTTTCTGTTTCGCATATTTTACGTCGGTTTTCTATCTGTTGGGTTGATTGCGACGCCGATGGCACAAACAAAACGATACATCCAATCCTATTTCAAGGTTCTAACCTAGAACATGTAGTTTTGAAGCGTTACGGTAACCACTCCTATAGGTTTCATATCGTGCAGAGATGAAATGTTATGTCGGAATCAGCGAGCATCGTGGACCTTGCCGAGGTGTAGAGGTAACGCTTTGACTTGTAATCAAGGGGTTACGGATTTGATTCTCGGTGGAGGGACATTGTACGGAGTTCCAAATTCCACTTTATGCTGTGGGTGCAGTCCCGATCAACCTATCTGAGCACAAAGTGGTATGCGTTGTTTGTGTGTATAACCAATTGCCTAACGCGTTGAGTGGTCTTACCACCGAAAGTAATATAATCGAGTCCCATTTGTTTGTGTGCGACCCAAAGACAAATTTACGTAATCATTAAGCATCTTTATCGTCATGACGTAAAATAAGAACAACTGAATCACATCTGTGCAGGCAGGTGGCGCCTACTCGGTGGCCGAACTCCAAACTTCCGGGTTCAAGTCCCGGCCTAGGCATGAATGTTCATTTGCAAGTGTCCCCTTCATGAATTTCATCAAATCGTCACTAACACCAGGCCCATACCCAAGAGAGCCATGGTTCCCCTCGAACTATGAAATGTTTTAATGTGAATCTATAAAAAACATACGGTAATAATATTGACGATTTTTTTTCAGATTTTGCAACAAGTTTCGATTTTGTCCATGCATAAATGAATGGGTTTCGTGTGGAGAGAGGCAGGCTCCAGCAGTCTGCAGTATTTGTAATTTTAGTTTTATAACCGCTGATGCAAATCTACCAGACGTTCCGATTTAGTCCGTGCGCTCTAATCCCTGTCCAGACTTTTTCCGAACAGCAGCCGTGATGCGAAAATGTCCAGTTTTTAAGTTGGGAGGGGGAATTGTGGGAAAATAATTATTACTTTCTTTCACTTCAGATCCAAGAAATGTAATGTAAGCTTAGTTGAGCGCTCTCGTTTAAAATAAATACTTCTCCTATATGAAGAAATTAGAATGTAGAAATGCTCATTAATGTCGTCGCAGAGCAAACTGTCCTTTTTCCCACAATTGACGCATGCGCAGCATGCACCACATGCGTTCAGGAGACGCCTCTGTGGGATTAACTGGTCATATCCTTTTCTTGTAAGCAGGGCCTTGTAATCAAGGAGTCCCGGGTTCGATTCCCGGTGGAGGCACATAATGGTTCGGATCCCACTTTAAACTGTAGGTCCAGTCCCCCAATTATTCTATCTGTGCATAGAAGTGAACTCAAAACCAAACTCAAAAACTCCTGTCCTATAAGCGGGCTAGCTGCAATACCACCATCGTGATAGCGGTCACATCAAATACTCCAACAGCATTTCAGATCTTCTCTTCGTTCCACATTTTCTGATCTGCCTCCCCCCTCTAAAAAGATCCTGGTTTCCAGCCTGACATCCTCATCGTCACGATAAGCCAAATGTGGCAGAAATACAAATATGCACCTGGCTACATTGTTCTCTGAAAGTTAACCCCTCACCTGTGCTACCTGCAGAAAAAAGACGTTTGCATAGACACGCGCAGACAACGAGACACACAACAGAGTTGCAGATTGCAAGATTGGACCCTTGTTAACTTCAAGGCCGTTTCTTCGCAGCATTGCGTGAAGCAGTCGGTCTATTTCCAAGCATTGTCTCTCGGAAACCAGTTTCACTGGGCCGAGCGTTGAGTGAATGCTCTCAGCAAGCCAACATGTCTCTTTAAAAATGACGACCTCTGGTTGCTGCTGAATGCAGTGGAGAGTGACAAATCGGCTTACGAAACATCGCCCGGCCAACTGGTGCTCCTCTTTACGTTTAATTGGCATATTATATTAGCAAGTTACAAGCTCGACATGTCACTCTAAATCCCTTCATAGTACTGTTCTTTTATACCTCCAGGATTATGGAGTTCTGAGGAAAGTCCCTGAATATTCCTTCGGCAGTGACGTGAGTGTGTCCATGTTTTCAACAAACTACTGAGCTTTGGTTGAGACTTTCAAGTATATAGCGTGGATTCCTGGAATGAATGAGTCGTGTTTCTTTTTCACTCTACTGTTGAATTTCTCGAATTCTATTCTTCTCTCGTTTACACTTTTTCTGTGTTTTCTTTATTGTTCTGTTTTCCTCTTTTTCTCACCTTTTCTGTCTCTCTTTTCTCTTCTTTTCTGCCTCTCTCTTTCACGGGTTTCACCTATGCTCTATTCTGTTCTCCCTTTCTTTCTTTTTTCACGGTTATTTCAGAGGCGTATATTCGGGGCTATCTAGGCTATCTGCGAAGCCCAGACTCGGGGAATAAAATACAGAAAAAAAATATCTATCAAAAAATGTGCATAAAATTTTTCATTTCAATAAGAAGATGAACCTATTTCTTAGAAGTTGGAAACATTGCCCGCTTTCTTTGAATTCGCGAGACGGCTGGCCCAGCTGGCGGGCAACTCCACGGGGGTGACGGGTAAGCTTGACAGGGCTCCGATCAATGTTGCAAACCAATTTTTCCCACCATGTAATTTCCCCAGGATCGGGGAATTGTGGAGTCAAACTGTTACAGGAGAGAGAACAGGGTTGCATATGGCGGGGAAAAACCCCTCTGAACTTCCTCAACAGTCTGGGTCCATGTTGCAAACCAATTTTTCCCAGCATGTAATCTTCCCAGGAATGGGGATATTTTGAAGCCAAATTATCGCGGGCAAGGGAAAAGTGTCATGTGGCAGGGACATGAACATAATTCTACGCTTGCAGAGGAGTTGAAAAAGGGGTCGTTGACCTTCAAACAACTAGAGATACAGTGGGGAGTAGAAAATTGTTGTCTGAGCGGGAATGGTTTACCGAAATGACAAGGACCAGTTCTAGTCTAGATCGCGATTAGTGGTCTTGGTGCGTGGAATTTATTTAGAGGCAGCGTGTGAATACAGTAGTGAGTGGATTGTATTTTTGTGAATGATACGTGCTGTGTGTTGTGTAGTGAACTGAAATGAGGGACATAATTAACAAGCTGTCTTTTCGGCTTACGAATTACGATAAGCTCCAAATCGTTGTGGATTTTTCTTGTATGTCCACTTTATGAACAGATAAGCTAATGGGGATCGGACCTACAGTTAAAGTGGTATCTAAACCACCATGCATCGAACCCGGGACCCCTTAGTTTCAAGGCAACGACGTTATTACTGCGCCAACAAGGAGTACCCGAACTTAAAATCGTGAAAATAGGTAGGTTGAAATTTTATTTTTATTCTCGTATATAGGCCTACATAATATTTCACAATATGGGCCTCTAATTTATGCAAATAAGAATGAAATTCTTGGAATCCTTTCCTTACCGACAGTGTATATTTACATGTTTTATTTATGGGGTATATATTTTTAATCACAGAGTCATCTCACTTCAACCCGCCACCCCAAATGAGTTTAAAAAAACAAAAACACCCCCACCAGCAAATTTTTGTCCATTCGAACACTATGATATGGTGCGATAGCCCAGGTTCTTATCCCAGTATACGCCACTGGTAATTTTGTTTGTTTTTCCGTTCCCTCTCTCACGGTTTCTTTCTTTGTATTGTTAGTTCTCTCTTCCTCATTCTTAGTTACGTAGTTTCTTCACCTTTTTAATTTTATTTTTCCTATTTGTCTCATTCTCTCTTTTTAGTGGTTGGCCAAATCCGGATAATTTTCTATCCGGTTGTCGGATATTCAATATCCGAATGGATTATCCGGATTATGGCGACATCCATAATTATCCAGATTTTCGGGATTATCCTAATATCCGAATGTGTGCATTATGCTGATAGTTTTATCGTTATTCGTAATTTTCGTATTTCACTGTACAAATTTTCTACAAATCATTGATCATATCTGTTCTATCCTGATATTCAGATTATCCGGGTATCCGTACTATTGGGATATTCAAATTATTCACATATTTGGATTATCTATTGCATCCGAAGCAGACATGGGATAATTTGAAATCCTATTTTCCGTTATCCGGATATTGTGACCATCTCTATTTCTTTCTGCTTTATTTCTTTCCTCTTGTCTTTCTCTTTCTGTGATCTGTTTCCTTTACACACACACTCTCTATCTATGTACTGCGTTCATCGTCTCCTCTCTTTCTGCTGCCGATTTCCGTGCCAGAGTGATTAGCATAGCATGCTACGACGCCAGGAGTCGCGGGTTCGGATCCCAGCCTGAACATGGGTGTTCTTTGTTAGTATCCCTTTATATCATCTTCATCGTCGCGATTAGCAAAAAGTGCCAGAAAAGCGACGCCAAATAACATAAATAAAAACCTGTTTGTCTCGTTTTGCGTTTTTCGTCCTCTTTCTTGCTGCTTTTTTCCCCTCTTCTTGCAACTTTTTAAATTTCCTCTTTTGTTTTCACTGTCTTCCTCCTTCTCTATTCTGTTTCATTCGTACTCTCCCTCTATCTTCGTTCATTGTCTGCCTCTTTTTGTTCTTTCTTCTCAATTCTCTCTTCGTACCTTATTCTGTTTCTCTTGAGTCTTGAATCTGTATGTTTTTTCTGTCTCCGTACTGCCTCTCCTAAATTATTCCGTTATAGTTACTTGTTGAGGGCAAAAGAACAGATTGGACTCTCACAATATTGAAGCAAGGGGTGTAGTATATCAACCTCATTTAGAATGCAATGGTCTTTGCGTATGGCTAGTGCTTTTACTCTTCTAAAACCTCTTCCTTCAGTCGAGTGCATTTCTTTCTGCCAATGTCCAACCTACAAACAGAAAACTAAATGCATCAATTCTATTTGATGCACCAGGAACTCATCGATTATGCACTAAGGTTAAGGCCTTTTTACCTTTGCCAAGAATCAGGTTTACACTTTGCAACAAGCAGACACAGGCGAGACGTGAGAGGATTAACTGTTTTCTAAACTATGCATATTGAAGATAGTGGCGTGCCCAAGGTGGCTTGGTGGGGATCATAACCTACTTTTGGCCCAGTATTCCCCCCCCCCCCCACAAAAGAAAAAAAACGTCAAAGGCATAAAATCCTGGTCGCACCGCTGATTGAAGATCACTCTTTATTCTAATTTTATCGACTATTTATTGTTGTAGTTGTCGAAAGGAGGGGAAGGACCTTCCTGTGCTCCCTGAATCCGACTGTAGGGAAACATACAAGAAAGTCACAATAGCACTATTTTCGCAGTTGAAACATTTTAGACACTATAGGAACAAATAACCGAAATTAACAATTATAGGCACTGTATAATTTACGTACAGGGTGGCTCAATAAGTCACTTAACACCCCTAGTACAAGGCCACTGCAGCGCGCAACATGGAAATGGTGATGACCAATCGTTATCAGGCCAAGGGGGAACCACATTGACGCCACCCACACGGTCGGCGGCCATCTTGATGTCCGCCATCTTGAATTCAACTTCAGAATTTTAAATGGGAAGGGGGTCGTGCGACATATCAAAATGGGCTAGAATGTCACGAGAAATGCAATGGTGAAGGTTTTTCCGACGGATCTTTAACCAGTAAAAAGTTATGACTGAATTCTTGTACCAATTTGCTCCTTTTCGAGGTGTTAGAAAAACGCCTTAAAATTTGTCTAGCGCTTCGGTAATGCATCGAGATCAAAGTGACGTCTATGGAGAGACGTTCGCATGCCATTGCACATTATTTTAATCGGATACATCCATGAAGAGCTGTGCATTATGAATGGTTGTCGCGAACAATTTACAGTGTGAAGCTTCCATTGAATTAAAAGTCCTTCACAGTGACAAGGCTAATGTTTATGTTCATAAGGAAGTTCATAAACAGAATATTCGGTGATTTTTATCTGATAACCCATTTTTGACAGATCAAAGCTGAATGGTTAGTGTTGGTAAGTTAATGGTGTGGCGTGCTGTGTGGAACACGATTGGTTAGTCAATTTTCCATCAACGGAACCTTAAATGCTTAGGGCTACTTGGATTTGTTAAATAAACACTTTTTTTCATCCTTGCTTATGGAAGAAGGTAATTTTTACAGAGTTTTTTCAATAGGGAAGACCACCAGAACACTTATGGGAACGTTATGAACCAGTTTTTGTCCAAAGTTAGTTATCAGATGACAAGGGTCACATATTCTGTTTATAAACTTCCTTATGAACATAAACATTAGCCTTGTCACTGTGAAGGACTTTTAATTCAATGGAAGCTTCACACTGTAAATTGTTCGCGACAACCATTCATAATGCGCAGCTCTTCATGGATGTATCCGATTAAAATAATGTGCAATGGCATGCGAACGTCTCTCCATAAACGTCACTTTGATCTCGATGCATTACCGAAGCGCTAAACAAATTTTAAGGCATTTTTCTAACACCTCGAAAAGGAGCAAATTGGTACAAGAATTCAGTCATATCTTTTTACTGGTTAAAGATACGTCGAAAAAACTTTCACCATTGCATTTCTCGTGACATTCTAGCCCATTTTGATATGTCGCACGACCCCCTTCCTATTTAAAATTCTGAAGTTGAATTCAAGATGGCGGACATCAAGATGGCCGCCGACCGTGTGGGTGGCGTCAATGTGGTTCCCCCTTGGCCTGATAACGATTGGTCATCGCCAATTTCAAATTCCATGCCGCAGTGGCCTTGTACTGAGGGTGTTAAGTGACTTATTGAGCCACCCTGTATAATGATTGTATTACCCTGAAACTTACTTCTGTACTGCAAGCGCATGAATCAGATTACGAAACTAAGTAGGCATTTAGATCAATATCCAGTCCTTACTTGTATTTATTTTAGCCTATTATTTAACGTAAGTTTCAAAAGCAGTACTTTTGAGTTTGAGATAGTGTTTTAAGTCCACTTTATGCACAGTAAGGCTAATCGGGACTGGACCTACAGTTTAAAGTGGGATCCGAACCACTATGTGCCTCCACCGGGTATCGAACCCGGGACCGGTTGATTACAAGGCACGCTACCGCGGCGCCATCGGGGAACCCCTCAAAAGCAGTACTGAATTGCCATTTTATTGAAACAGTAACAACAAAAAAACAACAACAAGACAATACAAGATGCACATAAGAAATTTAAAAGATTCTTAACAATTGTCGGAAACTGTTTTCTGGCAAGAAAATATCAAGATGTTGGAGGCAGGTTATTGTATGAGGCGAGGAAGCCCGTAGAAGGGAGAGCCTTGTAATGAAGACATGAAAGATCTTTACGTTGCGGGTTGACCATGTAGGTATTCGTAGATGAAATTGATTAGAAATTCAGTTTTAATTTTACCGTTGATTATTTTATGCAAGAATGTCATGTCTGCTAGTACGCGGCCAGGGTGTGGTGGTTAGATATTCAAAACAGACGTAACATATTTTATGCCATGGTCAGGAGCAGTATTCAAGGATAGGGTAGATAAGGAATTTGAAAAATATGCTAGTAGATGATTGGTTTTCTATTTCGGTGAACATGTACAGAATAGCAAGGATGCCTGCTCATTAAAGTTTAATTTTTCCTATTTAATTTTAGTTTAGTTTTATTTTCATCACGAAATTTGAACCAGCATATCGAGCCACCTGATTTTGTATGGTTCATGACACACCCTTGCTGTAGCGGGACGACAAGCAAAAGGATCTGCGCAGAACCGCGTGCCCTGTGCATCGTATTCGCGCATGGAGGGGAGGGGTAGAGTGGAAGGGGAAGATTCCTTCTATAGAGCGACCACAAGCAAAAGAACCTTCGGCTAAAATCGTTCGCGCACCTTCCCCTCGATCCCTTCAGCTCGGGCCTTAAAGAAGCATGGTTCATCCTGCCCCTCCCCGCCTCGCGAGAGTACGGTGCACAGGAGTCGCGGGTCTGCGCAGGTCTTTTTGCCTGTGGTTCCACTATAGCCCGAGTTTAACAGATGGGTGGGAAGATGCGCGAAGGCTTCTGGCCGAAAGTTCATTTGCTTGCGGTCGCTCTATGCCACTCCTGCCAGTGGCGTGCCCAAGGAGGCGTTTGTGAGGATTACCTCCCCCCTTGAGCCCATTTTTATGTAAAAGAAAAGAACATTGAAGGCAAACATGGGATCGACGACTAAAAAAAACTTTCACAGTCAACCCATGCGTGAAAAAATAGCCCCTTCAGTAAGCATGCCAGTCCACAAGCGTAGGAATGCTGGGAAAATCACCAAACTGCTCAGCACGGAATCCTCGTGCAAAAATAAACCTCCGATTTGTTCCGCATGCAAGCACTCTCCGAAAATAGAACACCGTTTGGATCACAGTTGCCTTATTGTGTATTTTTCTTCTCTTCTTTTCCCAGATAATCAAACTCGCAAGAGCAGCATGGACTTTCCTGTTCCTTGACGCCATTTTGTTAGTTCCGAAGCCACGATCGACAGACTGCTGGTGCCATCTATCGAGCTTCAGCAAAGCTGACAACGGATTGGTTGGGGATAGTTCCCGCGACGATCAACAGCCGGGGACTCCCCAAGTGGAAAGAGATTTCGCAAGTAAAAACACTATTTCGCCCAGCCCGTCCCATGGTGAAGCCAGCTATGATTAGGCAGTCCAGCCTAACCAAGTTAGGCGTTATGATAAACACTGCTGTCAGTAGCAAGCGGAATAGTAAGTATTGTTTGAAATTATCCTTGTAAACTGCTAGTAAGATTATTATTATTACTGTCAGACTGAGTAAGAAAATACTACGGAGTAGATGTGTTGCACGTGGCAACACCGCACGTGCTGTCGCTACAGCAATGAGCGTGGAAACTGCTGGCTGTCACTGCGAGCGGTGTTGCCACCTTCAGCACGCATCTTTACTGCGTTGAATAAAAATCTGTATAAAATCGGTTTCGTAATGCGAATTGACAATGATAATGGGTTTTAAGAACAGCTGCAAAGAGCCTCAAAACAAAGCCAAGATTGTATTTATAGAACTAACCAGGGTACTATTATCGTATGAGGGAAACACCTCCGAATCATATATTTCGGACTTCTTTACATTGCTAACGTGTTATTTTCGAATGCGGAACATTTCTTAAGGTGAAATAATGCATTTCTAACTAAGATAATGTCTATTTCTTCTATTGACGAGTACTTACTGTTACTTGTTTTATGCAGTGTTGCAACCTCGTTCACCGGAAAATATCTACTTTCGTGCCCGGATTTGAAATTATGCTAATACGTCGCAAACCATTGACGTTAGCCCCACAAACCATTCACGTTAGCCCCACAAACCATTCACGTTAGCCCCAAAAACCATTCACGTTAGCCCCAAAAACCATTTTCCGTAAGGTTAGGTTAAGTTAGGTTAGGCAAGCATAGTTAAAGAAAAAATACTCGACACGTCATGTTCTAGTGAAAACACGGCGAGGCTGAAACACTGGCTACGGGGTTGCATCATCTTAACACACGGAACGTTGCACTCTCGTGCAGAAAGCAAATGGCGGGAGCAGAAACAGCGTGTCGGACAGGATTTTCGCAGAAAACAACACGCATTCACATTAAAATGGATCAAATCTATATTCAGGAACTTCCACAACGCTAAAGAAAATGATTTCCGTAAGTGCTTTCTCCTGTAAATTTGAAGGAATCCGTTTCCCTCATACGATAATGTTACCCTATCCAGTACTAAGAAAAGGTAGGTTCACAAAATTGATAGCAACATTGTTTTGGCCGATTTAAGAAATCTGAAAATTTGGAATTGTATTTCAAACCTTTCTTCCTGCCCTCTATTTAAATTTCATTACGATCGGACCACATTTGTTAAAAAAAAAAAAAATCTACCAAAGCGCGATACCTTGGAGACGAGGATAGGGGCTATCGTCCCCCCAACCGCCAGGTTTTTTCTATATAGTATTATACCCACAATTGTGGGCCTCCCCGATGGCGTAGTGGTAACGTCGTCGCCCTGTCATCAATGAGAGCCGGGTTACACATGAAGGCACATGGCACAGTGGTTCGGATCCCGCTTTAAACTGTAGGTCCAGTCCGTATTAGCCTTTCTGTGCATGAAGTGGACTTAACAACAACAATTCAAGTCCAAATGATTTGACTATGTGGAGATTCACACTCAACGCGCTCGACTGTCACGTGACATAAATTCTTCGTGCAGTTGGAGAAGAAACGTCACACTGCGATTAAAAATCTACAATAAAGAAATTGATTCGTTCTTCTGTTACGGAGTTTGTCAGCAGAACGAAATTGAGAATAGGTTTCCCGCCAACAGTTCCCAAGTCCAGTGGCGCCCCAAGATAAAATTTCACCCGGGTGGGTTTTTGGCGCCCCTCCCCAGGGGTGCCCACAGGGGGGGATTCATGACGCGCCTGCGTCATGAGAATTTTTTTGGGGGGACAAAATTTTATAGTTTAGATACCAATTCTATACAGGGTGATTCTTTATGTAGTTTATAACTTCAATAATTTATAATTATTTATTGGAACCACATACAGACTTGGTATATATGTCATTATGCAGCAAAACACTTCAAGTTTTTATTAAAATCTGTTATGGTTCAATGTGTGCACCGTTGGTCATCCTGGACACATCCCAACGAAAGTCAATTTCCTGCCAAACATTAACCAGCATTTGAGGGGTAACATTAGCTATGGCTGTTGTGATGCGATCTTGAAGGTCATGAACATTATGAGGTAGGGGAGGGGTGTACACCCTATCTTTCACCCACCCCCACAAAAAAAGTCGAGTGGAGTGTAATATGGAGACCGTGGCGGCCAGACAATTGGTCCACCACGACCTATCCACTTGTCTGGGAAACGATGATCAAGGAATTCCTTTACCTCTGTCAGGTAGTGCGGCGGGGCGCCATCTTGTTGCCACCATATGCGCCCATCATGGTCATCTCATCCAACTGTGGAAGAAGGAAGTTCTGGAACATATCCAGATAGACTTTGCCGGAGATGGTGCTCTCAGCAAAGCCGCCATTTTCAGCGATAGACCGGTGGCGCCGCATGTGATCAACTCCGAAATTACACACTACGTGTGTCAAAACTTGAAGTGTTTTGCTGCATAATGACATATAAACCAAGTCTGTATGTGGTTCCAATAAATAATTATAATTTATTGAAGTTGTAAACTACATAAAGAATCACCCTGTATATCTGGATGCAAGAAAGGGGGGATAGTTTCGTGTGATTGACTTGTTAATGATTTTTAGTTATAGTTATTGTGCAGTTGTTCTACCTGCCTGTGGGTGATCGCAGCGATCGAGTTGAAATTAAACACCACCTCTTATGCCTTTAGAATCTGTTTCAAAGGGGGGACGTGCTGTTCGCATTAATACAAGGTTATTCAAGCAGATAAAGTGTTAGGAATAAGGTTCAGTACAATAACAATGGCAGTGAGCCTGCACAATGAGTGTCATAAGAATCATTAAAAATAGACTATCTTCGTGTAGGCTGATGAGTGGTTAATGTCTTACCTTTATTCAACATTGTGAGTGATTCCGATATTTTAAAAGTTGTGCAAGATGAGGAAATTATCCATAAGTTTGTTGCAACAACTTTGCAACGTCAGAAGTTATTAGCATTCATGTAAAATGTTATTTCAATCAATATCAAAGTAATATGCAATACACATGTAAATGTCTATATTGTAAACAATACCTAAAGTAACACATATTTCTTTAATATGTCTGTATTATACAGCGTGTCCCCAAAAACATTCCGTGATTATAAAGGACTACAGAATTTTAATTATGTATATTACGAAATGTATACGGATACCATTCGAAAGAACAGCTCAAAGAATTTTAGCGGATGTGCAATTGTTGGCGTTAACTACAACAATAGATGGCATAACAATAAAGGAATGAAAAAAAAAGGGGGAAATGCCAAAAGTATCAGAAAAACACATTTTAGGATGTAAGAGAAAAGTAATGAAGTGGACAATTTGCACGGTAATACTCATGGATCTCACTGTACAAACCTATATATCCACTAAACATCAACAGTAACATAATTTCCTTCTAACAACAATGCCATTTACAATAACACATTAACAATCAAAAGATCTTTTGGTGTGTTCTCTCATGTCCACAATTACGTTTCATATTATTATTATTTCAAGTTTCTTTGCAAGACTCATTCATACAGCATTGTATAGTGATATCCATGAGTACTACCGTGCAAATTGTCCATGACTATTTTCATTAATTTTTCTCTTACATCCTAAAATGTGTTTTTCTGCTACTTTTAGCTAATTTTTTCATTTTTAAAATTATTTTATTGTTATGCCATCTATCGTTGTAGTTAACGCCAACAATTACACATCCGCTAAAATTATTTGAGCTGTTCTGTTTTGGTATCGGTATAAATTTCGTAATATACATAATTGAAATTTTGTGGTCGTTTATAATCACGGAATGTTTTTGCGGACACGCTGTACTGTTCCGCAAATTTTGTCTGACCATAATAATTTGAGTAAATAATTGGGGATAAAGGGGGGATGTTCTACCTTTTTGAGGGACTGCGTCATAGACCTTGGGGGAGATTGGCACCCCTGCCCTTCCCTATACTTTCCATCCTGATCCCCACCTTTTTACACACGTCGCACTTTCGCTCAGTGTCTGCCGTGCAAGATCAGTGTTCGGTTGTTCCTCCCGATGAAGTTGAGTTACTACATATAATATAGTCCTAGATGCCAACCTTCGTGGCGAAGTGGTTAACACAGCGCGCTACAACGCCGGGGTCCTGCGTTCGAATTCAGATCTGGGGATGGGTGTTACTTGTGAGTGTCCCAACATCAATTTCATCATATCACCACTTACCTTCATCGTTCCTATTATTCAAAAGTGACATAAAAGCGACGCTAAATTACAACAATCAACCAACCAAACCGATACCGATCCTCACCGATAACGATACCAATGCTCGAAAATAGTAACAATTAAAAGTTGTTCAAAATATTGATCAATATTAGTGGGTGAACATGCCACTCCAATCATAAGCATCAACTTACCAGAGTTTTATCACAGATTAGGGTATATAAGCAGATCTTCAACTAAGGCAGGAAAACCGGTGCACGGACCTCTCACTGGGAATCGCCATTCGCAAGAAGTTTTGTAATAATCCGCTAAGAGGCGCTGAGAGCACCACCCGCACATTTGCTTCCACTTCTTCTACCAAACAGACTAAGAGATGGCGCTGATGAATTTCACCGCTGTCTAGGGCAAGAACTGACGTCACCAAACTCCACCCTAATCTGTAGTTTTATTTTAAACTGTTAAAAAATTACATCAGAATATAAAAATACAGTTTTTCGCTTTGTATTGGTACAACAATGGAAGCTTCGAATTTAAACTTCCTGGACAATTAGACTTCTTGAAAGTGTCAGGCGACATTTTTGCGGACCCCGCAAACAATCAAGACGCTGAAAACCCAAACCGATAATTTTCCAATACCGATAGATTGACACCGGCATCGGTTCAGGTGTAATATATTGTAGATTAACTACGCATTGAGCAGGGAAGGAAGAGAGGTAAACGTTTTCAGTGCGAGACTTTTCAAAAACATAATTTCGAGAATTTTATAACGTGATGACAGGGTGTCTATCAGTCTAGAATGTCAAGAAAGTCAAGAAATTTTGCTTGTGGTCAAGATTTTTTGCTATTTGTTTTATAGTATAGTGAATTTATATTGTTACATACCTGTACTGGGATTTGATAAATTTGAATATTTGGGAATCTAAAACTGTATTGAGTTGTGGTTATGATTTTTCACTTTGATTCTTAAGAATTATATTCTTGTATGCGTAAAGTTTTGTTAAAATATTAACTAAAGTGGCCATTCCACATGCAGGATGTAGTCTGAAGCATTAATTTTTACATGCATTAATAATGAAAGCAATTCTAAACCTCTGGTTAAAGTTCAGCTTCTGTGTTAATGTTAACCGGCCTTGTAGGTTTTTTTATTAAATAAATAAATAAATTATATATATATATATATATAATCTTACTTTCCAACTATACCTAAGTAGGGAGCGATTAAATAAATGTTAAGAAAAGGGAAATAAACGTCAAGAATTTTGGATTTGTTATTTTGGTAGACACCCTGAATGATAGACTTATTAAGGTAAAAATTGTTATCTTCAACAATTTATGTACGTCACCCGCCCCTTAGTGCTCATAGGATATGATTGTGGAATATTCCGAGATGTACCGCTTCCCCTCTGTTCCATCCGTGTTCGAGCCTGCCAAAATTAAGTGTTTACACTCCACGCTATTTTCAACCAAGAACGCAGCCTTTTCCGCAAAGCACAGAAAACAAACTCCACCAATTAATAAGAATTTTATTCGCAAATTGAAGTTCTCTGTTGTTATTCGTTAACTTCAAAGATATCAATCGTTCTTGAAGACGGCAAAGAACGTTTTCAGTTGCAAGACGAATCTTGAAAATATTTGGCCTTTCCTTGTTAATAGACCGGGAAGAAGCAACAGCTTATGCTTGATTTAGACCTGGTTTACGAGGCGTCGATGTTACGTCATAGCTCCACGCAGATGCATTCTGGTTTCAATCACTGGCATCAGAGACGCCCTTTTGTTTCCAACCTGCAGACTGGTTCGTACAGAATCGAAGGATAGCTATTGAATAAGGCCCGGGTTTGCATATAGGCAAAACATAGGCAAAATATATTCATATATATGAACAAAAATAGCTGAAATATGAAAAAATATGTAAATATACTGAAATATGTAAAAATATGTAAGTTTTGAAATAAGTAATATGAGTATTATTTCTCACTTCAGTGCTGTTTTTAGGTTCGTGACAGTAAAAAATGTAATTATGTACAAAATTAATTTCTCAAGTGTTTTTAAAAATTATCTTGAAATATTGAAATTGTAATATGATAAATTAAATTAGAAATTCATATACATAAACCGTGACTGATGCAGTTTTGAGTACACAAAATGTTCCAAAGTAGATGTAAGTTTAAGTTAGAATATAAACATATTACGATTATTATAATTTATCGGCTTTCTGACCAGAGACTAGAAATGTCTAATAGAAATTTGGTTTCTGACATTGTATTTTGGAACTGATGTACTATGTAAGATAAAATGCTTTTATCACATGAAAGTATTTTCCATGAAACTAGAACATACGCGCATTTCTATTATTTGTTTCTCTAGTTTCCTTTTTTAATTTTAAAGTTTTGCACAGGTTGTCATGATCATAAAAAGACTTGAAACATTTTCAAACGGTGTTATAAAAAATATTTTAAGTTTTCTTGCACAATTTCTATTGGGTAGGAATTTCGGTTTATGGAGAGTGGGAACGAAACGTGGCAAGCATATTGTGGAGATGGACGAAAAGAAAGACAAACATGTTCAAGGTACCTATATCCATTTTCTGATCAAGTTTCATAAAATTAATCGAGATTATCTGGTGATTTCGTTTACACGTTCGTTAAAATTCCGTTACAATTCAGCTCATATGCAAATGTAACTCCAAGGTCCTTAATGGCATCTATTTTACTAACAGGTACTCCCTTGAGTTTACAACTATAAACTATGTATTTTGCATATCTAGTGGATCTCACCTATGTGCATATGTGGTTGGTTCGTTGTTTATGCACGACCCACAGTTTAAAGTGGGATCCGAACCACTACGTGCCTCCACCGGGTATCGAACCCGGGAACCCTTGATTTCAATGCGACGACGCCACTACCACTACCCTTTCGGGGAGGCTTATGTGCGTGCGTGCGTGCACACACACACACACAAGAGTGTAGATAGCCATCACTACCAAGGTGAGGTCTAACAAGAGATGGCTAACATTGAACCAGATGGGCGACAACTAAGAAAACAGATCATCCACCTCCACGAGAGAAACATCCGCCACTGTTAGCAGACATAGTTTCCCCGTGAGTCGAAAACATATTAACTTCTTGTACAAGACTCTTAAACTTCCATTCACTTCGTATAATTCTTTTACTGTGTAATGTAGAGGCAGTTTTTATCACCAGAATCGCGTGGCTTCAAATAATCCCAGAGTGACTGCTGGAATCTTTTACCATCTTTCATCCCAGCGAGACTCCTTCACACTTTATTGCCCTTGCACAATCGTTGTTGACTTTAAAAGCCTTTTCAGAGAGATCGTACTGGCCTAAGTGCATATACAGCTCTTCCACGCTCGTAACCGCGTAATTGCTCATTAAGTATGCCCTTGGACAACACTTTATGAGCTTGTATTAATTGTTCTCAAGATAGTGTATTATAGGTGAATTTTCTTTGCTCGGAACTGCTGTCACTTTCGATACAAGATTAGTTTCTCTTGTTACCTGTTCACCAAGAAGTTTTCCTCCAATTGGCGCGCACAGAAATCAGGATCAGAATCGAACATTTGTGGCCGTATATTGACGTCTTGTTTACGTATGTTCAGAAGGAACAAATGTTTGGAAGGAAAGAGAGACGAGAAAGGACAATGACGTGAGAGACAGTGCGTTCGCTTTTCCGTCTAGATTTAACAGAGGTCTGTCTCATCTTTCGTCTAGTCTTGGATGATCTAGTCTCGTCTTATCGCTATTGTTAAAAGGTCGTCTCGCATTCGTCTCGAATTTCTTCCACCTTGAATTTTTAACTGAAAGGTTCAAGCTCCATCTGCCCCCCTTGTTCGCAGCCTTGTAGTTGTAGATGGAAAAGAAGAGATTAAAATTAAGCTTCCTGTGCCCCCCTCCCCCACTCCTTTCCCACCGGGGTACACTGGGTTTATTGTTTCACACCGACCTCGCCTGTACGTACAAAACCTGGTAGATTCAATGGAAACTTGGAAACGGAAGCAGCGAATTTGTAAGGGGATAATTTCAAGTTACACTTGATTTGTGGAGACGTGGCTGCAATTCTGATCTGCACGTCAATCTTTGTGTCACGTACTTCTTGCTGGTAGCGAAAACGTGAGGCTACGTTCATCCAACTAGCGCAAAGAAAAAATTCAATTTTTTTCTAACCAGAGATAATTTTGGGGAAAAAATATACTCACATTTTTAGCATGCGAATAGAAGAACTATATTGCCCCTCCTCGATGATTGGGGGGGCAAGCTGCCCCCCGCCCCCCCCCCGGTTCCGATGTCCCTGACAGTGCGTGTGTAAGAGAGAGAAAGATAAGAGAATGAGACAGAGTTGAAGGTAGAGAAGTAAAGGGATAAAAGAGAGAGAAAGAGAATAGGAGATACAAGAGGGAGGATGAGATAAGGGAAACAGACATAAAGGATCCAGATAAAGGGAAAGAAAAAGAGAAAAATGGAAGAGAGAGAGATAAGGAAGTGAGACAATGAGAAAGAAAGGGGAAAGGCAAGGGGGAGACAAACATAAAGGCGAAACAGAATAAAAGAGTGAAAGAAGAGAGGAAAGCAGATATGAAGAATATAGAGAAAGGGAAAAGAAGGAAATAGCAAGATATTGAAAGAGACACAAAGACTAGGCAGATTGGAAGTTAAAAAGGAAGAGAGAGAGATTGGGAAAGGCAAGAGAGGGAAAGAGACAGGTGCATTGGAGTGAAAGAGAGGGAAGGAAATGCGGAAAAGGAGAAGAGGAAAAAAACTGCCAAAAGTAGTAGTGTATGTAGTGCAAGAATGAAATGAGTTCTGTGTATATGGTAGGTGTTGACATTTAGATTAGTTTATTTTGTATTTTTATTATTATTATTTTTAAAATACTGGGGTAGCTTCAGTACTAGGCCGGAAAGGGATACAAGGGTTTCCTGGGAGAGAAATTGTCTGCCGGATGCATCAGGATTGGAGTAGGATGAAGTTTGGGGGCGCGATTGATTTTTCTAATTCGGACTTCATCTAATCATATTCCCATGTGATTCGTGTCCAAGTAATCCTGTGTTTTTCAGAACAGTTGAATAGTTTCTGTATCGTGGTGGTTGTTTGTAGTGGAAAATAGAAAACAAAAAGAATACTGAGAAAGGCTTCAGGTTTCAGAATGAATGAGGATAAGGGGACGCCTGCGATGGGCGCAGCGAGGGGGGGGGGGAGGGTGATTGGTCTGCAGGATACATAAAGAAATGTAAAGTGGTTTGCTAAGGGTATGAGTGTTTTTGTGAGTGTCCTTTCATCAATTTCATCATATCAACAATTCAACAGTCATCCTCATCTTCGCGATTAGCCAAAAGTGTCCGATAAGCAGAGGCGTCTCGTGAACGCATGCGGTGCGTGCTGCGCATGCGTCAATTGTGGGAAAAAGGACAGCTTGCTCTGCGACGACATTCATGAGCATTTCTACATTCTACGGTAGTTTCTTCATATAGGAGAAGTATTTATTTTACACGAGAGCTCTGAACTAAGCTTATATTACATTTCTTGGATCTGAAGTGACTCATGCGTCAATTGTGGGAAAATAATTATTACTTTCTTTCACTTCAGAGCCAAGAAATGTAATATAAGCTTAGTTGAGCGCTCTCGTGTAAAATAAATACTTCTATATGAAGAAATTAGAATGTAGAAATGCTCATGAATGTCGTCGCAGAGCAAGCTGTCCTTTTCCCCACAATTGACACATGCGCAGCATGCACCGCATGCGTTCACGAGACGCCTCTGCCGATAAGCGAAGTAAAATCAGCTAAATCAATCAATCTATCAATGTCCATGTAAACAGCCACTCCCTAGTTCTTAATGCACTTACAGTAAGTGTGTCTTCGAAAGTCAGATTAAGAACCATTTCACTTCCAAGGACACGCCACACGTGTCTCCAAAGAGGATTAAGGTCGATAAAAGAGTGACAATGATGGCATCCAACGAGTAAACATCAAGGGTCAGTGTTTCTTTCCGAGTGACGTCTCGTCCGCTGTGACAACCGACTGATAAAAAAAAAACAGTCCCTTTAAAAAGCGCCGATTCCTGTTTATTACACCGTGCGTAGCGAGGCAAAAAAACATTGTTTGCTTTCGAAATTATCTCCTCGATTTTCACCTGCTCTCAAGGTTACATAGCGCCTTGCTTATACGGAAGACAGAGCGTCGGTGTTGACGTAATGCCCAATTTGCATGGCCATCATAACAGAGTCCTGTAGAGCACAATTAATTCATGTTTTCACTTTCCGAGAATGTGAGTCATCAGAGGAAGAAAACTTTTTTGCACAAGCTTGCACTTGCCCCCGAGATATCTGAAAAAAAGTTCATGTAATTCGAATGTTGATGAGGGGGCGCTTTTGCCCCCCCCCCCTCTATGATAAACCTTATCTACCAAGGGGAAGTAAACTGCCCTTGCCCCCTCCCCCCTAGTTTTGGAACCCGATCACCGCCACTGGGTGAAACTGTAGCAATAGTTTGTCACAAATAATATTTTTTCTGTGATTTACAAGCTGTAAGTTACTGCTATTAACTGCCATGTTCAGCACAATAGCGAGAGAACATTAGAGATTACAATCGTGTTGACTGCCGTAGTAGGGGTGTGCGGGATGGAATTGGACTAAAAGAAATCTCAATTTTCCGACACGGTGAAAATCTCAAATTCCCCACACTATTTCTCCCTCAAGTGATTATTTTTGCACTTCTGGAATAAACAATGCTAATTTCATGAAATTTCGAACACTTGTAGATTTTATTCACCGATACTGGTCGATGCTTTCGCGGGGTCCACAAAAATGCCGCGCGACACATTCGCGGACTGGTAGTTATTCAGAATTGAAAGTTTCCATTAATTTTGCGCGAATGTTATGTGAAAAAACAACAATTATTTTTTGATTACATACATTGATGGCATTTATATATTCGAGTGTAATTTTTAACATTTTAAAGGAAAAACTCTGGTAAATTGGTTCTTATAATTGGAGTAGAATGCTCACCAATTAATATTAATCAATTCTTGGAAGAAATTTTAATTGTTACTTTTTCCCAAGCATAGGTATAGATGGATATCGGTATGGGTGCCAGGTGGGTGCTTGCGCACTCCTTAATTTTCTTCCGCACTCCTTTTTCACAACCGAAAACACTAACTGTTTCAGATTCATCTTCAGGTTGCATAGTGGCAATTTCTATATTTACCCAACACACTACTGAAGAACACTCGGCAGTTATTGTCACCTATATAACGTATTTAACATTTGATGAATAACTTAATTTTGTACCTCACTTGGTTGTATTGCAAAGGTTCAAACAGTATGCTTTTAAAGGCAAGGATGACTTTATTTTGTATTTCACTGGTTCAATAAGACTGTAACGAGAGTCTGAAAGTTTACACTTTAAGACCACTTTCTTGAAGTGTTAGACGTAATGTGTGTGTCATCATGAACGTCCAGAAGGGTGCAAGGGGGCTACGGTTGTAATTTATATTAATTATTTTAAGAGCGTTGCAAGGACATAACTTGATACTGAAGGCGTGTTTTTTAGAGATCACTAATAATGGATCCAAATATCAAACATTAATGAATATTAAATAAAAAGAGTTAACTATTATCTTCCCATCACCTAAACAAAGTATTACCTAATAATATATATTAGATATTAGGGGCAAATATCCCCTGTGCCCCCCGCCCCTCCGGTCGTCCATGTATGACATTGGCCGCCCTTGAACAAGCTGTTCCCTTCAAATTAGCAAACACGTCGTTGTGTTGCTAACATCAAGCAAAAGTGAAGCAAGTCGCTAGTATTGTTGTTCCATTGGCATATTATCATAAATTCTGTGGTACGAGAAGTTTTTCCAGGAAGGGGGATACAAGGTATTTTTCCATGGGGGGGGGGGGAGACGAGACGTTACTCGCATAATAATATACCCTCTAAACAAATTCTCCCCTGTAACGCCCTAATAATAATTAACAAAAAATACTTTCACTGAGATAAAATTGTGTGTAAAATATGTAGTTTTCTAGAGACACCCGTTTTCAAGAGAGGGTCGTGGCCCCCTGCTCCCTTCTGAACGCCCGCAAGAAATTTACTTCCAAATAAGCGAGATTTCTTCGACTACCGCGTTCTTGCAGTGTTGACGCAGGCCGCTCGTCTCTTTTTTCACTCCCGAGATTCAAAGCGTCGTGACGTCAGGGTCGTTGTTATGCACTCGTGAGTGCCGCCATTGTGTCTGCAGTAATTTCAATGAAATGTTAGAAATCTAATTTCATCTCCTTGTCTACTCTACCAAAATTGCCATTAACCGGTTAATACAAACAGGAATAAATCACGGAGAACGCATAATTGTTGTCGTTGTTTGATATGGCCGGTAAGTATTTGTTCGCGGGGATCTAAATTCGTATTATGCGCGACCTAGTTGGCTATCAGATTATCCTAGTTGAACAATCGCATGAGTAAAAACGTTTTTTGTTGTGATTTGAAAAGTGTTTGTTAATATTGAATTAAGGATTCTGTGCAGCCTTAATATAAGTTATCTACAATGCCTGTATCTGACAGTTCTACGTGTTTTGCAGGTAATGGTGAGATCCAGTGGTGCTTCTCACAAGTGAAAGGAACGCTTGACGACGACGTGACTGAAGGTAGGTATTGACATTTTTATTAATTTATATTTGAATGGACAACAAAATGCCCTACTCTTTATATAGTAGTTCTGATGTATTTATAACGCCAAAGAGTTTTGTCAACTTCTGTCGCTTTTGCTAGATGCATGTACGAGTGCATTGTTACAATGTAACGATCGTTTAAAAATTACCGGTTTGAAAAGCACTTCAGTCATTTGAAATGTATCACTTGTATGTCAGTGCTTTTTAAAAGAGAAAGAAGTGTTCATTTTGCAGCTGCATTAAATTGAATTTACTGTTATCATGTAATGCATAAACTGTCTTTGATATGTAATTCAATTCATTATCCCAACGAGCATCATCCTACTGTTTCTGCAATAAGTTCCAAGTTGTTAGATATAACATTTGCAGAATTATTTATAACAGGTTGTTAACACTATTTTTTATTTTTTATAAAAAAAGCTGATATGTCACTGAAAACTCAATTATGTCAAAGAGTATGTCTTTCTCTTGTAACCTACATGCATCGACTTGTAGGAAGCAATACAATGCTACCTTTCTCTCATCTTAGCTTTTTTTAAAATTTTAAATGGTCAAGTTGAATTCAGTAATTTGTTATATCAGGATTTACTTCAATTGTGTATTCATGTCCATTGGTGCATATCCTAATTATGAATTTTGTTACCTCTGCACAAAGTAATTGATATGTACTCAAGGATGTACTTCATTGTACTCAAGGATATATGTAGATGAAATATGACATTATGCTTGACTGTGACCACTGTGGCTGAGTGCTTTACTCACAGATCCCATTAGGTGTTGGATTTGGGTTTAAGTTGGACATGTTTCTCAGCAATTTCATCTCACCATTTTTCGTTGAACTTAATAATAAAGATAGAAAAGGAAAATAAACTTAAAATAAGTAAAATGCACAATTTTATCTTAATGAGGTTACAATTAGAATCGATTGCATTATCGCAACTTGAGGTTGCTTAATGACAATAAACAGTGTCGTACAGGATAAATTGTTATTAGAAAATAAATTTACACCAATGGTTAATAATATAAATTGAACAGTCAGTTATTATGCCATGCTATATTTCATTTAGATACTACTTTCGTATAGGTGAAACACCTAGAAATCTTTTATTTCACACTTTTTTACTTTGCTTACATACTATTCTGTATTGCGGAACATTTCTTTAGGTGTAATTTTGAATTTCTAATGAAAATAATGTCTATTTCTTACATTTCCGAGTGCTTTCTGTAACACACAATATGGCACTGGTTCATCGTGCGTTGTGCCAGTGTTTTGTCGATTTGGAGTGTGTATGCAGTGTTCCAACCTTCTTCACCGAAAAAAAAAATACCTACTTTCGAGCCCGGATTTGAAATTATGCTAATACCTCGCAAACCATTGATGTTAGCCCCACAAACCATTTCCCATAAGGTTAGGTTAGGCAAGCATAGTTTTAAAAAAATAAAAATACTCGACACGTCATGTTATAGTGAAAACGCGGCGAGGTTTGTAACACTTACTGGGGGTTACGTCATGTAACACACGGAATGTTGTGCTCACGTGCAGAAAGCAAATGGCAGCAGCAGCAATAATGTGCAGAGATATTTTCGCAGATGAACCCATGATTTCGCATGAAAATGGATCAAAATTACATTCCCAAACTTCAACAACGCTAAAGAAAATGATTTGCTTAAGTACTTTCTTATGTAAAAAGTAAGAAACCATTTCTGCTATACGAAAGTGTTACCCAATATTAATACAAATGATTGCTTTGATGCCCTTTTCAATTTCTGTTGGAAGTCTGTGGTTATTTATTGGGTTAACAGCTGGTTGATAATTTTTTATATTGGATGCTGGGAGCCGTCGACCCACTGTACCCCCTTGAGTTTTTTAATGGACAGATTTCAACGTTTTGCGTAATATAAAAGTGGTTCCAGCGTTAGGAAACCACAAATAACTGAGATATTTGATCCCAAAGTGTGACCCGCATAAGCACAAGAAACTCCTATTCCGGGCTACTAACATTCATTTTTCCTGTAAAAAATTCCCAAACAGCAGCAAAATTAACACTCCTGGTGTAACAAAAACGTGAAATCCCTATCGGTATCAAATATGGCCCTCCTAACCTAACAACCATTTTCAATACGAACGAGAATACAATTTTTGAAAGTACTAAGAAAACGTGAAATCACTATTGTGACCAAACCTGGCCCTCCTAACCTAACAACTATTTCCAATGCGAACAAAAATATATAATTTTAAAAAGTACTAACCTTAAAACAAAGCACTTTCTGCTACGTGGTTGCAGGGGCGAAATGTGTCAATTGGAAGACAAATCAGACATTTTCATTGATAGCACTTACCACACTAAAAACGCATGCCCACTTTCGAAAGAAAATCTGGGGCAGTATGTCACATGACTGTCTCACTTATTACACAACACTTTAGCAACCTTGTGTTCTGGCGTCACAATTCCTACGTTATTAGGCTGGCTAGGTTTAGTACTAATAGTTTGTCATTGTATTTATGCTAATGCTACCTAACCTACCCTCGTAGGCATTCCTCGTCTGTCAGAACACAAGGGTCTCACTTATTGCACAACACTTTAGCAACCTTGTGTTCTGACGTCACGGGAGATAGCTTTTTCATTTTAGGCTAAATGCCTACGTTGTTAAGTTAGGCTAGCTAGGTTTACGTCTCTTAGCCTAAATTATAATTTGTCATTGTATTTATGCTAATGCTACCTAACCTAACCTTGTAAGCATTCCTTGTCTACCGAAACATCGTCTGCATTAAATCTCGCGCTCCCCGATGTAACACCAGGATTGCCAACCTTCAATCTCCGATATTTCCAACACGGCTCCAAGTTACAAAACACAAACAACGTAACAACGTGTTCCTTCATATCACATGCAGATGACAACGATGAAATGAGGTCATACATAGTCCCATTAAAAAAACTCTCATTACTCTACTATAATACATCTCCTAAAGCTAAAAACAACACAAATCGTTCGTATAGAACATAATCTTCATAAATGACAAAAATCATCACCTTATCACAGGGGTACGGGGGGTCGATGGTACCGGATGCTTTGTCTATTTCATTATGGTAGTGTGGGTTAAGAACTCTTCCGAACTTGTTTTCAGTAGATAGTGTTGACATGTGTTAAGTGTTTGTGGAGATATGTTATTGTGAGGCAGTATGTGGTTGAACATTCAAATCCCTTCAGAAAATATTTGGTCACATTGACACTGGCTTTCTTAACTCTTCTTCCAGTACCTCCTAACAATAATATTTCATAATTTATTTCCTCAGTCTTATAAATGTGCTCCATTTCCATCCATCTTGAAGCTAGTTAGAAGTAACTTGTCACTTGTAACATTTAACATAATTATTGTAGTTGTAAATGTCCAAATTAGTGTGCTTAATTCTTCTGTTTTTACATTTGCATGATTTTTGGCAGGGGTTCCAAGAAATGCAGATTTTAAAACTTTTTTTTTTTGTGGAATTGATAAGTTTAGCATGTCATAAATGACTGGCAGATATAACAATTTGTTGTTTTTGTAGCCTGTTTGTTCCATTGTGGTTTTATTTTGCACAATTTGTAGTCTCCAATGAGGAAATTTTGCACGAAGAAGATAATTTTATCTTTTTCCATTACAAGTCGATCAGCACCCAGTTTAATGTTTAGATCAACTTTGTTGGAGTTCCCGCCACGAAAGCTGTCCAGTCAAGGTCGGAGCTTCCCCATGCCTCCTTGACACCCCCTGGCCCTCCAGGGTTGCCACTCTTCTAAGCTACTCAGTTAGACACTTAACGCACACTTAACGCTTTGTACGTATACGGTTGATTGCATCTTCGATGGTGTATTGTGTGTGGATTATTTGCCTTTGCATTCATTATGAATGACATGGAGGAGCAGCATCCTATGTGTGGTACAATAGCAGGTGGAAGTGATGGTGGTGTACGTGCCTGGCGAATGGACATTAAAAAGCAAAGTAATGTAACAACTGGAAACGTTTACAAGTTTTTCAGAAATCTTGCATATAAGGAAAAACATCAACTTTGCACAAGTACAAAAACTGACGCCGGCAGCTTGTGGGATTTCTGAAAAGTCTGTACAACGTATTAGCAGTACTTAACTTTCGCAAAGCCTTAGGGCGTGAATGTTGTCCTCGAGTCACCAGCAAAGAGTTACAAATTGGGGGGGGGGGGGGGTAATGGATGATTTTAACATTTGCTTTGATGCAGTAGCGGCGGTCTCCACAAAGATCATCATCAGCTGCTCTTTCGCCAACATTGTTGTTAAGAATTGTTTCCCCTTTTGTTTATTCAGCTGGCCCATTTGTCGTTTTCTGTTTACATTTTATAATCACTTTCTTGAAGTGTAAACGTAGTATAGTATGACATTTTCCTTCCTTGAACAAGCTTTGTTAGTTTTAAATTACAATATATTTGTTTGTTGGCTATTTTAAAATCTTGCAAGAATGAAACCCTGCCACAGTTCAATAAGGGGCCGAATTTTGCTCTCGCCACTGAAGTTCACTGGTTGGGAGTCCCGGTCTTGTGTTCTTTGCAAGTGTCCATTCATTCATTTTCATCCTCAAAGATACCAGAAAACCGGTGCTAAATAACACAAATACGCAAAAATTAAGCCAGTGGCTATGATAGAATTAATTTTCAATAGCATATTTTTATGGAAACCTACTGAAAGGTGATTGGTATTAACATCCGTACATGTTTGTTTCATGTTGTTTTCATTTTCAACATTTCACTCCCTTAATTGGATACCCACCACCACCCGTAGATGATTAATCTTGGTGCCAGCACTGTTATTTATATATAGAGTCATAATTCTTAGTGTGGACTTACGGGATATATTTTTTTTCCCCAGTAGCCGGGAACACGTCTCGGGCAGTGCTCAGATGAGCGCAAGATCGATGTGCAGCAAAATTCGTTAAAATAAAACATAAAATACAGTTGACATGTGTGTCTAAAGACGCTGTATGTGTTCTTAAAATTAATTTCAATGTTTTATTACAAACTTACTTGCTGAAAGTTTTTAAGTGATCAAATAGAATACGAGTTAGCGAGCGACGATATTTTACATTATATAACCCAAAACTTTTTGCGAATCTTGGAACATTTTACTTTTTTACTTCACATGCTTATACATTGTGTGTAGAAAATATATACTGTATGCATCTATGAACCTTAAGAAGGCTTTGCTATATTTTCCAACCCTCTTGTGTCGCTGCTTCCATTATTTTTTACAGTTCGAAGTAAAAAACTCATTTCCTCATGAATTTCATGGAAACTTGTTTTCATTTCTTTCTAAATGGCCAATAAAGTATTTCAGTGTAAAATATAACTCGTAGCGTTCTTTACGTTAGTACTATTTTCTAACATTTTTTGTTTGGACTGAAAGTTGAAATTGTTGCTTATTGGCAACACTGTGCGTGGGTGGCGTGACCTTGACTGGACAGTTTTCATGGTGTTTAGTTTAGTTCCTTTTTTTTGGTGGGTGTGTACTTGCATGTGAAACTTCATTGGATGATGATCACTTCCTGTAGCACCTTTTATCAAGAGATCAGAAGATTCCAGGTTCGAATCCTTGCTGGGTCACCACTCTTGATAACTGCTGCTGTGCTTGAACTTGCAGAACAATTATAATATTGCTGCATTTAATGTTAATCATTGTATTTAAAGAAAGTAAAGTACAGGTTCACAAAATCTTACAAAGTCCATCAATGTTTGGTACATATTGATTTATGTTACCATGGCTATAATAATTTTTCTTTCTCTTCTTCCCTTTTTAATACAAATTTTTTTTCATACAGCATTAACATTAACAATGAACCTTGCAGTTCAAAAATTTATGACTGTCTCAGAGAGAATGGCTTTCCTGTTCATTAGGCCATCATGTCTTTCGCCACAACCTAATTGGTCCTGTCTTGAAATATTGCTGCCATTGTAGTTCTGAAAGGGTCTCTACAGGAGCCTTGTGAAAGTTTCTATTCACACATTGTGAAATTTCTTACCACAGTTTGCACGATGTGTTTGCATTCATAAAATGTTTAATAATTTATACACAGCAAGTGGTTCACATAAACGCAGTTGCACCAGGGCATTTCAAGCAACTGGTCACCTTATTAATATGCAGTGCTAATTTGGCATTATCCGTTGTCTAGCACTTGTAGCTCTTAAAGGTTTTATAGAGGCAAAATAATGTACACTTACTTTAAGTGGTTTTTATTTAACGTTTTCTTAGAAGAGTAGAGTGACTAGTCATGGAAGATTGAGTGTTGTGGGTGTGTTTATCTAGGCTTGAGAAAGTTCTGGGAAACCAGGATGAAATGTCGCAAGAAAATTAAAACAAAAAACACTTAAAAATGCCAGTGCATTATTTTGCTGCTTGTACTTATTCTAACACTATGTTTCAAGAGTGGCCATCTTCAGGTGAACAATTTCTTTTTGTTGATGATGTGATAGATCCTACGAAAGACTTGTAATTTTACTAAAATTGAAGGACCAACCTACTTCACTTTCTTTTTTTGGTAATTTTTCTTGCTTAGAGGCAGCCATTCAAAAATGGTCTTAGTTAAGCGTAAATGCTTGAATATCCCCGTACTCATTAATTATGTAGTTTAAAGCCAAAAAACCAGCCATATGTACTCTTGCTTAATTTTGCAATTCGGGCAAATACCTGAAGCTGGACCTTAAATGGAACTCTTCCTTCTTCTCCTTCTGGAACTAATTTAAGTTTTGAGTCTTTATCTTGAAAATAACGGTTAGCTGAACCTTGTTTAATTGAACTAATAGATCCCATTGCCCGATAACCTTTGTACGCTCTGCCCTTATATATGATCATCTCAGTTCATTTTTTAAAGATTTTAAACACACATATATGAGAAATTAGAGATTTGAAAGCATTATCGGAAAAAGAAACAAGAATCATTAGATTAGGTTCCCCTTACTGGTGAACATGTGCACATGCAGGGGGGGGGGGGGATTTCATATAAATCAAATGCTGAAATTGTAATGTGAGAACATGGCCGAGGGGTACCATGAAAGATGGCAGATTATTTAGTCACCGAGAAATGTGCACCATGAAGAGGACAGAAGGACAAAACTTTCATTAACAAAATTTATTTAAATCGTGAACTGAAGTTTGAACTTGGAAACACCACCACTGTATTTACAATTCAATTTTATGATTTTTTTAAATAATAATAAAAGAGTTAAAATGAGTTTTTTTGAGTGAAAGCAAGATATGAAATCTTACTCTGCCCCCCCCCCCCTTTTCCATGTTTGAAGTGGAAATTCATAGCTAGGGGGAAAGGTAGGGGATGCTTGTATGAATTAATATCTGCAGGGGGCTACTTATGCAAATTATGCTAGTCTGGATGTTCGTCATTGGGGTGAAAGTATCAACCTACTTTAACCCTCGCATTACCAAGCGGGGTATTCTGCCTACCCCAGGTTGATTTTTCCTTATAATAATTTTATCTGAAGAGCTACATACTTGTGGTTTCATAACTTTGTTCTAAAATGATGGAAATTGTATTCACACTCGTGACTGGCTCATTTTTTTTGTTTTTATAGTTATTATCGACGGGATATATTGGTGGGGTTGTGAGAAGGTTTACGAAATATGTCTGATTCTTCTTCGTTATTTAATTTTTCCATTGTTGAGTTTTACCTTACATCCGTTGCTTAGCTCAAAAAACATATATTGTTCTCTATTGTGTCAGGTTACTATTGTTGAGTTGAATTAGAGGGTGCATACATGGCAACGCTGCACTAGTGTCACCATACAGGGTTTATGTTCAGTTTAAATACTTATAATAATTTGAAATACTGTATTTCAATACTAAATAAAGCTATTCATTGAAAATAGCAGAACTTAAAAACAATATTACACTAAATCACAAAATTGTATTGGGGTAGTCAAAATACCCCGCTTGGTAAAATAAAGGTGTCGAAAAGCTTGGCAACGGGAGGGTTAAGCACTGCTCACCCTACTTCCTCCTCCAGAGAAGAAACTGTGGGCAGCCTTTCTGGTGAACAATGTAACTCTGATTCTTCTTTTGGCATTACGGCCCTTGTAGCATAGCCTTAGTGTTCTCAACAATGCCCATCTATTCATGTCTATGATTTTTGTCTCCATCTTCATATACCCAGTGTTCTGATGTCTCCCTCCACATCATCTATTCATCGTATCCTGGGTAGCCCTCTTCTTTGTCTCCCTCATGTTCTACGGAGAATACTTTCTTTAAGACTTCGTCATCATTCATTCTGATAAGATGTCCTGCTCAGCTCAGTCTCCTTGCCTTAATTTCAGCTAAAATATCAGGAGAGAAATAAATTTCCTTTGATTGATGATTATAAAGTATTCTCCATCCTTCATCATATTTGACCCGCATATTTTTGTAGTATTTTTCTTTCCCAACAATGTAACTCGACTGTATTAAATATTAACAGTATCTCTTTTACCAAACTTCCAGAGATGATAAATAGATTATTGGAATAGATTTAAATATATGTTTTCTATTCTGCTACTGGATTTCATATGTTGGTTTTGGTTGTTGTTCGTACTGTATCTCAGTACATGTAGACTTGAAAATTATGATAATATATATTTTGTATTCTCTGTTGTCTGCAGCTAAACGTGCAAATAAAATACATAAATTGGCTCGGTTCTGGTTATGAAATCTTGCATTGTTATTCACAGTTCTAAAAGAAAGTAGCCCATTTGGGTAGATTGTATGTGTCAATTATTATGTAGATATTGAATTGAATAAGATGCATGTTATACAGCTATTTTGTCCTTTTTGCAGCGGACATAATATCCTGTGTGGAATTCAACCACGATGGAGATCTGCTAGCAACAGGGGATAAGGGTGGTAGAGTTGTAATTTTTCAACGAGATCCCACTGTAAGTATTAATTATTATTAATAGTAAGAGTAGTAGTATTGTAGTACTATTTGACCCAAATGTAATGAAATTCTCTCTGCATTTCATTGAAAAATCTTATTTTTTTAATGTGCTTCAAGAGTATAGTTACGGTCAACAGGTTTGACAGTTTCAAGCGTTGAGGTTGTGTTAGATTTGTTAGTACTCTCTGCTGTTAATTTTGCAAAGTTTGAGAGCTAATCATAGTCAATTCTTTTATAAAAAATTGTGTATGTGATAATGTAGTGTGGATATATTTGTGAACATGTGCGGTTCTTAAGATGTCCAGTGACTGCGCTGGAGTTAATGTGTAGGAGGGAATGTAAGCAAGAAATTCTTTGTAGATTGCAATAGAAACTTGTAGTGTAAATTCTTCAGACCATCACCATCTTAAATTTGAAATCAGAGTTAGAGGTGTTTGTGCAAAATATGTTTGTTTGCATGATTCATCTAGGTTCTTCATAAATGTCCCCATTAAAGTTGTTGCATTATTAAGAATATAGACTACGTTAGGCACAGATGCTACAGCATTTACTTCTTGCTTTGCCAGACATTTCATTCCTCAGTAGGATGATCTTCACAAGGAACTTGGAGAAGGTACAGCAGCTTAAAACTAAAATTCTGCCTCTGTATCAATTGTTCACATCATGACTGCTACTAGAAAATGCAATGCATAAAACCATGTGGGTGAACGAAAATTAAAATAATACTGTTCATAAGTACCTTTACTTTTGCTATTTTTGTTACAATTGTCACTGTTTTGCATGTAAAACCTTTTACTAAATGTTGTCCCTCACTGCAAGATGAATGACTATTCACAAGGACAGTTGGCAGTGAAAAAAAAAAAGATTTGATTTACATTTACTTTCTACGTAAACCATAGTGCCATCCTGCCAAGCTGAATAGTTAAGTGCTCTTGACTTCATTACAAGTGTCTGGTTTTGCATTATTTTCCTACTTAATGTGCATAAACAAATATGTTCAGTCTTATTATTGTATCCACCACAATCGCACTAACAAATGACATTTTTCAGTGTTAGAAGTGAAATTAATGTCCTTATTGATCACCTAGAAGGAACAGTTATGTTCAGTGCTCGAAAAATTTTCTTCAGAGCTAGGCACCAGAAAACCACCTACTAGTAATTGTGGATACTATATGAAGCTGGGCCAGCCCCTGTGGCGGAGTGGTTAGCATATTGCGCTACGATGCCTGGGGTCCCGGTTTCGAATCCCGTACTGGGCTTGGATGTTTGTACTTGTGTATTCATCAATTTCATCATTCATCACCATCTTTGCAAATTAGCCAAAAGTGGCACAAAAAACGAAGTAAAATAAAGCAAATCAATCAGTCTATAAGCTGATCATCACCGTATTCAAAACATCGCTGAATTATGTGAGAAAGCTGGAAATGGGGTGTTGGGGGACAAAGAGTAAGAAATTGTTACAGATTCTATAGAATGTTCACAATGTTGATAAAAAAAATAATTTACTATCTTACGCTGTACTGCAATTTGAACCTAGAATCTTGAAAGTTTTGTACACTAAAACTTAAAAAACAAAACTGCAATATTACAGCAAAAGATCAGTCGCTAAGCTGAAATTTTTAGTCGACCTGGCGACCGTGATGTTTCGAGTCCTGTTATTATTTCCCTCTGATTTATCCATCTCGTACTTATGAAAAAGATGAAAATTTGTTGCATTGAAGCCTTTAGCTGGAAGTATCTCATTGAGAAATAAACTTATTGTTGGTAGACTTCAGAATTTTTTTTAAAAAAAGAAAGGTGGTGGTGTGTTGATATTGACCCTCTCTGGGCTGTTTTGAAACTTATCTTTTTTAAGAACCTCGCTGATATTTTAAATTCTGAAAATATATATAGACTTGTTTGAAATTTCCCCTAGATTACCGTATTTCACTGCATAATTGTTGCAGATTTAATGCCAAATTTTTCTGCAAAAAAAAAGTACTGTAACCATTATGTGAAGCTTTTTTTCTTTAAGGAAATAAAAACTGCTGGTATTACTGGTACTTAAAAATCATTAATTAATAAAATGTGTTTGGTACAAGATTAGGGTGCACATGTGAATACTTGGAAGTTAAAATTGAATAGTCCAAATCGACTTTCTTTGTGACAGTGTAACGAACATTTATCCTGCCCTGAACCTGATTTGCCTAACCTAACTACGAAACCCTAACAAAGACAACAGTAAATGAATAGCTGGTTGCAATAGAAGAACCATGTAGGAGTATTCAAAAGTGAAGAACCATTCTCAAACATGCAGCAAGTAATCACTAAAACATTAAAAGTATGTGTTAACAGACATAAATGGAAATAAAACCATGAAGAAAATACCAGTGTACCATGATGAAATTGACTTAAACAATCTGAACTTGAGCCAGTGCTTCTCCTTGGTTACATTTTATTAGAATTTCCTCCAATTTTCACTCCTTTACATGTGTACCTTTATTTAATTTTAAGAAAAATGGCTATGTTAGATTGCCTTTGTATTGTGGCCACTCCCTATGTACTATACTCTAATATTTGAGTGCACCATCTGTACTTACGATCTGTGACTAAGTTGCTATGGAAACAGAAATCAACATTGAATGATTCTTGCAATGAGTGTGCGTTGCATGTGCCTGTTAGTACTTTTGGAAGTGTTATCTATTGATCGGCATTAATTGTTTTAACCACCGTATGTATGTATATATGTGCGACGGTAAATTACATGTTCATGAATGGAACTGTAAGTCATTGATTCCACAAAAGAAAAGCAAGAATTTCCACACTTAACAGCAGATAAAATTCTTCTCCGTGACAACTTTCATATTCAAGTTCTTTGTCCAGAATTTAATGCTAATTACCGTTTCACCACTTAACCCCTTAAGTGGGCACTTTTCAAATGCCACATCTCTTCCATAGTGGGTTTATTTTAAAAATTACAATTGCTCATCACTCCTCAAAGTACATCTTCTTTACTCAAACCAGATAGAAGACTCCTTTTGCTGCTTTGAGCCATCGTTGTAAAATTCAAGACTTCAAATTGCAAGAAGTCAGGGGTGACAGGTTCAAATCCCAGCCTGGACGTGGGTGTTCTTTGTGAGTGTCCCTTCATCATATCACCACCACTCATCGTAACCTTTTGCCGCCCAAGCATCTCGAACGAGATACCCAAATGTAACCCTCACTGTCCCAAGCGTCTCGATCAAGATGCTGTGTCAAGGTCGTAGTTTTTACATTATAACTTTTCTATTTTTGGCTAGAATTTCGATTTTATTTTTTTATATTGTTCCTAACACATGTATTTAACAGAAATGGTTTTTTGCATTTTTTTTTGTCTTGAAAATGGAGGGGAAAAGGTACTTCTCTTTTGTGGCTCTTTTCAACGTCAAATTTTTGCCGATAAAGGAAGACTGGCTTTGTTGTTCTAAAGCAATGCTTTTCACTCCCGTCTGTTAACTGCATTCGAAGGAAACTTATCAGTATCCGATGTCAAAATGAAAGTTTTCCGTGAGGGTGCATGCAGGGGGTGCAGGGTGGGGGAGGGGGAAGACTGGTTGTTGAATCTGCCTTGTGAGAATGGAATTTCGAAGCACGCTGAAGGAAACCTTTTTTTTAGCACAAGTGTCCACAAGTTGCGACAGGGGTTACCCTGCATTGTCTAAAAATAGAATTTCAAGCAGCTGCAAGAATCGCCGCTCATTTTTCACTGTGTTCTAGTTTTTCGTCCGTGAATGTTGTGCGTAGGTGTCGTTTTGTGCCCAAGTGCGAGGACATTTTTTGGGTGAAGTGACAATTTTTTAAAATAATTTTTGGGGTTTTTCTCCCTTCCCCCTCCATATATATGCCAAATTTGCATAATTTGTGCATTTTTACCTTTTTTGGGGCACCATTTTTTTAAGAAAAGTATTTTTGAGTGGATTTCCCCCCTTTCCCCTCCATATGTATGCCGAATGTGCATAAATTATATATCGTCTGAATCTGTGATTCATTCTGCGTACAACGGTATATCTTTCTTATCTCTAGGGCATTTAGTTTCTGAGCTATAGTCATTTCAAGGTACCGCTGCATTTTGAAGCTTGAATCAGTGGCGTGCCCACCATTCCTTTTGGGGGTACAACTCAAGTTACATTGGTCATACGACAATGATGCAAATATTTTTCTGTTTCTTACATGCCATCTATAATTTCTATGTGCATTTTGAACTTTTCATATCCTTTTTTGGGGGGGGGGAACCCCATTTTTTAAAAGAAAAAGTATTTTCAGGGGATTTCCCCCTTTCCCCCTCCATATATATGCCGAATGTGCATAAATTATATATCGTCTAAATCTGTGATTCATTCTGCGTACAACGGTATATCGTTCATATCTCCAGGGCAAATAGTCTCTTGAGCTAAAGTCATTTCAAGGTACCGCTGCATTTTGAAGCTTGAATCAGTGGTATGCCGACCATTCCATTTGGGGGTACAACTCAAGTTACATTGGTCATATGATAATAATGCAAATATTTTTGTGTTCCTTACATGTCAGCGATCATTTCCATGTGCATGTCGACACTGTCATGTACTTTTTTCTTGGGGTGAGGGTGGGGGAACCAATTTTTTTTTTCCGAAATTTTGGAATTTTGAGTTAGCCCCTTCCCCCCTGCCACATATATGCCGAATTTGCATAAATTTCATATAGTCTGAATCTCTGGTTCATTCCGCGTACAACGGTATATCACTCATCTCTCTAGGGCAATTAGTCTCCGATCTACACTCATTTAATTGAAACTCTGCATTTTGCTCAAAATCGGCTCGGTACCGAGAGGCTTACATGTGAAAATGGCCTTGGGCGCCAAAAGGTTAATCATCGCGATTATCCAAAAAGTGACAGAAAAGCAACCTAAATCAATCAATAAGATAAATTCTCATTTGGTTTCTGAATTGGCTCCGAGCACAGATTATACACTATTGCATACACAAGTGAAAGATAAACACAGCTAGCAGAGTGCCAACATGGAAACAGGTCCGTAGCTCATAATATGCAGGAAGATTGAACCAGAGACTTCCGGTTCCTGTTGTTTCCTCACTTACCGCTAGGAGCGCTGGTGTAGCCAGTTCGTCTGCTGTGCATGATAGGTTTGAGTTGTTGCAAAAGCAGGAGCTAAACATGTGTGTGACCACTGTCGATATTCAGATCGTATGGAAAGTGCATAATTGTGTGAGTCTCTTTGATTTTTGTATCAATCATTGTGCGTGCTGTATGCCTGACTGAAACTTTTTGGATCCTGTGTTTGTTAAACTTGTGAGGTGCTTAGCTAGTCCGGTAGTGTGTAGGGATTTTTTTGCATCGGTTAGGTGCTGTATACGTTCGTTGATGGATCTGCCAATGTAATGAGAGTTGCACTCACACTGGGCATCATATACTCCCGGGTTGTCAAGTGGTGATGTTTGTTTAGGACACTGGCTATTTTGTTCACTGGTTTGTGTGCGAGTTTGATGTCATACTACTTGAGGGTCTTGGCTAGGCGGTTGTATGTTGGCTGGTGGTAAGGGAAGGAAATTCATTTTGTTTTATTGCTGGTGGCATTGGTTAGGTTGTCACATCTGCATTTCAGCTTTGCTACACCATGTAGAAAGTTGATGTACTGTGTACCCATTCTGAAGTCCTATGTCTGTAACCATGGTAATTTCATCCTTCAAATCATCTTTGCTTGTGAGGTGCGAGAGAGCTCTTCCGTAGAAGTTAAGCAATACATGAGCTTTATGTGTGGGTGGGTGATTGGAGAGGGAGTGGATATATTGGTTCCCTGCACCTGGTTTTCTGTAAACTGTGTTGGTGAATTTGTTACCCCTTCTTTTGATGGTTAGGTCTAGAAATTTGATGCTGCCTTGGTTTTCCAGTTCTATTGTAAATTTCAACCTGGGGTGAATGCTGCTAAGTTTTTCATAAGTAGATCTATTTCTTCATCCTTTTTGTAAGCAACAATGGTGTCATATGTTATGTGTCAAGGTGCATCACAATATTGGCTATGGGAGCGGATAGAGGGTTACCCATGGCTAATCCTCCTGTTTGTATGAAGTATTTTTCTCCAAACTGAAAAAGTTGTGCTTGAGGCAGATTTCCAATAACTTGGATACCTCAGACATTTTCACTGGTGAGACCTTATTGGTAGCAAGCCATCTTTCAACCGAGGTGAGGGCAAGGTCAATGTGGATGAAGTTGTACATGTCAACTATATCGATACTAGCGAGTTTGGCATGGCTGGCTTGCTCTATTGAGGTTATTAGTTCTTTGGCATCTGTGCTGTTGTGGAAAATGTACGTCAGTTTGTGGTTGTGTTTAGAGATTTTTATCCAGTTTGAGGTAAACCGTTGGTGGTTTGAACCCTGCAACTATGAGGTGCATCGGAATCTGCAGTTTGTGCATTTTTGGAATGCCATAGGCTATGTGGGGGAAGGTGGGGGATGTTAAGGTGTAGTTTGCAATCCTGCTGGTTCAGAATGACAACTTTCAAGTGCACGCTTAATGATACTCTTGCACTTTTCGGTTGGGTCACTGTCGAAGGATTTGTATGAATCACTAATTAGTTTTTGATGCATCTTGCAGGAGTAGTCATATTACCTTTATATATGATCACATACTGGTTTGTTTTATCCGATTTTATGCACCAGCAGTTGTTTGCTTCCAGCCACAATTTGAAGTCTGTTAGAATGGACCTGATTTTTATGCGAGTTGGCTGGGGTTTGGACGTCTTGTTTAGCGCCACCTTCTGCTGTCAGTGTGTTGCAGGTTGGGGGCAAAACATGCTGCTTTTTTTTTTTGCTGCACATATGAGGTCTAGGGTGGGAGGATCACTGGTTAGCACATGGAGATTTTTGAAGGATTGAGGAACGTTGAGGCTTGTTAGGTTGACAACATTGTTCACTTGTCCGTCATTTGGGTTGTTCACACTTTCACTTGGCCATTTTCTTCTGATGTGGTGTAGCTTGTTTTTGAGGGTCCTCTTTTTTCATCTTTTACTGTATGTAGCATGTATTCATATATTTTTACCGGCGCGTATCCATCTCGCGGAGGGTAGAATTGATACTGGTTCTTTTTTTTTCGCACATGTGTGCAAGATGTTGAATTTCTGTGTTTGTCAGCAATGACGGCTGTAAGAGCTTGCTATTGAGCATAGTACACAACATTTTTCATTTTATAGCTGTTCACCGGCACTTTCCACTGAAATACTCTAGTAACTCACTCACGTCTTATCAGCCACATTTTTTATCCCCTCTAACATGAAATGGGAGTAAGTTTTAAAGTTTGGAGTAAGTAATTTATGTGGATGTTGTGGAAGTACTTGCTGCAGTCCAAAATGTGTTTTTAACCTGCCTGCTAAAGCTAATTTGCAGAATAAACATGTGGGTTGTACATTAAAATTTCCAAACCCTTTTGTCAAATGTAATTTCCTGTAGTTGTTAACCCATGATCAGCTGCACTTGCTTGAGTCATGTCACCATATTTCAAATTTTTAGAATTTATTTTTTGTATTTCTACCGATATGTTTATTATTTGTCTTTAATGTTGTTTTTTTTCTTTCAAATTGTTTGTTTTCAAATAGAGTAATACATTGTCGGAGCGAAGAGCTTGGAGTGCTAAAAGACTGTTCCTCTAAACTGCTCTAAAGAACTTTGGTGCTCCACAAATCTTGAATGCACTGAAAAGCAGACTTCATTCCATGTAAATAGAGAAGGCCTATGATAGCTAGGATCGTATCTGGATTTGTAAAAATCAGCCCTGTGAAATAGTTTGCTCTGAAAGTCTTTGCATTAGTGCACTGAGTTATCACAGGGAAGAAGTTGGAAAACTTTACGGATAATTTTTGCATCTTTTGCAACACCATGGAGTCCTGGTAGATGAATAACTATGCTCCACCTTCCTCTGAGAATGGTCATTTTACCCACCGACCTCCTAAATCTTTATTCTCCTCATCTTAATTGGCTGATTCCCTACTGATCATTGTTTTGAGCTTGGCTGGCATCTGTCGCAAGTGTCTTCAAACTCTGGTAACAACAAATCAACTCCGTATTCTGTGACCAGCTTCTTCGTAAGCTGATATAATATAAAAGCACTTGGAAACTTTTCGTATTGTCTAGTACTATGACAGAAAATATACATTTATGAAAACTTATTAGAAACGTAGACGTAATGACTAATATGCAGATAAAACAAAGCAATGTTATCGGTCATGGGTGAGTTCTGCACTTCCTCTGACAGCGCACCCTCCACAATAATGGTCTCTCATATACTGCCATTTACATCATATCATAGGAATTTGATCAGGTCACTCTTAACACACTAAAAGTCAGCTAGAGAGCAGTACAGGCCAATACTTTAAGAGAGTACAGCACTCTTCCATGACATATCAGCCCGAATTTAATACTCTTTATGCTGTAAGCTGCTTTGAAGTAGGAGCATACTTGATTTGTTTAATACGGCAATTACTGCAATTTTACATGAAGTATTGAATGTATTGCAACATAGTTTCTTTTTATGTTTTAGTCTTAAGCATATTTCTTTGTTCTTCCAGTCCAAAAACTGTATACCCAGGAGAGGAGAGTACAATGTGTATAGTACGTTCCAAAGCCACGAACCAGAGTTCGATTACCTCAAGAGTTTAGAAATAGAAGAAAAAATCAATAAAATAAGATGGTTAAGAAGAAGAAATCCTGCTCATTTTTTACTATCAACTAATGGTAAGTAGTTTTCTGTAATTGAAAGAACCTCTTAATCCTTTCTTAAAACATCATTTTTGCAAAGGATTTATTCAATACTGATTCTTTTCTTTTTACTTTAATCATAACAATTTTAAAACTCAGCTTATTCTATAGTTCCAAAGCCTAAGTGCTTTACACAAGTGATGAATTTTAGAATTTGTATGCTTACAGATTTTCTGCATAGTCACATTCATGGGTGCACTAATAATAATATATGTACTCTCAATGTGTCGACCAGTCTGGGAATGTTGGGGGAATTTACTCTTTTTCTGGAAGAATCAATATTCTTGTAGCATTTCAGTAAAAGTAGGGTTTTGCACAAAGAAAATATAAAAAAAACAGAATAACAAGAAGGTTTTTAAGTTCGTTATGAACAAACTATAATTCAGTTTGATATACTGATAGTTGCAGTAGAATTTTTTTATTAAATAATAATCTCCCCCATGGTATAAACAGCCTATGAGGCCCAGTGCCTACCTACCAACTGCCAGGCCTGTTCCCACCAGAGATGGGAGATCATCCAACCAATTACGGGGTGACGTATGGTTAGCACGACAAACCCCCAGTTTATGTAGGTTTTCTATGACAGAGATTGTTTGTTAAATGACCTATGAATAAGGGTCTTATCATGTAGTAATCTACTACAATAAGTGGCTATTGGTATTGAGACTTTGTTGTTGCAAATCTGGAGTAATATATTACTAAATTTTTACTATAATTATGTATTATTTACACTGTAATTGTTCTGAATTCGTAGAAAGAAGAATTGTTAACCATTAGTCATTATTTTCTAGAATTACATAGAAACTTTCTCCACCCAACAGTCAATCACTGTTTAGCTTCACTTCTTGACATGCGAAGTTAATATTTTACAGAATGTAAAGCTTTGTTAACTGGGATTCTAAGTGTGAATGTTGGCTCAAATACTGTATTTCACCACATAATTGCAGATTTTGTAATTATTGTTTTTGCAAAAAATAAAAAAAAAGTGGGGTGCAAGATTTCTTTAAAGGAAATTGTCCTGGTGTGAAAATATACTACAGTATTGCAAAGTACAGACTTATAAGATATAATCTTCTTTGTTCGAAGATTGTGTGCTGCTACCATATCTGACATGCCAATGCAGAACCAATTTTTGGATTGAAATACAGGGTGCAACGATTATGTAGTGAAATGTGGTAGCTTCTTCCAGACATGTTCATGTACACTAATTACAATAATGATTTGATCTGGAGAACCTGGAAAAGTCTGGAATTTTGTTTTCTTGAACTTGTAGGCATCCTGACTTTCTTTGTAGTGACTAAACCTTTTTATTACTCTGCACAGTTTTGTAACTAATTTTGCTTTTCATTTTTGATATAACTGCTGAGAAATTTGTTGAAACATTGAGTAATGAAAATGCTCCTGTCACCACAAAAGAACCATAGCTTTAATTAGTGCAATGAAGTTTAACTTAAAGTAAATTATTAACCACATTTCTTAACTCAGTTTTTTAATGTTTAGTAGCAGCATTTTGGAATTAGTGTAACAGCAAATTTATTTCTTGCTCACAGTTAAACAAACTAAACTGTCTGCTTTTTTTTATTTGTAGTATAATAAGAAAATTCTCCCTTGCATTTCTTAATGGTGATGATTCTTTCCTCCAGATAAGACAATTAAATTGTGGAAAGTATCCGAAAGAGATAAAAGGGTAGAAGGCTACAATACCAAAGAAGAAAATGGTCATCCGCGGGATCCGTCCAGTATCACCGCGTTACGGGTAAGATATTGAGCATTGATTCATTTTGGTTGTTGGGAGCATTTAAAAGGAATTTTCCAAAGTTTTCCCTAAAGATTTGTTTCGCACAATTCCAACTGATGTAGAAGTACTGACTGGTAAACTGGGAAATCAACTTGTGGCAAAAGCTGGAAACGGTGTGGAATATTGTGATATAGTTGTTGTACTTGTAGTGAATATAAATTGAAGTTATTAAAAATTGTTAGGTGTACAAATTACTTCTCATCTCCTAAATTAATCCACCTATTATACTTTAGCCACATATTTGTTGTAGCATGACAATAAATTTTGTAGGCCCGTGTCATGTGTCTGTACAGCAGGATCACTATCAAAATGCATGTCCTGCCAGAAAACGCTTCAGCTGAAGGAGGAGATGAAAGTTAGTATGCATGAGCTTGGGGGTTCACACTTAAAGTGATGCAAAAGAGTGTGCTCAGGTGTATATGTTCATGCACATTGGATCAGTCTTGCGTGAATTGTCTGCACCATCATTTTTGCTTATGACATCCAGTCCTTACACCTCTCATAATTGCCGGTGGATCTCTGCCAACATCCACTTCCAAGCATGCAAAAATCTGATTACGGCACGTACCTTGTAGTTGGTGGGGGATTATATGAGAACTGCCATCTTTCTCCTAGAGTTGATCCAAGCTAACTCCCGGTGCTGAAACTTGTCTTATGGCAGTAACCTGCTGTCCCCTGTTCGGACAACAAGTGACAACCTTAGAATCAGGATTTTGTCAAAATAACCTGCCCTGTATGGGGGCTGGGAGATACCTTGGTCCAGGTGTAGCACTGTTCAAAATTTACTCCCTTCACTGTACTGTGACTACACCACATTACTGCAACATACCACCTCTTCATATCTGCATATCTACAAAACTTATGACTTTTTGTTTTATATAATTCCATTGCTTCACTTTAGAAGTTTTAGTCCCAAGAAGCATGTTAAGGGTTTTGGGTTTTGAGTGCCAAGCTGATGCCATGTTTTGCAATGTGTGCATTAAACAGGGTTTGCCAAGGTGGGCCTGCTGGGTTCTTTCGGGTTGGACCCAGTTGAAGAAACCAATTTTAAAACCCAGTTGGTTTTTTCATTAACTTTGGTACTTCAATGATTTCTGAAATGAAGAAACGTCATAGAGGTATATACTAATGCAGATTGCATTTTAGATTCTTAAAATGTGATCACGCCAAGACGAAGATGAAGGGACAACATCGAGATGGACCTAAGGGAAATCGGTAGGGATGGAAAAGGGTATATAGATCTTGCTCAAGATAGGGACAGATGGAAGGCCTGTGTTGCTGCAGCCATGAACCTTCGGGTTTAATAAGGCTAGAGAGTTAGTTAAAATGCTATCACGACTGTCATTATAACTTGAGATTAAATTTACTATCTAAAATGCACACACTTGTAATATTGAAATGAAGTAGAACAAAATATGAGAGCTCAGTACACCAATACAAACGTTCAATCTTTATTAAGAAATTACTTAGGCCTATATTAAGCTGTAGATTCTGCAGGTACTCTAGACAAAATATTCCAATATGTATGTAGAACAGCAACATATTTATGTTTGCTCAATATTGAATACATTCGTTATTGCAGTTTGTATACCAAATAGCATAGAATTACATGATTACTCTATTACTAATAAATAAGTCACTGAAGTCAGTTTCTTTCGATCTACTATCGGGAATACTTTGTATACGATCTATACTATTGCTATTTTATTATGCTTGTTACTGAAGATAATAGTACACACCTGCAAATGATCTCTCGATGCTTCTGACAAAAGTCTTAATGTATCATATCGTAATGTATCCATTATTGATACATCATCTGCAAATATCAATTCAAACTTGCTATCCACAGAGGTAACCAGGAAATCGCAAGGGAATAAAGGATAAAAAATAAACATTACTATGGTTTAGCAGTTTGTTGTGGTCTTCTAGTTGGTGTGCCGGTCGGCAAAGTGCAGTGGTTAGATTGAGCAGCAATTACAAATGTGAATTATATTACATATATTCATATTTTATTTATAAAAGCTCAACGAAACCCAATTAAACTTACCTGGCCGGGTTGGTTAAAAATATATATATATATATACTGGTTTTTCAAACCCTGGCATTAAATAAGCTGGGAATTCACCATACCAATATCTCACTCATGTGTGCAATGGTTAAGTTGCTTGTTTGTGTTACATAGAAAAGAGAAGTAGGATGCAGGCGTTATTGCGTCAAAAATGAGTCTGCAGTCATGGTTCTTGAAAGCAGAGGTTTAGAATAGCAGGTGCTTTGAAATCTCCAAATCGGGTGAAATATCAACAGATAATAATGAAAAAGGCTAAGAAGAATGAGGAATTACAAAATTTCATCCTTAACCTTTACTCTCCCGATAATACCATATGGTATCATCAGAATAAGGTCGTACTGCCCTGATAATACCATATGGTATCATGATGCTGATTACGAAATGAATGTGCTTTTTGGACCTTCATACTCTTATGTTTGGGTGGAAACTCTGACACAGGTCTGGAGCAAACCTGGGAAATTCACATTGATGACCAACCTCCCCCCTCCGCAACATATCCATGCCACATTTCCGAACAGAGTTTCACATTTTGGCTCATTATTGAACTTGTATGGCATCCAGGAATATGATAAAACGGTACGCCCCTGGCGCGGTAGCCCACACCTTCATATATGAATACCCTATCAATCCTCAACCAACTAAAATCACCCAAGTTTCACAAAATTTCGACTCAATCAGATTTTCATATGACAACCGTATGATGATGCTGGATACGCTGTTTGGAGTTTCACAGTACTTTGACTTGCAATGAAAAGAATAGTATATATATTATTATTCAAACTTGTACAAACAAATAAATTAAATTCAAAGTTTGGTCACTCAACTTTTAGAACACCCTGTGCCTAATTTTGGTATACCAGGATATCCATCAACATTTTCCAGCAAACAGTATTTTTGGGTCCCCAGAAATTTTTAATGTATGTCAGGTGTCCAAGTCACAACAAAAATTTCCACCCTTTTTCTGCAATTTACTGAATAGCCTCCGTACATACTCACTTATTTTAATAGAGACATAGAAACATGACTCAATTTTAATAGTAAATTCACCAGATCCACCCCCACAATATATCAAAGACAAATCCCAATCAGTATGCACATGAAGGTCCCTGCACTGAAAAGGAATATCTCGATTAGTATACATAATTATGTGTTATTGTTGACATAGAACAGTTCATTTGCAAACAGTTGAAATTATAACACATGAACGTTAAATTAAGCTTACGTTTATTACAAGAAACGAAATGTTTACTCGCAAAATTCTGTAGTGTGATCTTAAATCTTAAAGATCATTCAAACTGTTGTGTATATATAAAAAATGAGGGAATAAAAAAAGAAAATAGTGACCATTGTTTAGTGTGTAAGTTCAGTACATTAAAACATTTAATTTTACATCATCCAGTCTGAACTAATTCGACGTTTGGACACATACACATATAACACAGTTAGACTACCTTCCAATTTAAACTTTTACCCAACGTGTATGGACGGTTACATGATCGTTTCCAACAACCATAATATTATAAATATTACATTAATTTTTAAAGAAATAGAAATAAAGAGCTGCTTTTCAAAATGAGCTAACGATCGAATCCTTTTACCAAGCGTTTTCTCTTAACAAAAAAAAAAAATGTTTCCAATATGTCTTTTACATTGACCCGTGACACATGAGTGTTAGCATGCACATTTTATGTTACATAAAGTTGGTTACAAAAGCCCATATTGTTTCATAGAATAGACGTAAAACTAATCCTTGAACATGTTCCTAATTTATTTTGGCATGTACTATACGTTTCTCAAATGAGAATAGTTCGTTTTATGTGTGCACACAACCTTTTTCTGACATGGCATCGACGGCCATTTTGTAATTACCGCATGGTTCGTAGCGAGTGCTAGTACCATGTCACATAAGTTACAACACACGCGAGATAGCTATCTCTTTAACGAACTTTGCGTATCCGTAGGCACCACGATTTGCGAGAATTTTCTTCTTCTCAACGTCACTTAAGGAAATTTAGTTTCCTTACCTTGTGGCTCGGGAACGAAGAACCCGGCATGCACGAGTCCACTCTTTTCCTCTCTGGGAGCCGAGAGTTCGACTCACCTCCAACGTTTTTCTGCGTTGTACTTCTACTCCATGCTTTCATCCGCCGTTTTATCATAACAGCAGACGTCGGATTCATACAGAAACAACTGGAAACAATGACGATTTCCTTAACTGCAGTGTCTTCTCTTTCATCACTCCATTTTTCAACCGGAAGTCCTTTTCGATCACCGCGCACCGAAATCGATAACTTCCATCTCCAATCGAACATCGGCGCAGGATCGATTAAAATTTCTTGAACACATGAACCAAGGAATTACTTGTTAAACCAAACACACGTTCCATCGTGTTTTCAAACTTAAATTATAAAGAACACTTGGACCTTCATTCCTAGATATGCTTTTTTAATAAAGGTGTAGCATCAGCAGCGCAACTTTCATGCAATGGTCTACCGAGCTGTCCATCACCGCAGACTCGCATCTGGCAGATTGTTTAAAATTTAATCACAACCAAAGCAATGTTAACAAAGAAGTTGCAAAATGAGTACAACAATGATGCGTGGGATCAATAATAACTATTAACAAATTCTTATGAACGAATATACGAAATTTGTCTTAATCAAACAATTTACTTCGATTCTGTTCCGGAAGTAAAAACAAATCATCTAACGCAGTTATGTTCTGCGTGCTGGCACCATCTCTCGTGAATTCTACAAACCACTATGTGCATTCATTAAATGGACGAACAATCTCTATAGGTTAAGTATGAACAAGGGAATTATGACTCCAAACCGTCATAATGAAACATGTTTCATTCTCTTTGGAAATGTCCATTCTTTGAAAAGAATACTAAGGTTTGCGCCTTCTCCCCAAGATAGTGGGAGAAGAGGAGGCAAACTCCAGATTTTTATGGTTTTTTTTTCCATTGAAATTCAGGGGTCGCGGCCACCAAACCTCCTTCCTTGGTTTGGCATTCTGAATTGTACACGGTTGCATGCTCTGATGTTTTACCTGCAAAACAAAACTTATCCGAAATAGATTGCTCCCATAGTGCCAGAGTTATAACAATTTTTCCTCCAAAAATGCAAATTACTTATTTTTCGTAAAAAAATATCACATTTTGGCTTATTTTTCAACTTGTATGGCACCCGAGAACATGAAACATGTTTCATTCTCTTGAGAAATGCCCATTCTTTGAAAAGAAAACTAAAGTTCGAGCCTTCTCCCCAAAATAGTGGGAGAAGAGGGGGGCAAACTCAGATTTTTATGTTGTTTTTTTTTCCATTGAAATTTGGGGGTTGCGTATTTTTTTTTCCATTGAAATTCAGTGTAGTTAAGAAGGGGATAGAAACCAGTTTGACTCTTCCGCGATCAGAAAAGAAGAAACTTATTGAACATTGTAAGAAGGGTGAACTTCCTATCGCTTTCGGTATTCCGAAAACACATAAGGAAGGGATCCCGTTGAGACCGATTATACCCATGTATTCTCATCCAGGGTATAAACTAGCGAAAATATTAGTAGAGAGGCTAAGGGAGGTTGGAGGAAAGACCGAATTCAGTGTTGAGAATTCATGGGAAGTGAAGAAGAGATTGGAGGGGATAAACCTAGACGAGGAGGATGAAATTCGTAGCTTTGATGTCGTTAATTTGTATCCTAGCGTTCCTCGAGATAAAGCCGCAGATTGTCTTCAGAGATGGGTTATGGATAAAGGAATTGATGTTGTGACAGCCTGGGAGTTCGTTCGGTGGTTTCATTTAGTATCAGGATATAATTATTTCTGTTTCAATGGAAAAATTTATAGGCAGATTCAGGGACTGGCTATGGGCAACCCTGTTTCGGGAATAGTTTCCAGCATATTCCTCCATTACCTTGAGAAAGGTTCACTGAGTGAGGTTAACAATGATATCAAATATTTTTGTAGATATGTTGATGACATCTTGATTATCGGGAAAAAAGAAAAATTGGATTGTATTTTCGAAATTATGGGAGGACAGGACGATAGAATAAAATTCACATGTGAGGTAGAAAATGAAGGAGTAATCAACTACTTGGATTTGAGGATTGAACGGGTTAATGGCAGTGTTCGAACCGGGGTTTACCACAAAAAGTTAGCAGGGGACAGATTTATCCACAGAGATTCTGAACACTCAAAAAGAATTAAGAATAATATATACATGAACTTCTACATTCGGGCTGGGAGACTTTGTAATTGTAGGGAGGAGAGAGAGAAAGAAGAAAATTGGATTATGAGGGTAGGGTTAAGAAACGGTTATAAAGTAGAGGAAATGAGGAGAATAAAGAGGGGGGCTCTTAAAGTCTTGAATAATGAAGGTAGAAAGAAGGGGATAAGTAAGAATAACGAGGTAGGGGAAATAGTATACAAATACGTCGGCATCCCGTATGTAAAAGGGGTATCCGAAAAGTTTGACAAAATTCTAAAAGGCTTCAGGATAAAAGGGGGAATGAGAGCTCCCCGAAATATCGAGAAATTTTTTACTGAATATAAAAAGGATGGAAAAGGGCGAAAAGATGTCAGAGACGAGAAGGGCGTATATAAGATTACCTGTTCCTGTAATAAAGCGTACATTGGACAAACTGGAAGAAGCATGGGAACCCGTTGGGACGAGCATGACAAGGATATCAGGGAACTATCCCCGAAAACCGGGCTTTCTGAACATATTTTAGAATTTAACCATACGGTTGATAAAAGAGAAGTTGTAAAAAGGGTACATAAACAACCTGATTTGAACGTTCACGAGGCCGCAAATATTTGTGTTGATAGAGGGAAAAAATTAGAGACGACGGTAACCTGAACGAAGCCTGGATTCACATGTTTAAGCGATGGGGAAATAATAGGAGTGAATCTGTTAAATTCCATGTCACGCCGGAAGTGGCCCGTGCTGCTTCTGAGTCTGTGGAGTTTTCATTGGAAGGAATGTAGCATTTGTATGCTACTACAGCCAATCCTTCAATATGGTAGTACGGGCACTAATCATTTAGATTTATTTCGTAGCCTACATGGTATTTTTAATTCCATATCCTATCACCCCCTTTTAACCTAATCCTGGATTTCTTATGTTCTTGACGAAGTATTTTAAATACTGATAAGTGACCTGAAGAAGCGAAGCGTAGCTTCGTGAAACGTCGTCTGCAAAACTTTTATACTCACTCACGTAAGTTTTTTAACTTTTTTTTTATTTTTTTTTATTTTTTATAATGTTGAACTTCAACAAAATGTCTCACTACAACATGCAGCAAAAATCCCAATCATGGCACTCTTGTGGAATTGATTTTTTTTGGATGTCTTCAGAGTGCAACATCTGACAAGAATCGCATGCATAAACAGAGCCTTGTATATCAGAGTTTGTCTGGTGTGGTACCACATTTCATTGAAGATTCTTTTTTGGTTTGTGCATGCATTTTTTGACGAACGTAGCATTTCGATATTTGTTATACTGAGACATCCGACAAAAATGGCATGCATTGCTATTTTGTGAATCAGATGTTTCTTGGATGTCCTAGTATGACATTTTGTGTCGTTTACGATGTTTGTCGGATGGAACATCCAACAAAATTCGCATGCATAAACAGCCTTATTAGTCTGCTGCACCACTGCAAATATGCTGCTGGAATATTATTACTCTTCTGGTTAATTTAACCTTATTTTAATGTAGCAATGCATACGAAGGTTTTCTTTCATCATCCAGGTTGTAACTAGTTAGGTGGGTGCTCAATTAAATAGCAAAAATGGGGGAAGATGCGCATAGAGGCCATGGAGACAAATTACACGTACCCAACCTAACAGTTACAAAAGTCGTTGTTTGAGGTTGACACGTATTTTGTAGTTACCTCAGTCTCGAGTGAGAACCAATTAAATCGGGACAATGCGACACGTTAAACAAAGCGGTTCCTTCGTACTGATGTCAAAGACTTGCCCCCCCCTTTCTCTTTTGTAACAACGTTAAACCTTGAATTAAAACATAAATTTTGCCACGATTCCATATTCGAACAACCACAACCTCATTTTGCCCAATTTCTAATCTAAGGTACAGTTTTTTTGTGTGACAGACAAACATGCACTACAAGATATAGTTTGTGATGCGTGGGCAAATTTATTATATTAACCGCGCAATGCAGAATGGTTAATATTTTTTCTCATCAATAACAAATACATCCATATAACTACAACATTTCTTTCTTTTGATGAATTCAACAAGTGTTCAAAAGTTTTAACATTCCCCAGTAGTAATATAATAAATTAGTTAAACGAATAACATATACATATATATATATATACATAACGTATGCAAGAAACTGTTAAAAGTTATAAAGATCAATCATTGGCTTTTGTAGGAACACTACATTTCTTGGGAAAAAAGACCCCCCTTTTTTGATGCTCTTATACGTTTCGTCAAAAATGCGTAAAGTGCTTATTTATGCATAAGAGTGCCAACGGAAATTACATAATTGTATTCCCCTCCCTTTTTTTGTGCCCAATTAATTCTGGTCAGCGCCTGCCTTGCATATAGAAAGAATGAACCAAAAGTCATGTCACGTCACGTCCTATCAGTGCAATCGCGACGACGAAGTAAAAGTTGGGGAGAATACCACTAAAAATGCTTTCAATTTGAGTTCCCTTTTTTTTTGACATTCCACTTAATATTCCAACTCGCGGTTTGTTGCCGAGTAACACGTACATTTGTTGGGAGACACTTCACAGTTCACTACGTAATGGTTGCAAAAGTACATACCTCAAAAAATGGAACAATCAGATTGCGTGGCTTATCGATGGTGGCGACTGGAGAACCAAATGAGGCCTTTCCAAAGGTCCTGTCCACGTACATCCAATGTATCCTGTCCTGCTGCTTCTATACTTCCTTCTTGAGATTGTCCAATAGCATCTTCGTAGCTTCAGGTCCCGCTACGTCCGTGAAAGAAACGACGATCAAAATGGCCAATGGTCAAAAATGCTTCGTGTAGTCATCGTCGTTACTTGCTGCCGTTCCTCCAACACACCAACTATTTCGCGTATTGCTCGCATGCACTGCGAAAACAGGTCAGCTTCTTGTAGCGATCGATCAACAATGGTAGCCCACTACTACCGAAGATCATCGAAGGGTAATGAGGTATGTCTAGCCATACGAGTTCCTGTTCTCCCACACAAGTCGAGGTTGGCTCTTGCTACTCCTCTGCAACTGTATCGCCGGATCGGGAACTGACCTTTTCTTTCGATCGTGATCGCACAAAAAAAGAATTTACCACTGAGGGCCTCTAGCGGTCAATCGATCAACTAATCCTCAATAACAGGCTGACGCACGGCGTACCGAAGATATGAGGGAAATGTGAGGCTTTTTCACGCGATAAATTAACGTAATATTTTATTATTACAGTTCTGCATGGAAAAACGTCACAAACTCCCCCTACTAGCACAAAGAAGGACCTCCCTAGCAAGGCACTTAATCAAGCAAAATAGCATTTACTAAACCCAGAGCACCATAAATATAATGAAACCCGTAACGAATAAATTAGATAAATATAATGAGAGCACTTCATGACATTTTTTTTTTGTTGGTTTGGGAAAAACCGATGAACATCGAAATAGATAAGCCAAGTACACATAATGGCATGTTACATAGGTAATGACTCAAAAATATTCCTCCCAAAGAACTTGTTACAGTCTGATAATTCAATAGCCAATATCATAATAAATAAATATACCGTAAACATCCCATAAAAGTGAAACATAATAAATGGGGATGAGTAATAATTACAATTAATGTGATTTTAAAAATGGACATGAATGAAGCGATTGCAATCTGAAATGAAAATGAACATGAAATATGAAACACTGGACGATTACAAAACATGAAAAGACATAACATGACCATTCCAAAAGGTTTTTTTTTGTTTTTTACCCGTATATGCCTATAAATAGTCTAGAATGTTCATTGGTTGAGGCGTATGAATTTGTACTGTATAGAATAAGATGATAGTATACCTGGTTGCGTTGCACTTGTGTTTGGGAGGGAGCTAACAAGGAAGCACTCGGGATGTACACTAGTATGTAGAAGTATTCCAGAGAACACGTAAGATCACTATTTTATTACGTAGAGGATAGGCTGGCCATCCCAGGTGATGCCTCATTTCCTGAATTCCGAGGTGGTATGTAATTTTTGTAGGTTTCCTCGTAAACCATGAAAATAAAGAAAACCGCAAATTAGAAGGAAAAATAGGAAAGAAAAGAGGAAACATGAAGGAAGGGAATACAAAAGGAGATAAGAGCACCATTACAATTTTGTTTTGTTTAAAACAGCCAACCATAGACATATCCTCAAAAATTTACGAGAAGTGAGATCAAAAAAAGTTTTACAGAAAGAATTTAATATTTGGTATGCAAAAATAAATCATCCCTAAATGAGCATATTTACAGATGGCTATATGTTATAACAGTGTTCCAACAATGAACATAAGGGAACACCTCTACATAATGAAAAAAATACATTATACAAAAAATCCACAATTAAATCCTTAATATTCTAATATACACATAACAGTACTAATACAGCCCAACATTCTTATTGCCAAATGTACCTGTCACTGTTTGTAACTCATGGGTCCCGAGTATTGTAGTTGTTTGGAGAGGGACAACGTCGGCAGTACGGTAAAGCCTGTAAAAGGTCTACTGCAGCTGAATATCTAATCTGGTTGGTAATATATGAATAGGCTGGGGGTAACAAAAGTTGGAGAATGCAAAAAGGGAGAAGGTTGTATATTCACAGGTGGCAATGGAAAAGGTGGCGACTCACGCGATCGATCATGAAGGGGAACTGACATTATGTGGAGCGCACGGTGGGAATGTCCCAAATTCCAAATGAAAAAGAACCAGAAGAAAAGATTAATCAGGACTAACATACATACGATAAAGTTTCTCAATTGCAACATGAGAATATGGTGTAGTAAGAATCCTATGAAGTTTCGAATTCTTTTTTTTTTTTCTAGCCAAAAGGAAAAACTAGCAACAATGAAGTTCGAAACACCAAAGATGAAATCAAAATTCCGGAAAAAAAATTGGGGGAGGGGGGGGGGGTTGCTGTGATGTTACAACCAAAGTTTCAAAATAAGGGGAAATTTTTTTTTCCAAAATTAAGCCTAATTAATTCATCCTTTAGCCAAAAAAAAATAAGGTACAACCAGCTCTGGTACCAGGAACTTTGTAACTAGTTAGGTGGGTGCTCAATTAAATAGCATAAATGGGGGAAGACGCGCAGAGAGTCCGTGGAGACAAATTACACGTACCCAACCTAACAGTTACAAAAGTCGTTGTTTGAGGTTAATGACACGTATTTTGTACAGTTACCTCAGTCTCGAGTGAGAACCAATTAAATTGGGACAATGCGGCACGTTAAACAAAGCGGTTCCTTCGTACTGATGTCAAAGACTTGCCCCCCCCCCCCTTCTCTTTTGTAACAACGTTAAACCTTGAATTAAAACATAAATTTTGCCACAATTCCATATTCGAACAACCACAACCTCATTTTGCCCAATTTCTAATCTAAGGTACAGTTTTTTTGTGACAGACAAACATGCACTACAAGATATAGTTTGTGACGCGTGGTCAAATTTATTACATTAACCGCGCAACGCAGAATGGTTAATATTTTTCTCATCAATAACAAATACATCCATATAACTACGACATTTCTTTCTTTTGATGAATTCAACAAGTGTTCAAAAGTTTTAACATTCCCCAGTAGTAATATAATAAATTAGTTAAACGAATAACATATACATATATATATATATATAATGTATGCAAGAAACTGTTAAGTTATAAAGATCAATCATTGGCTTTTGTAGGAACACTACATTTCTTGGGAAAAAAGACCCCCCCCTTTTTTGATGCTCTTATAAGTTTCGTCAAAAATGCGTAAAGTGCTTATTTATGCATAAGAGTGCCAACAGAAATTACATAATTGTATTCCCCTCCCTTTTTTTGTGCCCAATTAATTCTGGTCAGCGCCTGCCTTGCATATAGAAAGAATGAACCAAAAGTCATGTCACGTCATGTCCTATCAGTGCAATCGCGACGACGAAGTAAAAGTTGGGGAGAATACCACTAAAAATGCTTTCAATTTGAGTTCCCTTATTTTTGACATTCCACTTAATATTCCAACTTGCGGTTTGTTGCTGAGTAACACGTACATTTGTTGGGAGACACTTCACAGTTCACTACGTAATGGTTGCAAAAGTACATACCTCAAAAAATGGAACAATCAGATTGCGTGGCTTATCGATGGTGGCGACTGGAGAACCAAATGAGGCCTTTCCAAAGGTCCTGTCCACGTACATCCAATGTATCCTGTCCTGCTGCTTCTATACTTCCTTCTTGAGATTGTCAAATAGCATCTTCGTAGCTTCAGGTCCCGCTATGTCCGTGAAAGAAACGACGATCAAAACGGCCAATGGTCAAAAATGCTTCGTGTAGTCATCGTCGTTACTTGCTGCCGTTCCTCCAACACACCAACTTTTTCGCGTATTGCTCGCACGCACTGCGAAAACAGGTCAGCTTCTTGTAGCGATCGATCAACACTACTACGGAAGATCATCGAAGGGTAATGAGGTATGTCTAGCCATAAGAGTTCCTGTTCTCCCACACAAGTCGAGGCCGGCTCTTGCTACTCCTCTGCAACTGTATCGCCGGATCGGGAACTGACCTTTTCTTTCGATCGTGATCGCACAAAAAAAGAATTTACCACTGAGGGCCTCTTGCGGTCAATCGATCAACTAATCCTCAATAACAGGCTGACGCACGGCGTACCGAAGATATGAGGGAAATGTGAGGCTTTTTCATGCGATAAATTAACGTAATATTTTATTATTACAGTTCTGCGTTGAAAAACGTCACAAGGTGTAATACAGCTTTGGCACAAGTTAACATACATTTACAATGACATTACACTATTCTTCGATATCAAGAAGAAACCAGCAAATCGGGACATATATGTTGAATAATATCACGAAAAAGTGACAGAAACCAGTATTGGTAAATGTTATACAAATTTGACAGTGCATACTCCCAGCTTCAACACTCCCATTGCAATTCACGACCCCCTCTGTCCTGTCTGTTTAAACTTGTGAGAGATGGTTATTAATCTGTCGCTGACTGAAGTTATTGTCCAATGTTATGAAATAAAATACAAATAATAAATATTTTAATATAATTACTCGAATCATTTGTCTGCCAGCCCTGCAAAATTTTCACGTTTCATCTACTGATTTATACGAGGGGCATCCAGAAAGTAAGTTCCAATTGGTAGGGACCTTGATTTTTCTCACGCGATAACAGGGAAAAATCTTAATTGCTGCGAAGTAGTGTTTATGAATGTGCAGTGATGTCTGGACATATTTTTCACCCGTCCAAAATAGCGAAATAACCAAATTTGGCATAAAATGTGAATTGCTGGTATTTCTCATGAATTTAAAGAAATGTGCTTTAACAATGAAAAATACAGCAAAATCCAACATTCTTGTCTTTTTTTTAGGCTTAAAAAATAAAATATGCCATATTTGTGCCAACATTTTATCCAAGAGAAAAGTATAATGGATGTTATACATGGAATAATTCCGACAGCCACATAAAATCGCATATTTCCCATAATTTTTTCAACTTCTATCGGAACAATTTGTATCACAGAGCAAAGTTGGGGGGGGGGGGGGGTTCTGACAGGAGATAGTGTGTATCTACCGTAGCACGGAGCCGAATCGTCAGTATTTGTCGTGAGAAGTGGTGCAATTTTAGGGGAGATAGAGTGCTCACCTACCGCCACGCGGGAGTCGTAACATCGGCATTTATCGAGCTAGAAATAATGGAAAATAACTTCCTCAAAAATTGGTTCCAACATATAAACTATCACAAAAATACTTACAATGTGACCTACAATTTAAAATAATAGTTTAAAAAGCACAATGGAAACTTGTATAATTTTTGGTATATTTGGCAGAAAAATGTTCTAAAATAAAAACTCGAATTTTGAGAAACTTATCAATAAAGAAGTCTAAGATAATGCCAATTTTTGGTGACATAATATATCTGTATCTGTCACGTGAGATTGATTTAAATTTTTTGGGTGCGTTGCTATTTTGTACCCTTCAGTATATACAGGGAAAAATCCCCTTACCTTAAAATTAAAAAAGGGGGTTACGGAAAATAGCTTCCAAGGTATCAAACTCTCACGAACATGTGTAGTCCATGTGACCTACAATTGAAAACTGTAGTTTAAAAACACCATGAAGGTATAATTTTGGGTATACCGATTAAGCATAAATAAAGAAGAATATCAGTAGTAATTTATTGCATTAGTGACTCCTAACCTAATTTTCGGCATAATCACTACCGTTGTTCTGCCAGTTTTCGTAGCATGGCACTAAATTTTGTATGCCATGGCATATGTGTCTCACAGCAAAGACTGGAACTATTTGTACTACAGTGTAACTGTCAAAACCTTGTCCTGCCAGAAACCTCTTCAGCTGAACAAAAAGATGAAAGTCGGTCCATGCAAAGCCGGGACTGTGGTAAAGAGCCGACATGTTCTCAGCTGTATGGACTCGTGCACGTTGGATTGTCCTTCCATGAATTGTCTGCACCATCGTCTGACCATATTATTGCTCACAACATCTGGCCTGTACATCTCACACAATTGCTGATGGCTCTAGCCGGATTCTGAGCATGCAACAATCTTGATTGTTGGAAATAAGAAAACCTGAATATATTCAACACAAAACAAATTAAAATTTATTGTCAAGTTAAATTAGAACAAAAACGAAAGTTACAGAAAACCACCAAAAACAAAAATTCAATCCAGATGTCAAATATGAAGGTGTCCGGTTTTTTTTTGTCCAACAGTATATTTGATTAGCTAAATCAGGCACCTGTACAACGAAGTATTCTCTCCTTTAAATTGCTTGCATTAAATTTTTCATACGTCCCTATATACCTTTTTTGCCAGCAATAATGGTATAAACTGCATGTAGTCAGTTTCACAGTATTTCACGTGAATATGCTGTGAATGTTTGTACTGAAGGAGACATCCCATTGATAATGAAGGAAATGACACTTTGTTTTGTACGGATCAATTGTTTCACTTATGTGCAAGAGTTAAGTTGTTTGCTTCATAGATAAGAAAGAAGTAGGTTTATGCATCAAAAAATAAATCTGCACTCATAGTTCTTTCAAGCAGAGGGTTCCAAACCTCAGTGGAAATATCAACTTATAATAACGAGAAAGGCTAAGGAGATTGATAAATTACAAAATTCCTTTTTTCATCAATCATACTTCACACTATTCTCATTTAGTCGTGATTTTAAAAATGATCAAATATTTTATTGAAAACTGACTGTATATAAAAAAATCCCGTAATCCCTTCCTAGCTTGTTAATTGTAACAATTTTCAAAATTCACAATTTGCAGTTTGAATGCAAATCATAGGGGAATGAAGTAAATGTCTTGGAAGCTAATATGGGTACTTTATACAATACATACCTGGATCTGTATGACTTTCTTATTTCCATTTGCGAGAACATGGATTTGGTTTATAATTGTCAGGGGAAAATGTAAATTTTGTCCTGGAAAACCTGGAAAAGTCAGGGAATTTTATTTCTGCTTGTTTGTAGCCACCCTGAAAGTAGCAAATATGGACAAAGTTTTCATGTAACAACCTCTGCACTGTTTCAAAACTCTTTATACTCCCATCGCACAGATCAGTAGCATTCGTACTTACTGCATTGTTCATATCATCGATCACCCTTAATGTAAATATATCACACAAATTAGTCTTTGGGTCCTGAGTTTGATACCCGATGAAGGCACATGGTGGTTTGGATCCCACTTTAAACTGTAGGTTCAGTCCCAATTAGTCTATCTGCATAAAAGTGTACTTAAAACAAAACTCGAAGTTTTAATGTATATGAGCATTCTTGCCATCGACAGGAATCTGGATTAAATCACAGATGCTGACTGGCAGCAGTAAAGTCGCATGAAGTCAATGTGAATCTCTTTAACAGATTGATTCACTCAACCTGAAGTAATAAGGACTGAATATAGGGCCTCCCTGATAATGCCATCACTTTGTATGCAAGGGGTCCAAGTTACGATACCCAGTGGAGGCACATAGTGGTTCGGATTCCATCCCTAATAGCCTTCTGCACATAAAGTGGACTTAAAAACTCCCAATCAAATCACGTAGGACCTAATAATCGAGTTTACGTGGAAAAGGAATTGCCCATGAATTGCATTTTGCTTTGGATGTTCATGGGGTGTGGGGTGTGTTGTGGTCATCATGACACTCCAGCCACTTTTACCCCCAGCTACTCCATTGGTGAGGGGCAACATTAGACGATCTCGTACCTAACAGGCAGACACACTTAATTTGTGTAGATTCCTAAGGTTGAATAATGTAATTACTACATAAGAACTACTGCAAAACTTGTAGCATAATAATTCGAAGATTTCTGCAATAGATTTGATTTAAATTATTAGTTTTTTTGTAAAATCTTTGAGTTAATCCATTTTGTTTCCCCTTTCAGGTACCTGTAATCAAACCTATGGAACTTATGGTAGAAGCCTCACCTCGAAGAATATTTGCAAATGCACATACGTACCACATCAATTCAATAAGTGTAAATTCGGACCAGGAAACGTACCTCTCAGCAGATGACCTACGCATCAATCTCTGGCATTTAGAAATAACTGATCAAAGTTTCAGTATCCTTTTAATTGTATTTGGGTAAATAATTCATTGATAAATTTCCCCTTCTGCTGTACTTTTGTATCTTTTGGAAATTGTAAATATGAGGTGTTAATATATTGGAAGTGCATCGTAACATGTACAGCTTTTCAAGGACAAAGTTGTTTTTATAACTGGAAGGAAGGCTTTTGTTTTATGTGAGAAAAGTAATGAGCTTTCATTGTCTGTAGAATTGTGGGAATGAAAGGCATCCTTACAAAGAAATACAAAGCTCAAGAATTTAAGGTTATACTGAGGTGGGTAACAAGTAGAGACTTGCATATTTTGTTTTGGGCAGACTCGTGAAATACCGTATTTATGTGTGTATAGTGTGGTTGTGTGTATAATGTGCACCCTGGTTTTTGATGGGTAAAAGTGACAAAAAAAATTATATCTCGTATATAATTCACAGTACAATCCAGTTTCAAGAAATGGCTTTCTTAGTTGTAGGTCGTAAAGCTGTTGCTATGCTGGTCAAGAGTGAATAACATCATTCCTATTCAATGAGTCACCTGTTGCTATGTGGACCAAGAGGAAAATATCCTCTTGTGTAAACAATGTCTCCAACACGACACCTCCCCCCCCTCCATTGTGTTTATCATCCCAAAGCTTTCACTCTTTAACTACCTTATTTATTCTGTAATAGTAGAAAGCAAGATCAAAATTACGTTATGGATTTGCAGTGCTCGGGAAGTTATTTTCTATTATTTCTTGCCCAAGAAATACTGCTGATATGCATGTCACGGAAGGTGCATGCTCGAATTCCACCAGAGTTGCACTGCTTTTCTTGATGTCTTAGAACATTACAAAGTGAAAAATTGTGTGAAATGGTCTTCAAACCTTTATATGTGGTTTTGCTCATTCCTTCTTTACTTTTTCTAAAAGAACTTCAAAATATATACTTTTTCTTTCAGTCACTAATGTAACATTTATACAAGGCAGTTTTAGGACCTTCCAAATAGCAGTTAGCAGCACAAGATTTCTTCCATTAAGGAATTTACGCACTCCTTGTATGTAATATTGTGTGTCCAGTAATACATTTTGATTTTTATTATCTTTTCGTTATGTTTTCTTCGAAAGTATCATAAAAATCAGAACGTTCCTTCATTTTGTGATGAACTTATTTCAACCACATTTCACATTAGTGTCGTTATCTTGAATGGAATACTGTTTCCATATTCAGAAACTGCAGGATTTAAGCTTTACAACGATATATATAACATGATAGTGTTCTGTAAACATGAAAAATCAATGCAAATTTCCCAAAATCATGGAACGACCCTGTACAGTTTCATGTTGGCTGTCTGAATAATTCCGTGCATAATAAGCACTAAAGTTTTTGGGGGCAAGAATTTTGGAAAAAAGTGCACATTATACATGAGTAAATATGGTAACATGCTGCAATGTTTTTCATACTTTTTGAAAAGTGTGGGATGTGTTTTCCTGTAACAAAATGATATGGAATTAACTGGAAAATGCAAAATTACCTCAAACCAGAGATTTAGAGTTTACTTATAGACGCAACACTTTCTGATGTCTGAATTATCATGTGAGTTAGGCTAAATCAAGGGAAAGTGATTAATTCTGTTGTAAAGGTGTGAAGCAAAATTGACTCTTTACACAGGAATAAACTTAATACTCTGTTAACTACATAAATGCACTATTGCAAAGGAAATGTTTATTTTGTGTTATAAGTATAGTTTTCAAATTAAACACTGGAATGATATTTTATGTACTCCATTTGATACCGTAATGTGTCCAGTCTTTGTATCGAAATCTTGATCACCATAAATATGTGGCCCTAGTAATCAGTTTGTTACAAGAAACTGCAATAGTTTGAGAAGAAGCCTAGTATAGTAAATATAGTATATTTTTCTTTCACACATATAACATAAAACTCCATGGAACAACAGTCCTTTGAGGGTCAGGCCTACCACACAGCTTTTAGTTGAGCGACACATGGTCAGCCCAGCGAGTCCCATTCCCACAATTTTTCTAACTTTTGAAACAAGTATGTACTGTTGCATTTAACTAGCTCTCCAGTTGCCTCGCACTGCTAGCTCAGTTCTGGTGATCGAACCTGAGACTGAGTCTGCCCCTGTGGTGGAGTGGTTAGCACATTGTGCTATGATGCCAGGGGTTCCGGGTTCGAATCTCTGTGTGGGCATGGATGTTTGTGAGTGTCCGCATGTCATCACTCATCCCCATCTTTGCAAATTAGCCAAAAGTTGCACAAAAGGCAAAGTAAAAAAAAAAAAACAATCTCAGCAGCTGGGACTGCTTACACCATTTGGCTGGGTGCATGTATCAACCATCAACCCAGACGCACTCTCTCTATTGATGTAATTTCATATTTATGCTCTAAGGATGCATTTGTCTCCCTTGTATTTTTTTAATGGATAGAACGGGAATTTGTGTGTGCACTGTGCACGAAGTAGATATTAGTGAAAATGCATTCACAGGACTCTAGTACACGTCTTTGGCATACCATGTTGTCAACTGCAAAGATCAGTGGAAGGATCAATGGATTCAAATCGTAAAAATAAAGTTTTTTTTTGTGCTGCAAAATATAACAACAGATCAACTATGAAATTTCTACACAACATGCAAAACTTAAGTTTTGGCATACATTTAATTGACATGGCTCTTAACATTTTGAGTAATTTATGTATTTGAAGATAAATGACAACTACAGTGGATCCCCACTTTTACATTTTCCTACATTAGCCAAATCTTCATGGTTCCAGTAACGCAAAATGCTATAAGACTTTACATTCTCCTGCATTTTACGTTTTCACCTTGATCCCCTGAAATACATAAAATCAAATGTCAATGGTACTCGGATATTCCAAATTTTTTTACAAATTTGATTCACTCATGAAATTTTTGTGTTTTTCACAGTTGATTGTGGTAAATTGGAGTGTACTTTCCTTATCGTATCACAGATATTGTAGATATCAAACCTACTAATATGGAAGAATTGACAGAAGTAATAACTGCTGCCGAGTTCCATCCTGTAGAATGCAATTTATTTGTGTATAGCAGTAGTAAAGGAACCATCAGGCTGTGCGACATGAGGGCAGCAGCACTCTGCGATAGGCATGCAAAATGTGAGTAATCTTGTTAAATGAACAATGATTTGAATAATTTTATTTTTAAGATTACAACAGCACATCCTTTCTTGTTAGATGGTGTTTCAGAAATTTTTGTGTAAGAGGTGCATTTCAAAAGTAAAGGCTGATTGGTTCTAAGAAGTGGTGACTGAAAGTTGAATTTCATGTGTGCAGTTGCAAGTAGTCAAAAAACAGTGGCCATTCATTCACCAGTTTGATGTTAGCGATTAACCATGGTGTGAAGTTGTCAGTCGGTATTTAGATTCTTAATGCAAAATGAGCCGAAATTTGCCGTGAATTGTGCACATTTTAGGGACCGACAATAATGAGTAAAGCTAAAGTATGTCAATAGTGACAATAAAATCTTTTAAAATGTGTTTGTTTTGCGGTTACGTGGAGAATAAGTTCATGTTTAATTTTCCGTGCAGTTTTTGTTCACTATCAATTTCGCCACCTGTCTGGCAGCTTGTGATAACTAGCACCTTCGCACGGATGCAGACTGGGAACCGGCAGCACCAAAATCCCGATGCGTGGCAAGAGGAAGCATCACGGCCATGCCAGAGGAACAGAAAGTGAAAAGTCCACGTCAACTAGGCAAAATTTTATGCATAGGTATTCAAAACCTTGTCCCACAGAACCAGAAGGGCTTGGAAAATAGTGGTAACTACATAGAAAATGAAGTGGATATATATGCAGTGCTTGAAGTGCAAGGAAACAGGAGGATAATTTGTATAAGCATCTCCCATCTGCATCATTTGCTCCATGCTAAACCATACAAGCAATCCGGATTCATCCTCAAGAACTCCACCAAGTACCCCTCTCCCCTCCAGCTAGGAATTTGCACTTGGAGTACTCTTGTGTGTGACCACTACAAGCACCTCCCAGATGACACAGTGGCAATGTCATCAGTAGCCTATATGTGCATAAAGTGGACGCAATACTCAAAACAAATGAACTTGTGTCCAAAGATCCTGCACTGGTGCGATGATACAGTGAAATGCACCTTGTATAATAGTAAACAGAAAATAGATTTTCTCCAGCACAAAGTGTAAGGAAGTACTGTCTCAAAAATGGATATGTCACCAGGCTAACAAACGAGTATGATTGACTCCTCCATGCAAACTATGTTTTTGGGTGGAACTTGTACTCTTTGATGGCTCATGCCTGTGCTTCCCCATAGGGTTAACCAATAAATCATGTGGTTTCAGGTGAACTTAAGCATGATAAAAGGTTAAAAGTAATTTAAAGACAAAAGTACTTGCATTGTCATGATGTTCATACCTCCATAGCATTCTATCTTCAAACAACAAACTGCCAGTAATTCATGTCAGTAGTGAAGGCCACGAGGAGAAGTTTGTGTTCAGCCACACAAACTGGAAAGACTAAACTGCCCCATCCCTGCTAACCTTTCCCTGTGGGGAGCAGGAGAAAAAGATTGTGGGCTGGATTTTTTTTAGGAGGGGGAGAAAACTTAGCATAATGCTTATGGGAGTATTATTTTGTCGTGGGAATGTCAAACTTCCGAGGGTATGAATGGAAGGAGGACACTTGAAGATTTTATTTGCCATCAGAAAAGTCTAAAACCATTTGTTTAGCCTTAACTTGAAGTAGTTGCATTTTTCCTTCATAAGGAATGCATGGGATTCTGAAAATTTTTATTCATATTTTTCAAACATCGTATCTACCTTAATAAACAACTTGAAAAACTGCTTCCACTTGCAACTTGGGGAGAAATTCACTCTCTCTTGTATAGCCTTTTTTAATGTGTATTAGCAGTGCCCATTTTGACGATATTGAAATACACATGTGATGTGAAACTGTCACTCTTTGCGTTAATGCTATGTGATACTTCTCTGCATGTTAGCAACAGTAGTTGTTTTTCATTAGCTTGCCTTGTTAATTGGACTTATCCATAGTGTCACGTCCATGCTATTGACTAGTAATTAATTCTCAGGTTCAGTTTCTGGTAGGGACACTTAGCAGTTAATATTTCACTTTAAAGTTTAGGTTTAGTCCTGGTTATAAATTGAACTGAACTTCACACAAAACTAAACATGAATTAATATAATCTCTAGTTGAATAGATTTGTCGCTTAGTGAGGTTACTGCTGAGTTGTACTTGAGACATGAATAATTGATTTTTCTCTCTTCTTTTGCAGTGTTTGAAGAACCTGAAGATCCAACAAATCGAAGTTTCTTCTCGGAAATAATTTCTAGTATTTCAGATGTAAAGCTCTCCAATTCGGGTCGCTATATGATCTCTAGGGATTATTTATCTGTGAAAGTGTGGGATCTCCACATGGAGACAAAACCTATAGAATCATATCCAGTAAGTATGTATTTTTAGAATTTATTACACATTTCGTGAATTTTCTTTCCCCTCTTAACTGTAAAAAAAGATAGTGAGTCAAAAGTCAAGCATTTGCAGGCTCATTAATGTATGCTTGTCATTGCTAAAAAGTAACTTTTTTCTCTTCAAAAATTTTGGAATTTTCAGTTTCCACCCCCACCCTCCATATATACGCCGAATGTGCATTAATATTATATAGTTCGAATCTATGGTTCATTTCAAGTAAAACGATATATCATTTGTCTGTCTACGGCAATTAGCGTCCGATCTAGTCATTTTTATAAAACTGTATTTTGCTGAAAATCTGCTCTGGCAGCAAGGGGGATACATTCGAAAGAGGCTCAGGTGGCTAAAGGTTAAGCAACAAATGTTGGCCAATATTGTGTAATTTGAGCTGATATTGTACTGGCATGAAAAGAAGCATATACAGTGGAACCTTGATTTCAAGTTTTTCAGAGGACAAAGCTGAAGGAACTTGAAATGCGGGAAAATGTAAAATCGAGGAAAATTTTATATTTTTCTATGTTCGGACAGTTAAAATTGATTGTGTAGTGTGTATATAAGATTTAACTAAAAAGCATGTGAAAACTCTAGGGAAACATTCCTCACATCTATATGATGTGAACATGGGTCCAGAAATGTGTTATGTCCATGTTAGAGCTCTTTTATAAACTGATATTATGAAATATATACTTCATATGCATGAAGTTTCATGTTTCCACATTGCACAATTGGATAGTTTTTTTGTTTTCCAAATAAAGAAGAGAGATCTCTGCTCCAGATGCCGTACCCTTAGTGAATGAAGGCAGTGAGCCTTCGAAATTAAATGAAACTATCAACTTGTGCATAACATATTGTGCAACACGGGAACACGAAACTTCACATATGTAATACTTAATGTTTGCCGTATCCATCACGAATATACTTGATAGTTCCAATTCTTTGACTTTGATATAAATCCACTCTACTTTTATTGGTGGGGATTAGTTTAATTTTTTTCTTTTTTGTTATGGAGTCATTTCTATTGGGAAGTTTGATGCACACAAGGGAAGCTCTATTGTAGAAAATGAGCAACAGAAATGAGAGGTTGGATTAACTGTGCCTCATTTCTTGGTTCTGCCTTATTCATGAGGAATTTGCTTCAAGTAGCCAGTTACAGTGTGTCTGCTAGAATTAATGCCAATAAAGATACTTGTCAGGTTTCAGTAGATCTCCACATGAACCTTTGGTGGCCCGATAAATTTCAAGATAGTACTCAGTCTCTTGCCAAGTGTTGCAGCATCTGTAGCTGCATAAATTATTACATGTCAAAGGTCATCTAGGTCTTGCACTAGAGTTTGATTGTCTTTTTATTGTTTACTCTCTCTCTCCCTCCCCTTTCTTTTTCTTTCTGAAATTTCGTGTTTCCACTTTGTGAATTGGATAGTTTTTGCCCCGATTAATAGAGGCACATATTTTTGGCAAATAAAAAAGCAAAATTTCGGTGCAAAAATAATAAAATTTTGGGTTCAAGAGCAGAAAATAAAATAAAATTTCGGTGTTAATGTAGTGAAAAATTGAATCAAAAGCAGTATATAAAATGACATTTGTTTTTAAAATTGTGAATATAGTCCTAAATTTGATTTTAAAAATGCACTTATTACACAGAATAAAAATATCCCTTCTAATAGCACATTTAAATAGTTACCATTATTATAAGTTTTTTTCTGCATAAAGGGGTCCATTTTTAATTCTCAAACATTTACAGCAGAATTCATCAATTTTTAGTGAATTGCATAACTCTCAGGATAATTCAAATCTCAGAAAGCGTCACGTTGCTAAATAAACTTTAAATTTCGTGTTTAAGAGTCTATTTCGCATTTTGCTGTTCATTTCGCAGGGTAGGAAAATGCACCTCACACCTTTCAGAAAATGAAAAATTAACATTACAATGAGTTACTTAACATTTCGTACTTTCGTCAAAAACAAAATATGCATGCCTCTACTGATCAGTGTCAAAGGCTCACTGCCAATTCGAAACATGCAATTTTGTGCTTTAACAGCAACAAAAAAGCCACTAAAATCCAGCATTCTTGTGTTTGGGCTTAAAAAGTAAAATTTACCATATTTACACATGTATAATGTTCATATTTTACAAAATTTGATCCCAAAAAGAAACTAAGGTGTATGTTAAACATGGAATAATTCTGACAGCTACATGATACTGTGTGTAAATGGATGTTTCCCATGATTTCCCACCTATTGGAACATTTTAAATTACCGAGAAAGTGACTGGGTTCTGGCGGGAGATCAAGGTTGCACCTACCATCCACAAGGGGGATGTATCATTGGTATTTGTTGAACGACAAATGTTTTTGCATTACTGAGCAAGTGATGTGGTTGTTGCAGGAATAGAGTGCACACCACTTTAACAGGATTTGTCTTGGCAAAGACAGTGTGTGTACCAGTCAGAAAGACCTGGAAATTCTAGAAAAACCAGGGAAATTTACTGTTTCTGAAAAGAAATTACATGCAAGACATTTTAAATGTATTTGTTGTGGACAAATAATTTTTCAATTTGAGTCTTACCGATAGAGTAGAAATTTTACATTAAATTCTCTTATAAAGTCATGTTTTGAACTATTTTCGTTCTATCAGATTTTCCTACTTGTTGCAATGTTTGGGTTGTGTTTGGTAGATATTAGAATTAGTACAGATTTTATTACTAAATTTTACTACAAATATGTATTCTTCATGCTATAATTATGATCTTTTAAGAATAATTCTTGGTTAACCATAAGTCAATCCTGCCCGTATCACTTCAACATGTGAAGTAAAAATTCTAAAAAGAAGTGGTTCGTTAAGTGGGATTCTGAGTGTGATGTTAGCCGACCTCACCCTAATGACTTTAGTCTGGAAAACCTAGAAAGGTCAGGGAGTTTTGTTTTTACATAATTTTAAGAGACAGCTACAATCACACAAGAAACATAATAACAATATAATCTTTTATTTGCTTGAAATTATCTCTAAGAAAAACACATATATATACCTTACCCACTGTTGTAGTTCAATTGTGCATCTGTGCACCATTTGAGATTATAAGAAGAGTTGAAAGTAGACAAATAGTAATATTTATCTTCATTTTGCAGGTACACGAATACCTTAGGTCTAAACTGTGCTCATTGTATGAAAATGACTGTATATTTGACAAGTTTGAATGTTGTTGGAATGGAAATGACTCTGCCATTATGACTGGTTCATACAACAATTTCTTCCGAATGTTTGATAGGACAACTAAGAGGGATGTAACCCTTGAAGCCTCTAGGGAAATTGCAAAGCCAAAAACAATCCTCAAGCCAAGAAAGGTAAGGAGACATCGGATATTTACATTTTCTCACATTTTTCCTTTCTTCCATTATGGTTGCTCACCTCGTGGCAGGTGAGGATACATGGAGACAGCCAGGGGGAACTATCCATCCCCAATGCCTACACTAGTTTTTGCGTACATTGTATTTAATCTTTATTATATTTGTATCTCAATGTTGTATGTGTAAGCTATCCTATATTGATATAAAACATTGTTTGGTTGTTTATTCAGAGCAGTGTTGCCACATGAAGGGAAATTCGGACCAAAATTTTAGCCCAAAGAGAAAAGTGACATGTATTTGAAAAATTTAACATTTTTTATTTACACGGATATGGACCAACAGAAATACTACTACTACTGCTTCCACCACCACCACTAGTAATAATAATAATAATTACAGCTACCGCTACTAATACTTATTATTATTATTGTATGATTTGCTTAGGTGAAGGGAAAAATTGGTCCAAAAAGGGAAATTTTTTCCCTTGGGAAGGGAAATTGTACCCTCATATTGTTGCAACACTGATTCAGGGTGTCTACCAGTCAAGAAAAAGGCTAGAAATCAACAGGCAGGTCAAGAAATTATGCTTCTGGTCAAGAAGTCTTGCTATGTTTTACAGTATAGTGAACATGCATTATACTAGGATTTGATGAAATTGAATATTTGGAAATCAAAAATTGTATTGAGTTGTGATTAACATTTGGTCTCTTTGTTACTTGAAGAACTATGTTCTTGTAAAGATGAAGTTTTGTAAAAATATTAAATAAAGTAATGTGTCCATTTCCCATCCAGGATGAAGTCGGAAGCATTAATTACATCTATTTTCTTATTTTTGCAACTATACCTAAGTAGAGAGTTATTAAATTAATGTTAAGGAAAAGGGAAAAATGTAAAAAGAAACCAAAGAAAGGTCAAGAATTTTGGCTTTGTTATTTTGATCGACACCCTGTTATCTAGGTAAAAACTTTTTTTCTTGCTTCGGTAGACATATGGCTGCAATGTAATGTGCATAAAAATGCGTAATTTTATCATGAGCCCATCAAACACACATTTCTAGGGAAAGAACATAAAATATACATATTTTAGATATTCCTGACAAAATGAAGTTTTGAATTCTTTGTGTAAACTCATATTTTTGAGTTAATGCATAAAATGGACAAAATACTTTGCAACGCTTCAAGGTTTATTGAAAAGTGGATGTTTACAAAATGATTTGGTGATCCTATATGCAAATCTAACCTTTTTGTGTGGTGTGATAGAAAAACTGGAAACTCCACACAACTGCTTTATGAAACAGCGAAGGAAGTTAACGCAATTGAAAGGAAATTGAACTATGTATCAGGAACAGTCATCCAATTGTGAAGTTTGGTTGAAAAAATCCTGGGTTAGCAAAAACAGTGTACAGTTTAGCAAAAACTGTGTACAGTTTGTCAGGTTCTGGAGGTTGAACATGTAGGTGACATTGAGGTTGTACGTGTGCATGACATCCCACACTTCAAATATGCACATCTGACTACATGTGATGTGGAAAATTTTTCACAATACAAATCATTGTTCAGAGATAATTGGCATGCATTTTCAATGGAATAATTAGAAATGTGTTTGACAGAATTTTCAATGAAAATATTTTTTATTTCTAGCCACAAATTGCCGCTGTTTTTAGAACAAAAAAATAAATATTTGTATACTTTTTAGCACCTAAAAATCCACTTCCTAGTTATTATGGATACCAGGTGTGCCTGTTAATAATTCTTAATTTCATCGCTGGAAGCAAGGGTTGGTGCACAGTCTCAACTGTTACGTCAGTATGTTGCCAGGACAGTACCTGTCAAAACGCCGTGGATGTGCAACAGAGTGCGAGTGATCGTGATATTGGGTTTGTGTGGGAAACATGACCTTCAAACCAAATAAAGAACATGTGCAGCACGTCCTGCTTTTCTTGTTCAATCAAAAGAAAAACACGAGTAAAAGCCATCGTATCCTTGTGGAAACGTACGGTGACAATGTTCCAATGCAAGATGCGTGTGTGCGTTGGTTTCGACGATTCAAAAGTGGTGATTTTGACTTGAAAGACAAAGATGCTGAATTGCAAGCACTGTTTGGACGAAGAGGATATGCAAACGCAACAACAACTGGCAGAGAAGTTTAATGTTGGTCGCCAAACCATATCTGATCGTCTTCATGCCATGAAAGAGATCCAGAAGGCATGAAAATGGGTCCCACATCATCTGAACGACAGACAAAGAGAAAAGCGAAAAACTGTGTGTGAAGTGTTGCTTTCTCGGCATGAAAGAAAGTCTTTCTTGCATCGGATAGTGACTGGGGACGAAAAATGGATCTACTTCGAGAACCCAAAATGCAAGAAGTCATGGGTTGACCCAGAACAACCTTTAACATCGACCGCAAAACCGAATCGCTTCGGAAGAAAGACAATGCTGTGCATTTGGTGGGATCAGAAGGGTGTGGTGTACCATGAGCTTCTAAAACCAGGTGAAACAGTGAATGCCGTTCGCTACCGTCAACAACTCATCAATTTGAACCATGCATTGATCGAAAAGTGCCCAGATTGGGCGACAAGACACGGAAAAGTGACCTTTTCTGCACTTGGCTGGGAATTCTTGCCCCACCTGCCATACTCACCAGACTTAGCCCCTCCGGACTACCACTTGTTTTCATCGATGTGTCACTTTCCCAGCAACACTTCAACAATTACGAAGATGTCGTACAATGGCTTGCTGATTGGATCACCTCAAAATGTGAACGATTTTTCTGGAAGGGCATTCACAATTTGACAGACAGATGGGCACAATGTATAGCTAGCGATGGCGCATACTTTGAATAAAGCATTTGTTACCTTTCTCCCCAGATACACTGTTTTTTGTTTTTTTGGATTAATTAAGAATTATTAATAGGCACACCTGGTATTTTGTAAATACCGTATTTACGTGTGTATAATGTGCACCCTGGTTTTTGTAATTGTCATTGAAGACTTTTTGTTCATAATTCTGTATTTGAGATCTTCTAGTAATATGCATTTCAAATCAAAAATAGATAAATTACTACTCTAATGCTTTGTATGTTTCTACAATTTTCCTGGCTCAACAGTGACTAGATTATTACTGAGAAAAGGTCTTTGTTTCCCACTTTTCATTGTATCTTTACATCACTAAGTTTATCACAACAATGGAAGGATGTAAGAAAACTTTAAACATCCTTAATTTATCAGAGATCGAGCCCAGTCACCCTGTGTACGTTAATCCCTGTAGACAATTGAGTAATGCTACATATGTGTGTTTTACATAAAACCTATGTAAATATTTGTTAGAATGGACTTCTGAGGGAAAGAGCCCTGCCCCTTCCAAGTACTACTATTGGATCTTCCACTACCTCATGGGAACATGACAGTAATTGTAACCTCCACATGAATAATGTTTGATGTAGGAGAGTCTATTGGAAATATGACCACCTTGATGCATGTTATCTTTTTTTTTTTGAGTTTCTTTGGATGTACTACCAATTATTTCTTTGAAGCATATGCCATATGTGCTGATGCACCCAAAACTTTCAATCAATCATTCAATGCCCTTGATATCACACTCAATGCTTCAGCAAATTCTTGTGTGGATGGGTATTATCATACATGAACAGTCATGACTAGAGCCCAGATTTTTATGTAATATCAAAGTACAAAATATGTAACAATAATTGATAAAGTATGTACCTAAATATGCATTATCAAAAGGGTATGTAGCTAAATATGTAGTATCAAAGAATATGTAATACTAATAATAATAGAGTATCCAAGCAATTTCAAGAATTCTGATAGATATTTATTTTATTTGAACACATTCCATATAATTTCAAAGACATAAGTTGTTCACATTAAAATTTGTATCAAATTTATAAACTCAAAAATGCACAGCAACATGCACATATTTAAGAAACCAATTTTGTCAACTATTAATTACTTTTTACATCGCAAATTATTGTAGAATATGTAAATATGTACAAGAACTCTTCGTAAATTTCAAAGCAAATTGTAAATAAAAAAAAAGTACAGAAAGAACAATCGAATGAAAATACATAGCTACTTTTGTACTTTTTTGTAGTCTTGAACATTTCTGGGTTGTAACCAGGGCGATTCCTCCATGTAGGAAGTGAGGAACTTCCTACAGTTCATTTGTACTTATTTCGAGTTCTCTATTTTTTAGGAGAGTAATTCGTGTTATAAAATTGCGAGCGCAAGGTACGTACAATTGACTAGATTAGCTACTGTCAAGAGTTGACTGCTTTCGCACGCACCAGCAACAGTCGAAAGACAATGGCCACAGGCTTTCTGCCGCTCGCTGAGGAACCACTGCAGATCTACAGATAGATGAGTGGAAGGGACATTGAAGGGAGGGGCGGCGAGGTTGTGAAGAGCAGCAAGGACTGAGGAACCAGCAACTTGTTCCTCAATCAGCATTGCCAATCCCAGCAAAATGGTACTAAACAGTGGCGGCCGGCGGCAACTATGATGGGTAGTGCCATCGTGATAAGGAGGGGCTAAAACCCTCCGCAATGCCACCCCCTCCCCTTGCGGTTTCCCCATTGGCCAAGATGTTTATCCTCGTTTGGTAACATGGAAAACAACGTGTTTTTAAGTATTAACGTACTAATCTGATTCATCTTCACTCGCTAACCTATCTTTATACACTGCAGGACACTTCCCTAAAAACAATTACAAGAGGAAAGGAAAAGCAAATCCTGTCACCTTCTCCTCCTCCATACACATGTATTCTAACTGCATGTTGAAAATATCTTTATGAAAAGAAATTGTCGAAATGCCAAAGGAAACTTGCATCATCATAGGATTTTTTACTTTTATATTTTTGAAAAAGTCTGAATGGCCCTCTTGGTGCATCTGTCTATCAAAAATGTTCATTTAACTTTGGAAAAGTACTAGGTTCATTTCTCCAAAAGTAGGCTCAAATTACTTCTCTTCCCCAACGGGTCTTACAAATCAGTCATATTTATAGCTTTTCTCTGAAGGTGGCAACTGTGTCAACACTGCGAAAGTTCCCCCACCATGCCAGGCCAAGACGGGCACGGTTTCTTATGGGCTAACCCTGCCCCCTGCCACTTTGTTCTCGGCTCATGGTGGAAATGTTCCTCGCTGAGACTTCTTCAACCCTGTGCACGTGTGTCAACTTGGTTAGGTCCATAGGTTAGGCCAGCTCTTGGATGGCACGAACTGTTGCCTCGCGAGGGTACGAAGGAAACAGGTGGCGATGCAGTGAGGAGGTTGGGGCGGTCGTCATGTCACCTTGACCGATTGCAAGATTCGAATCTCCTTGTCTGTAAACTATCAATGTAGTCATTTAACAATACTTAGCGAGGTATGAGTCTTCTGAGGGTAGTGCCATGGCACGGCGGCTGTACCCCTTGAGCCGCCACTGGTACTAAACCAAGCACAGTTTGATATTTGTTGGCACTTAGCACCCTGCTTTTGACATAATGGTAAAATCTGCAAACGCCAGTCCCTGGGAGAGGAAAAATCTAATTCAATGGAATATGTTTTGAGGAAAAGAAATAATATTTGTCCAAATATTATGTCCAAATCTTATTTCTACTTCACCGGCGGACACGTTTCAAACGAAAGGGAGTATGTCGATCCAGTGGCAAGGTTTTTTACAACCATGCCACGATCCATCTTCTATATTTTCTTCATCCTGCCGGATTTAGTTCGTCAGGAGATTTTGTGGTAGGAAATCGGTAGAAATTTGGAGGTAAACAATTTTCTCAAACCTTTCGAAGGTCTATTTTGAACTTATGTTGTTTGTTGCACAATTTTACACAATTTGGGGGGAAAATTTATACTATTACATAAATGTTAAGAATATGTAACGCAAGTTCAAAACTCTAGAAAAGTAGATGCAGAATTACAATTATCCCGGGGGGGAAGTAATTAATAATAAATCCTAGCATAATTTCGAAGTTTTAGCAGCACTTTTTATTGTGAATCCACTCGACGACAGGGAGGAGAAGAAAATTGAAATTCTTGAAAAATCTGAAATATAGTTAGTTATTTTAGTCTGATTTTATAGGTTCACATTTAAATATTTCATAGTTCAAAGTGAGGAGCAAGGGCCCCTTGTCATACCTTGAGCATAGGCCTGCAGCTAACATTCTAAATGCAAAGCATAGTAATTACAAGCGATACGTGTGAATGTAATTGAACACATTTTTCAAACGTTCCTCGGTTTACAATAATTTCTTCCTTCACTCCGAAAAAGTCACGAGTCGCCACTGTTGTAACAATACCACTCATCAGTGGCGGCCGGCAGCAACTACGATTGGTAATGCCAACGTGATCAAGGGGGAAAAAATCTGCAATACCCACTTCCCGACCCCTCCTCGAGGTTGCCCCACTGGCCAAGATGTTTACCCTCGTTTGGTAACTTGGAAAACAGTGTGTGTTTAAGTAATAACGCACTAATCCAATTCATCTTCACTCACTAACCTATCTTTATACACTACAGGACACAACAATTACAAGAGGAAGGGAAAAACAAATCCTCTCACCTTCTTCTACCCCATGCACACGTATTCCAACTGGATGTTGAAAATCATTTGTTGACACCATAGGATTTTTTACTTTTATATTTTTAAATATGTCAGGATGCCCTATAGGCGCATGTATCTATTATCAAAATGTTCATTGGACTTTGGAAAAATACTACGACTTTCCCAACGGTCTTACAAACCAGTCTTATTTAGCGACTTTTCTCTGAAGGTGACAACTGTGTCAACAATTATAAAGTTCCCTCCCTGTGCCAGGCGAAAACGGGCTCGGCTGATCTTTGATGGGCTAACTCCTACCTCTGCCACCTTGTTCCTGGCTCATGGCGGAAATGTTCCCCACTGAGACTTCTTCAACCCTCTGCACGTGTGTCAACTTGGTTAGGGCAGCTCGGACCGCTGCCTTGTGAGTGTACGAAACAGCTGGCGATGCAGTGAGGAGGTTGGGACGGTAGTCACGTCAGTTTGACCGATTGCAAGATTCGAATCTCCTTGTCTGTAAACTATCAATGTATTAATTTAACAATACTTGGGTGAGGTATGCATTCCTTCTAAGGGAGTGCCATGGCACGGTGGCTCTCTCCCTTGAGCCGCCGCTGCCACTCATTCTCAATGGAATCATTACAACCCAGAAGTGTCCATGACTGTACAACTTACTTTCGTGTAACTCTCTACTTCACAGGGAAGTAGCTTTCTTGTCCACAGATGCAAAGTTTCTAGGCACTTTGCCTAAACCTAAAAGCGAAACGAAAATGTGTAACTAGCATCTTTCAATAAATAAGTTTTTTTTTTTGTTTTTTTTTTTGTTTTTTTTTTCCCAGCCTGTCTTTCGATTTGGCTATACCTAACAAAAGTAGCAACCATGGCACTACTATCATTATACCAGAGTCATTGTAGTTTCTGGCTTGAATAGGGATATCCTTGTAAGGGACTTCTTTTTTTCCCCCTCCTGGCTCCCGTATTGGCATTCCACTCCTCCCATATGTTTCATTAACAATGAATATCGCAATTCCAATATAATACATATTCGACCAACCATACAAAGCAATTGTGTGTGTAGTTGTAACGTGTGTGAAATTTGCACAATTAAAAAAAGAAAAAACTTCATTTTGCAGCATCTGTGGAAATGTCAGCATCATGTAGGTCAGGACTAAGAAATATGCAAATCCATAAATTTTTATTCTGTATTGTGTTATTCAAAATGTAAATGATTTTGTTTAATATTATCCATCCTATGAACATATGCCGCACCCATAATAATGTGCAAAATTTGTCATGACTAAATCTTCTGTAAATTCAGTGCCGAAAGTTGGATATCTCCTTTAAATTCATGGTCGAAATTTGTCTACCCTAGGCTTGAACCCTCACCTTTCACATTAGGCTGTTGTGTGACTGGGAAGTAGGCGATGTGATTAGTCACATCACATTAGTCCCTTACCTACAGTCACAGCAGGTGCTCAACAGCTAATGAGGTGACCATGATCTTGAAATTTCCCCATGCTCTTATGCTATTAAAGACTAGAAATTATGCTGACCATGCTTTAGTTTCAGATAAAGAGAAATATTTAGAGTAGTACATAATTCAAAATTTCATGCCTTGGTGTTGAATCTTAATTGCATGGAATACTACCCCTTTATCTAAGGGTTTAGTTCACAGCCAGAACTTGGGACAACTCCGCTGGTGATCCTCATAATTGCAGTTAATGCTTCTCTCTTCTTTTCAACAACCGTTCACTGATTTGTTCAAAGCTTGTCCTTTTCAAGCAGTTTTTTTTTTAGGTATTTTGTCAAGTGATAAAAAAAATGAGAATTTTGCCAACAGATAGCATAAGAAGTTATTTAAAAAAATCACAAATTAAATTGTTAAACAACTTTTCAAGAGGTTGGAGACTACTTTTGTAACATTCTTCTTCCAGTTATGATAATTTCTTAAAAGTTTGCATAACCACAACTTGCGAATATTAAACAAAACATAAGTCACTACGTCATGGGGTGTAAAAGTCTTACAAATACCAACGTGAAAGAATTATTTTAATTCTAAATCTTTTATACTTTTCATATCCTGTTCATATTTCAAAGTACCTGTGAACATGTATTGGTATATAGCTTTATCCAAATTTGTTGCTGATTAGAAAAAGACACAATTGTTCAAGGGTTATAAATACAGGGTGCTCGGTTGCCATAGCCTGAAAATTTTCACTTGGTGCCTGAATTTTCAGTCAGTTCTAAAAATATATATTTTTTTTATTTAGAGTTCGCTTATGGAAATTTCAATTACTTTTTTTAAAAAATACAAGTACAGCATGTGTTCTTTATTTTTTCACTGTTGCTATCAGAATTTTAAAATCTGCAGCGATATGGTAAGTGTCTGCCATAGCATAGTAACATAGCATGATGTTACCAGTTGAGCCTTCTTCAGGAAAGCCACTCTGGCACAGGAATTAATTAAGTTTTGTATTAATAAATAAATTAAATGCAAGATCACATTTCAAAATGTGTAGCTTTATCTTAGTTGTATTCATGGGTTTCTTAGCTCATAGTTGCAATAATAATAAACCTTAGTAGTTGTTGTTGTACCGCAAAAATTAACTTAGATGGAAAGAAAATAGATACATTAAAGCTTATTTTCATCATTTAAGGAACCATACACTTAACGGAAAAATGAAACAATCTGTATTTTCCCTGTAAACTACAAGTGAATATTGAACAGAACTGAAATGTTAACCAAAAAAAATAAAAAAAATAAGTAGGATGGAGCACTCACTACCAGGTTTTTTTATTATTATTATTCTATACTGTGTGGACTGGAATAAAATATGAATTAGCATTAGTTTGAAACTGATACGACTTGTAATGACTAAATGCCTAGTAATATGTATTCTATTTATTTTACTGTATATTGGATATCACTGTTTCTTCGCAGGTGTGTACTGGTGGTAAGAGAAAAAAGGATGAAATTAGTGTGGATTGTTTGGATTTTAACAAGAAAATTCTTCATACTGCGTGGCATCCAACAGAAAATATCATTGCAGTGGCTGCTACGAATAATCTATTCATATTTCAAGATAAGTTTTAGCATTGAGGATTCAGAGACAGAGAGCATAATTTTCCCATGAGTACTCAGATGGTCAGGTGAGTGTTTATTTTTTATTATATTTTTATTTTTATTTTTTGCATTTATATGCGTATGAGGTAGTGTAGAATGCCGATACATTGTCTTTTGCTGAGGCAGTTTGGACCTTTTTTTGTGTGCCTATTAGAGGCTTGGCAGTATTGGAACTAATTCCAAAATTTCCCAGAAATTACGATTTTTTATTAAATTTCATTTCATTGGGAATTTTGGGGGAAATACACATTTCAGGGAAATTTTTGGGAAAAAATATTCTAATTGATCAATGTACCAATGGAGCACATCAGAGGTACTAGAACATGCTCCTCTCAATTTGTTCACCAGGTTTTGCATGGTATTTCTGTATGGAACAGACATACTTGGGAATTCTGTTGAAAATAGTCTACAAACATCCCTGCAAGAATATGTAATAACTAGGGGCATGCATATTTTGTTTTTGACAAAAAAACGAAATTTGTAAAAACACATTTTAGTGTTAATTTTTCATGTTTTTGAAAGATGTGAGATGCATTTTGTGACCATGTTTTGCCACGAAATAATGCGAAATGAACTGCAAAAAGCGAAATTAACTCTTAAACACGAAATTCAGGGTTTATTCACCGACGCGACACCTTCGGAGGTCTGGAATTATCCTGAGAGTTATGCAATTCCCGGAAAATTGATTAATTCTGCTGTTAATATTGGAGAAGCGAAAATTGACTCCTTTACACAGAAATAAACTTAATACTCTGATAACTACATAAATGTGCTATTAGAAGTGAAATGTTAATTCTGTGGAATAAGTGTAGTTTTTAAATCAAATTTAGGATTATATTCACAATTTTAAAACCAAAATGTCTTTTTATATACCACTTTTCATCCAATTTTTCACCGATATAACACCGATATTTTATTTTATTTACCGCTTTTGCACCCGAAATTGACTCAGTTTTTGTACCGAAATTTTGCTTTTTTATTTACCAAAAATATGTGCCTCTAGTAATAACATACGAACCGTACATAAACCTTTTTGTTGTAATGTGTACGTATGTGCAATTATTGAAACTATATCATAACCCAAATAACACTTGGAACACTAAACACTTAATAAGACATTAGACGAAAAAACTTAAATTTTCAGGGGTAATCTGTTGTGCAACCATGGCCAACAAAATTACTGTGACAGTCTGATAGTGTGTCGTCATTCGAGCACCTGCAAAGATAACAGTGTAGTGAGCTAGCAATAGCTTCAACCATCACTTATATCTTTCTTTTCCAAAGGAATTAGTTGATCTTTCTTTTCCAAAGGAATTAGTTGAGAATAACGTACCGTAAAATCTATATCATCATGTTAAACCAGTTTGTACATAGTTCATTCATCCTAGACATGCTGACACTTCTAGCTTGTAACAATTGCATTGAAAGCCAATGGTATTGTTACAACCCAGAAGTGTCTGTGACTGTACATACCAGTCAGCAGCTTTGCTGGATACCCACAAAATCTCGTAACAGTCATGTGAGGATGGTTCTGTGTTCGTAAAGGGGCAATATTAAAAAAAGACTGTGTGTGTTTTGCAACCACTTGGTATTGATCCTGGTTGAACTGCACCCACATATCACAAGATTTAGACATGATACAAGGAATTTGAGAGTAACTTTGCAACTGACTTGATGTTACATGTGGAGTGCACATTAAACAGATGTACACACACATTTTGTTCGACAGAAACTTGAAATTCTCAATAACACAATGTAATTTTCATGTTTTAGAAAGGTGTAAGCTGCATTTTCCTACCATGTTTTGTCACAAAATTATGCAAAATGAGAAATACATTCCGGAACACTGAATTTATTTATTTCACAACATAACACTTTTCTGAAGTCTGAATTATCCTGCGAGGTATGCAATTCATGGAAAATTGATTAATTTTGCAGTAGATATTTGAGAACCAAAAATGGACTCCTTTAGACAGGAATAAACTTTAATATTCTGACAACTACAGTACATAAATGTGCTATTAGATGGGAAAAGTTTAATGTGTGTGATAGGTATAGTTTTAAATAAGGACTCTCCATTTTAAATGCCAATTTATATACTGCTTTTGATCCAAAATGGGCCCAGTTTTTGTTCTGAAGTTTTGATCTTTTATTCACCATAAATGTGTGACTAAACATATGTAATGTTTGTACTTGTAAATATTGTGGTTTGTCTTAATTTTGCTAAAAACAAGAAATATAGATAAGTTCTCCTTTGTAGTAATTATTCACTTGTCTTGCATAAAATGTGAATAAAATATTTAAATCAGGAACATAATTTGGACTTAACGTGTATAATAAAAATATTGAAAGTATAATCTTGAAAAGCAATTACCTAACATATTTATACATTGGTGTGTAGATTTCAGTGATTTGTCACCATTCCAAAAATTTACTTTCTGACCAGTGACGGTTTGTCACTGAAATTTATTGGTGTAGGACTTTTTTTGTGCTAAAGGTGCAGAATTATTTAATGATTGCACGAAAAGAGATCTCAACTGTAGCTGAGCTAGAAATTTAGACCAAGTTTTTTTTTCTGATTTTGTTACATAATTTTAGAAGGCAATTTTTAATGTCATTTTCTCTCTTTCAGTATTAACATGCTACTGATAGGGAAGCCTTATAGGTGCCTATACCTGCCTGGCGTGTAAAGGGCAGGTGGAGATGGAGTGTGAGTGGATGCAGTCATTTGCTGTGATTGAACAAAATGAACTAGGAAGTGTCTGTGATGCGACATACACAGCAGGGGCAAAAGAAATTGAATATAAAACTTTTATTTTGCAGTAGGTGCAATGTGTTTTTGAGGGACTTTTACATAGAAGATCATGTGCCATGATGCTGCTTGTCAGATTTGTGAAATGGAAGAGCTGTTTGTTTCCTTCATACAATCCTTTATACATCCGAAGTTACACAGTCAATCATGTCCATGCATTTACATCACTGCTTGTTAAATGATTCTTCGACCTGGGAAGGCTGCGGCGCTGTCAGGCGTAGAAACACATTGTAACGTTTTTACCTGACAAATGAATTTGACGTTCTTTCCGGTGGACTACTGCCAGCAATGCAGCAGCGAGTGTAAAGCGTGTGTGCTAGTAGAACTTGCCAATTGAAAGTGCGTGAGGGCTGTACGTGTGCGTGAAAATACGAGTGAATGATACCACGGTATAGTGTGCGGTGTGAATGAATTAGGCCAATGGAATTTTTTGAGACATTATATGAGAAAAGAATATCATCAAGCATAAATATGTTAATTTGCAAACAAAAGCATAATTGTGAACATTATTTATAAGTTTTTAAAAGATATATATTTTGACCAGCTGTTCCTGAATTTGGTTCAACAGTGATTGGAAATGTGCTTTATCTGAAATGGTAGTGGCCAATAATAATCATGCTTTATGTAAAAGAAAACTGTTGGGGTGTAATAATATGCACTAATTGAAAATTTACAGTGTGGCCAGTACTTAAGATGCAAGGAAAGTAAGTGCTGAGGTAAAAATTAGAATGCATGTGGTACTTTTGTACTATACATCTGTTTTGGCCAGTTTCCTAGTATCTCAAGTTAATTCATTTGAGGATTCTTTACCCTTTTTCGCAGTCCATGAATTTAAATATTACCCAAGAATACTGTCTTGGGTCCCTAAACCATGACTGTGAGCCTGCAGTCTGTGGTCTAATTTGCTTTAAAGTAGATTTTCATAATAAAAATTAAAATAATGTGTACCGACACAAGCTGGTCTTCTCAATCACGACCAATAAAAATATGTTATTATCACCTGTTGATTTTTAATCTATTCATAGTCCTGCAATTTGGAAATTCTATGTCCAAGAGCTTTGAAAAAATATTGTGCCCTACTGACTTGCCAATATATTTTTGAATTAATATATTGTGGTTTTTCTGATTAAACTTGTACTTCGATTTAAAAAAGAACCTAATCTGCATTGTTTATCTGAATAAAATATTGGCAGTGTTTTAGTTTTTTTATATAATTATTTTTAAAAATCTGGAAACAGGCATCTGAATAAAGTTTTTTTTTATTCTTAAATTGATTCTTGTTTAACCATAAGTGTACCGTATTTGCTTTGTAATTTCTCTTGGAAAAATAGAAACATAATCATGGCATAAGTGTAAAATCTTCCTGTAGCCTGGAGTTAAAATATTTATTTCCATACATATTGTCATTAGTAGAGCCCGGAAGTTCAGGCATTTATTTTCGTTAAAATAGGCAGGCAAAAAGACATTTATAATGTGGAAAAAAGGCAAAATAAAGCGAAGAAAGGCACATTTGGAAGTCACTTTTATCTATAATCTCTGGCAAAATGTTAAAATCTACATTGGGAAGAGCATTTCAATTTTCTCAGTCTTGATTACACATAACTACAAGCTGTTTTTTTAAGTTCTCAACATTCATTGATAGTAGTCTGTCAGAGAGAATGTTTTTCATAATAGAAAATGATCTTTCTACTTCGACAGAAGTTATTGGAGCATACATAAAACAAGCTAATGTAGCTGGACTCATTTTGGTAACATCATTTTCACCTTTTAGAATATCACAAATTGTTTTCAATTATTTTCCTGTAGTTTACGGTTATTACAAGCATAAGAAAACAGTTTTTTCTTTGTGACGTTTCAGGAGAACACACGCTCCTTTCATCAGACATTTATTTTCATTTTGACTAAAGATACAGTTATAACATAATGTTGCACCCACTCATATGGGATAAAGTAAACAGAGCTACAGAACAAGTTGTAGAACACTACAGCAAGCTTTCAGAAAGGAGACTTGATAGGAAATTCTACCAGCTAATTCAAGAAGAACAAGTTATATACAACAACAATGAAAGAAGGGAAGCAGTTAATGTCACTGGTAAAATAGAAACTAAGAACATTGACAACAGATTATTTATAAATCTTACGGATATTGAGGTACCTGATGAGTATATAGAAATTTTTCAATTCGGAATGAAATTTTCAGTTGGTAGTGCTTATATACACAAGGAAGATTTCGTGATTTCAATAGAGAAAGCACTGAATTTCTTAGATGATGAGGAGGAAAAAAGAAAATTACGAAGTCTCACACATGATGCTCTTGATGAACGTTTAAGTTTTGAATACAACAGAAGAACTAACAGAGGTCCAAAATACACAGAACGGGAGAAAGAGCATATAAGGTTGGGAAAAAAAGTTCATGGTTTCAAGATCTGGTTGAAAGAAAACGACATTTTCTTAATAAAATCGGACAAGGAAAATAAACCTGTCCTTATCCGAATTAAGGACTATAAAGAAAAAATGGAAGAATGTTTCAAATTAAACAATTTCACAGAAACCTCTCGAAACCCTATAACTAAAATAATAAATGAGGTAAAGAAAGTAATTGAAAGCAGTATCACGATACCAAGAGAAATGAAGAAAAAACTCATTGTCAAAAATTCAACCCTGCCGATTGCCTTTGGACTACCAAAAACTCACAAACCGGGAACTCCAATACGACCCATCATTGCAACTTTCACACATCCTGCATACAAACTATCCAAATATTTAGTTGAAAGACTTGCTATAATTAAACAACAAACACCATTCAGTGTTAAAAATGCATATGAAGTGAAACAGAAACTAAAAAATATTGTTTGGAATAGTGAGTATCGTATTGCAAGTTTTGATGTTGAAAATTTATATCCTAGTGTCCCAATAGAAGGTGCCACAGATGCATTACACAGATGGCTCATTGAGATGAAGGTTAACCCAGTAGAATCATGGGAAATGGTTCGATGGTTTACTGTATGTGCAAATTACAATTACTTTATATTTGATGGCAAAATCTATCAGCAAAATAATGGTCTATCAATGGGAAACCCAGTATCCGGAATCATCTCCAGCATTTTCCTTCATTACATAGAATCTCCAATTGTTAATGCGATAGGTGCGGATATCAAACTCTACATCAGATATGTAGATGATGTGCTAATTATTGCTAAAAATGAGAACACCATCATGGACGTATTTAAATCGTTAAATGAATCACATCGTCGCATAAAATTCACTTGCGAACCCATGAATAACAATGTAATTTCTTTCCTTGATCTGCAAATTAAGACAACTGACTCAACAATTCAAACATCAGTCCATAGAAAAAAATTAGCGGGGGAAAAATACATCCATGCCAAATCAGAACATTCGCGTATAACAATGGATAACATATTTTTAAATTTTTTCCTGAGAGCACAAAGACTATGTTCTAATAATGAGGATATCAAAAATGAAGAAGAAAGGCTCTTTAATATAGCAAAAGAAAATGGCTTTCACACTAACAGAATAAACCAAATCAAAAAACAAGTTGCAAGAAAACTAAAGGAAAAGAGAAATACAGACAAAGATGAAAAATCTGTTGAAAAGAAATTTGTGTGCATTCCATTCCACAAGGGATTCTCATAAAAATTGCAAAAATTTTTAGAAGTTTTAATTTCAAAATTGTTTTTAAATCACCAAGAAGTTTGGAATGTACATTTAATGAATTCAAAATGAGAAACTCGCTACCAGATGTGGAAACCACAGGAATATATAATATAAGTTGTTCATGTTCAAAAGATTATGTGGGACAAACAGCAAGGAAAATGGCAATAAGATGGCATGAACATGATTTGGACATTATAAATCTAAACCCAAGAACAGGTTTGTCAACCCATATCATCGAAGAGAAGCATTTGATTAAAAAGAGAAGGGTTTTAAAAAGATTAACGGGAAACACAGAGTTGAATGTCTGGGAAGCCTCGTTCATTGCAGAAGAACACTGGAATAAATTAAATAATGAAAATGGTAACATAGATCCAGTGTGGAGTTTTCTTTTTCACAAATGGAGTAAGCCACCATCTTTAAAATTTAATGTAACAGAAAACATCAAGAGACTTTGTGAAAACAATGATGAATTTGAATTACCTGATGATATTTGGGATTAAAAAAAAAATAGACTGCTTTTTTCACAGTTAAATTGCTATATTACAACAATGTAACATTGACAACATCCATTATATAACAGTTTATTTTTGTTTAAAAATTACTAACCATTGTTATAACTGTATCTTTAGTCAAAATGAAAATAAATGTCTGATGAAAGGAGCGTGTGTTCTCCTGAAACGTCACAAAGAAAAAACTGTTTTCTTATGCTTGTAATAACCGTAAACTACAGGAAAATAATTCTATCATGCAAGCAATGCGTACATACAAGAAAAACTATTGTTTTCAATTGTTTCAAGTCCTTATTTGCACTCACTACACGTTTGCACTTTTCCGCAACAGCTGACCCCTTTTCTCCTGGTACTTCCATCATCTGCTGCATAGATTCCTCGAAGATTTTCATGGATGCTACAAGAGTCTCACCTCTTTTTTCTAGCTTTGTAATTGTCTCTGGCAATGCACAATAATGTGCAAAAATAAACGACCGTTCATTCTTCAGTTCTGAATAGCACAGGAGTTTTTTCACTTCACGAATTGAAGCCGCTTCATTTTCTGGAAGAGCATCGATCACCTCACTGATCTTTTCAAGGTTGTTAGCATAATATATAGCTTCTGATATCCAGGTTCCCCATCTTGTCAAGACTGGTTGCGGAGGTAAACTAAGCTCAGGCGCAACTTCCTGAAATTTTCGGGTTCGAGAGGGAGATTTCAGAAATATATTCTTTGTGTTCGAAATCAACCTGTCCTCTTCAGCAGTCAATCATGCACAAGAAATGTTAGCTGAAAGGCAATATCCTAACTGAGCATGAAATACTTTTTTCTCACACTTTTCTCCTTCAGCAATGTTGAAACATGCGTGAGTTCAATATTACTTAAATAAAGCGAAAATTATTCACATAATAAACGGAAGAAAAATAAATGCCAACATATTTTTTTAAAAAATTGTCAAATTTCATTGAAAAAGGCAAAAAAAAGGCATAATTAAAAATAGGCACTGGGGTCCCAAATAGGCAAAATGAAAAGGCTTCTAAAACATTCAAAACAACATAAAAAACGTATATCCGGAAAATTTTTATCAATATATGCAGTAGATAAAAAGAGGCATTTTGCCAAACTTCCGGGCTCTATAGTCATTAGTAATTGTACAGTTAGAAGTATATTGATAATCTGAACTCAATATGTATTAATAGTGCAACTTTTTTGGCCTATATGAATATAGTATAGGTCATGTTGAATGGGGAAGAATAAGTAGTATTTTTATTGCCAACGAAATTAGTCATTTTATGGTATCTTTGCCATTCTGATTTCGATACCAGTTTTTCAACATTGGCTCTACTTTTTGAGTAATGGCTGTCCTTTAAAAAACACAAAAAAGCATGAAATCTCATTGTTAATCACTGTTAACCCATCCGCATACCTAGTCGTCGAATCAACGGGTTCCCGATTTTCATCACTTAGTGTCTTTTTCTGCCAATAGATGGCAGAGGTTGTATGATCTTTCGAATCTATGATATTTGTGTTTGTGCTGCTAAGTTTTTCGTACCATTTCAAGCGTGTTTTGTTCAGTAATTTCTCACATAAACAAACCTTCATTTGTTACGTCTTGCAAACATGTAGAAGATTCTGTGATTGAAAAGTTGCTTTTTGTTAGTGAAGGAAAATGTGGATTTTGGAAGTGGATATGAACGCAGCGATTCATTTTGTGTTAGTGAAAGTGAGGAAAAGGTGGCTCTGGCAGGAAAAATAACGAAAGGTTGAGAAATTGAAATGTACAGATGTGTGTGATCAAAATTAAATTCCTAGGAAAATAGTATTCTCAGGTAAATCTAGTTTCAATAACATTGTTCTACGTTCGTTGGGGGATAATCCCAGAGCATGTGACGTACTAAAAAAATTCCTTTAGGATGAGTTTTGGGAATCCATTTGCAATGAAACCCAAAATATATGCCAAAAGCCAAATGAACACTTTGGAAGGTGATGGTAATGTATTCTCTAGCAGTAATGAATCAAAATGGCTTGAAGTAACACCAGATGAAATAAAAGCCTTTATTTGTTTGTGTGTTCTTCAATCTCATGTGAAGAAGAAAATCCTTCAAAGTTACTGGAATATTAGGAAACTCGCAGAAACTCCATTCTTTGCCACTGATACCTTTCAAAAGATTCGTGAGCATTATGAGGTATTTACATTTTGTAAATAATGACACACTGTGATACACAAGATAAACTAGCCAAGATCAGGCAACCCTTGGAATACATAAACAGCAAGTTTCAGCAAATTTACACACCAGAGCAGGACATTGCTATTGATGAAAGTCTTGTGAAATGTAGGGGTAGACTTTCATTTATTCAATTTAATCCAAGCAAGAGGGCCATATTTGGTATTAAATATTACAAATTATGTGAATCTTCCACTGGCTACTGCCACCAGTTCAGAATATACACAGGCAAGAAAATTACAAATGAAACTGTACCTGAACATAAAGTTGTTCTTGAACTAATGGAACCTCTTCATAATGGTTACACATTGTTCATTGACAATTGGATCACATCTCCTGTCTTGTGCACTAAACTATTAGAGGCAAAAACAAATGTTGTGGGCACTGTACGTCTTACCAGGAAACAAATGCCAAAAGCCTTAAAGAAATAAGGAAAAAAGGTGAGGCCATAACCATGTTCAGTCGTAACATCATAGACATCAAGTGGATGGATAGGAAGACAGTTTCAATGTTGTCAACGATACATGATAACATACACATGGCTAGGGCTCGGAAGTTTAGTGTCTCAAGACTAGTCCCAACATAATATATATTCATTTTGGGTCATTGTAGGCAAGAAAAAGGTGGGTTTTATTTGGCCTTTTTTGCCTTTTTCGGAGTTTTTTGGCTTATTGGTCCTTTTTTAGCCTTTTTTAAAGTCTTAATGGGATTTTTTTGCAACTTTACCTTCTTTCCACTTCATTTTTACTATCACCTCTTAAACATCCTTTCTGTAGTAAAGAAATAAGAAATATATATATATATATATTTGAACCATCCCTAAAACAAGATAAAAACATTTTTGACTGAAAGATGATGCATTTTATTCATAGTTTTTTCGCACTGTGTTTTCCATAGCACCAGAATTTTTTATTCATTAAATATGTAATTAAAGCTGAACTTATTAATTAATTCGGATCACATTTATACGTCCTTTTTTTTATTTTATTTTTGGCAATTTATAGGTCTTCAATTTCCGAGCCCTACACATGACAAACGCAGCAAAAAACACAGAAAAACAGGGGAACCCATTCAGAAACCTCAAGCAGTGATCCAATACAACAAGGGGATGGGTGGGGTGGATAGAATGGATCGGCAACTGGCATAGTTTCCCATTATGAGTCGCTACCTGAAAGCATACAAGAAACTCTTCTACGTGTTGGATTGACATTTTATAATGCCTATGTAATGTATAAGAAAATTAGGTCATCTGATAAGGGACTCTAGTATAATCAATTCAGACTTTTTGTGATGAGCAAATGCTGGAAGAACTCTTATTACCTGCATATGTCTGGAGAGGCTGCCCTTCCAGGGATTCACCCTTGCAACTGCAGTGTGCCAATTGGGCACATATCCTCCAACAAATGTCTCCAAATCCTATCAAGCAGAATCCCTCAAGACAATGTAAGGTATGTGCAACACACAAGAAGGAGTCTAGCAGCCGTTGGGAGTGTGAAAAGTGCAAAGTAGCACTACACATGCCGGAATGCTTTAAGGAGTACCATACGAAACTGAACTGTTTAGGCAAGTTTCTATTTATTTTTCTAGTAATCTGCATATGTTCATACTTATTACTGTACTTTCACTTCAATATATAAAATTTTCACATAAATTGCTTGGATAGTTTTTACAATATTTGACGTCTTGCTGTGCATGGGAGATGGCCAAATTTAAATGGTATTTCATAACAAAAAATGCGGCATTTATATGGTATGCAGATGGGTTAAAGATGATAAAAATGTTGTGCTGAGATTTTCTTGTGTGTAGGGTGTCAGAACAATCACGTTGAAGATCCCAACAATAGTCTGCCACACTAGCGACGATTGGGTACACAAATGGGGAGAAGGGAGGGGGAAAGGATTGTTTAATCTCCCTTAGTAGACATGGCTTATCATTAAGAGACCCTAGTGCGGAGGCAAAAAGGGGGTGTGGAATGCACACCACACCTAATCACCACCACTGATCTACTATCTCGTATCTATCCCATCTGCTTTCTCCATCATCTTGGTGGGACCTTTCCCCTTGTTTTTCATTAAAATCACCAAGATTATCTGGAATACTGTCAAAGTGGATTTGGAGACAATTTATCTTTATGCTCATATTAATACCAAAATTTTTGAAGTTTGTGAGCACGTTTTGCACCAGTTCATAGTTTTCATGTTTGCGATTGCTGAAACTACTTCAATATGCAAGATATGCTTCCTCTACAAAGTCAGTGATGTTTTTCTTTGTTTCTGCACAGAATATTCACCACAAATGCAGCACAATCCATCAGGATCATTTATGCTCATGAAGAACTGTATCATTCCCCTCAACAATAGAAATAAATCTCGAAAGTAAAACAAATAAATAGAAATGAACTTTTAATAAATATATTCTGTGCAATGGATGGACTAGAGAAATATTTGTATGTCATGTCAAGAACTAGAGCCAACTTGGCCAAACTGTTGTTCATTTTAGATTCAGCACAAGCAAAATACCATAAATTCGTTCAAAAATCTGTGGCAACTAAAAAAAAATATATTTTTTCGTAGACTTGTGTAATCATGGTAAGTCAATTTCCATACCAGTGTTACGCCTAAATTAAATTGAATGGAATTACAAGGATACAATGTTAAGAGCTCAGGGTATTCAGACTTTGAGTGAAAAAGTTTAGAGCAAATCAGGGAATTTCATTAAATTTCTCAAAGCTGGAAAAGTCAGAATATAAATTATTATTATTATATTACATGTGGCACATTTATTTGTAAGTACTAATTTATTATTGCTGATGTTTTATGTTTTGAAAGAAGTACTTCAGAAAATCGTCTCTCATATGCCTGAAACAATTGCTTTCATATTTTCACGTAAAATATGCCATAAACTGAGTTGTATAAAGTTAAAACATTGCAAATATGGGGATGGGGGAGTAGGGTCCCACTCATTCATTGATCTCTAGCACTTTATGTGGGAACAAGGCTTGAAAAATTCAGACCTTATCACCCACCCTGGGAAACTAACAGAGTTCTCCCGCATTGCAGTAGGATGTCCCACCGACTAGACCATCGTGGCTCCTGAAACATTCCAAATGGCCTGGAAATACTATTTCAAAGTACCTGGAAAAGTTGGAAATTGATCTGATACAAGGTTTATTACGTAAATAATATGTACTATTTTTTTATACAACACATTTTTATGTATACTTCCTGCTCAATATTTTTCAAGGCTTGCTATTCCATTGAGGATACCACTTATGGAAGTTAGTCTTCTGGACTCGTGCCACATGAGGCAACACTTCCCACTCAAAAACACTTAAGGGAAAAAAATCGTATAAAAAGGAAAATTATTGCCTTTTGCACTTCACTAAAAATACTAATTTAAATGAAAATGCACATATAAAAAGGGGTACATCAAATTTCGTATTAATGTACCCCTTTTTATATATGAATGGTATATATTGTGCTTTCATACTCGATACTGTCTCACAGTTAAGCTAAAACTATTCTAAAAAACTTAAAAAGAGTATAAATCTAGCAGATAAGTGCACTTTCAACTCAACAGGCATACTGCATACAATGCATTTGTTGCAGAAGCCCAGATCGCATTGTTTCAACAATCGCTGCAACATCCCAACACTCTTAGAGGGAATGTAAGATGGATGGAAGATTTACATGGCTGTTGTTTAAGCACAAAATGAATGTTTTTCACATAATGTTTGTGCGTAAAACACAAAACTTTCCATGAAAGGATTTTGCAGACCCTGTGATATACAGTGGGATGCACAAGTATTGCTTGATGAATTGTCCATAATTATTTTTCATTAATATTTTCTCGCTTTGTGTGTTCTGACTTCTGAAGGGTTGAATTTTTAAGTATGCTGGTGCAGAGGTTGTCAGCAGCTTGTCCAACTAGTAGGAATTGTAGCTCTCCTTTTATTTTCGTTAGGTTAGTATAAAATTCTAGCTCATGCAAATGCATTGCCATCTGCTCAGCCCTAGTGAAGAGATGTTATGCAGACTGGAAGAAGCTGTTAAGGGCTCTTGTCCCCCATATTAGGAGAGGATTGCAATCAAGAGAACACTCCAGTGGATTAAAATTGGGAAATGTTTATTAGGAAGTGTAATACTGCATGTCACATTTTGGGATACTTTTTTTTCCTCTCAAATATCCTGCAAGGAGAATGTATAAATAATATAAAAAATGTGACAGGTGGCTTTGGGTGCTGGTTTCAAATCTCTTTAGACAAAAACACTTGCACGATAATTGAGGTACTTCTGGGTTTTCTCCATCTGCATGACAAATTATTCCCAACCTGAGAAGTTCCAGATTTTGGCTAATTTGCGAAGATGGGGATGAGTAATGATTCGATGAAATTCATGGAGAGAGACAAACCTCCATGCCCAGGCCAGGATTCAAACGTGGGACCCCACTGCCAGATGTCATATCAGCTGGATTCACAAATTGAGGTTGTAGTTCTTGAGATATCAGCAAGTGGCACGGATAGGTGTTTGTTTTTAATTTTTTTTTTTTTTTGACCTGATTATGCTCGAACTAATTGAGGGGTCTAGTGAGAGAGGGAGCTATGCCACTTTGACAAGAAATGGAAATAAATTGAGTTTTCTAAAGCATTGCGTTGTCATAATTTGTATAACAAAGGGTAATTTTTTTTGCTGAACATATTGTTAGGTAAATTATTCAAAAGGAAAAATATGAATTTCAATATAAATACCATTTATTATGATCATGTATGGTACATTGTTGTAGTATACCCATGTGAAAAATCAATCTAGGACATCAAATCCTTTGAACAAGGCTTAAATACTTTTGCCCGAGTGTAGATCATGTTCACAGGGTTACATATGATCTACATAAAGACAACTTCATGTGTCTTCTGGAGGATCTTCACTGTCCATTGTTTCTGTGGATTTTAGTTTTGGTAAACACCATGAAAAACTGGAGGAATATAAGGCATTATTGCCATAAGATCTTTTAACTTCAGGGCGGATATTAAATCTTGCACTGGCTACTGCAACACAACCTCTGCCACTTATATTGCAGACACCATCAGTAAGTGGCATAGCTCCTCTCACTCAGAATGCTGATGAGGACGTATTCAAGAACTCAGAAAATCTGCTGCAGAACAAGCGGGAGCTATGCCACATGGTTGTAGTTCACATGATAGATGACAGATGGTAGAAGACTGAAAATGGCAAAAAATAAAATTTTCAAGATTTGTGGCATAGCTCCCTCTCTCACTAGACCCTTCAATTTATAAAAAAATATAAAAATTGTAGTAATACTTATGCAGATCACTGTTGCAAAGGTTATTTTCTTAGGATGGTTTCAGACCGAAGGGACAAGAGCCCATTCAGTCAAGAGGAAAACATTCACCATGCATGTGCAGCTTGTCATGTGTCTTCAGTTTGAAAGGTGGCATTTATTACAGAGGGTTAACTTCCAATCGACACATGTCCCTTTGGTCTCAAATCTCCCTTAAAGGTGAGGTGGAATAATACAAACAAGTTCTAAGCTGTTCACGAGAAAGTACTTTAAGCCACAAAAATGCATTTTTACATCAGTCAGTTATTTTTGTTTATTTTTTATTAGCAAACATTACAGACATGATATATTCAGAACTGACCCTGTTACTCTAAACCTTTTTACGAGGTTTAATATAGTGGTCCTATGTGGAACGGGAACACCAGGAAATTTCGTTCCAAAACGTCGTCGTACTTCTCCACAATTACTCTTTCAGAAATAACACTCTACAAGATAAATCCTTTGTTGTAATGTAAACTTTTGTGGTGCCATATTAAGCCACAATCTTCAACACACCGACACGACACAACTTCCAAGGGAGGATTATACTGGCGTCAGTCTGCAACGTCAACAGAAAGTGAGAGAGAGAAGGCATGGAGAGCGAAAAAAGTCGCGCCGAGTCTCATACAACTCTGTTTTGGAGGGAAAGTGTCGTGGTTAGAAATGTCAGCATAAATTGAGCTGAAAACTACATACATCCAAATCTCTCAACTCAACTGTTGTGTAAAGAAAAAAGCTATAAACATAGTCTTATTTTGTCAGTGCGAGAATTGTAAGGCACTTCTGTCAGTCAACTGCAGAATAGTAGATGTAGGTAGACATTTTTTTATGCATGGCTACACATCGCTAGTTATAATAAGCAGTTTTATGTGTACGAGTGTTTTTTTATCGATTACCTCGGCCAGGCAAGTGGCCCAAGGTTATGTATAGGTACAATATTTTCATTTCCTTTGAAACTCATTTGATATTGAACCCCAGTGATCTTCACGCCTCAGGGAAACTTGGGCAATTTCACATTTCCATGCTAATTGCACCCCTGCTGTGTTGGCGGAGAGATCCTGGTCAATATTGCGAGAAACAAATCCTTTTAGAACCATTCCCGGTTTCAACCCTTGAGTGACCCTCAGTACTCCGCTAGAAATTGAAAATTGTTACATGGTTTATGAAGATTATGTTTATGTACGTTTTCTGCCATTTTTAGCACGCGGAGATGTTTTATTGTGAAGTAAAATACCTCTGTTCCTTGCAACCTGAAGCAGCGCACCCTAAATGTTTCGCACAAGTAAATGTAGCACCCAAAATGAGAATCCTAAACAACACCAGTCAGGACGTTGCTGCAACTTCATAAATACAAAATATTAATAACGAAAGTCAATAAGTTGTATGAAATAAGTCACGTACAGTGCCGGATTAACCATAAAGCAAAGAAAGCAGCTGCTTTAGGGCCCCGCCAGGGCACAAATATAAATACATCACACATACCCATTTTTGGTCGCTTGCGTGCACGCACATCAATCTGAGATTAGAAATGAGAAGGCAAAGTAAAGGGTGAGAGGGGGCCGGAGGGGGCCCCATTGCTTATCTTGCTTCAGTGCCCCAAAGGTTGTTAATCTGGCACTGCTGGTCACGTAGGACTGAAAACTTACGAAACCCAAATAGAAGTAAAACTACCGTTAGAATTATTGGTGTTTACAATTTTACGTTGTTATGTTATGAGTATCAGGTTTGACGCAGATAGCAAATTTCGGGGTGCTAAGTTTGGTGACGTTATCCGCTATGTGAGTGTGCATACAACGGGTTTTTACGAATAAACTGTGACAGTATTCCGAGATGGGAGGATTTTTACTTCGACGCGTTCCATATTTTGGAATGAAATATCTCTTATTTGTGGTTTCCGCACCCTGAAACATATTTTACATCGAAATTTAGCAATTACAAAAACTTGACTTAATTCTCGAGGGGTTACAGTCGCTCAAGGGTTCCCCGCAAATAAGCATTGACATTGACAAGCACTTGCGTAGAGGAGAAGGTCTAAATATGGGTTTTGGAGTTATCAGCGCTCCCGGGTGCTGCAGCCTGGCAGAGGCTATTGGAATTGGTTATCTGTCAGGGACAAAGGTTGCGGCGTCAATTCACAAGAGAGAGAGGTGGTTAGTTTCGGCCCTGGACGCTGTTATAGAATTGCGACCTCCGAAAACTTTTTGCAGGTATTTTGTAACTCAGCGTTTTCTGATTTCTCATCTGCTTTGTATAGGTTATGATATTAGCCGTACATAAAACAAATGTGGGCTTTTATAATGCCATGATTTGTTTGTGAAATATGTACCACAGAGAGCGAAAATAAATTGAAGAAGAAAAATAGCGTGATGGTCTAAATATGGGCTATGACATGAGGTCTAATGCTGAGATCACATTTTCAACAAATATTTGGATGTTTTTCTTAATTTCGATTTTTCCCATTCCGCGTGATTTTCAAAACAACAGATTATTCATAAATATGAATTTTATAATGTTTTAGCGATAAATGACTGTTTTTTATTTTAATTGCTTTTTGTGATATTACCACTAGTAGCCCATATTTAGACCACAATTTTGAAATACATCATTTTACCATTTTTTGGAAATTGCTTTTTCTTTTTAAAAAAATGGAGACCTTCTATACTTTAGCATGCTATTACATTTAAGTATATGTGGCCGCGGTGGCTCAGTCGGTAACGCGTCTGACTACCATGCTCAAGGTCCCGGGTTCGATCCCCGGCCGGTTCAAATCCGGGAACTTTTCTAACGGTGGAAGCGGCCCCGGCGCCCACCCAGCGTCGAATAACATGGGTACCTGGGGGAAACCCTTGGGGGTAAAGGCGGTCAGGGGCGTGATGCTGATCACATCACCCCCACTCACGACCGGATCAAGAAAGTGTGGGTCGTTACCCCCACACCCCCTATACGCCTTCATGGCGTGGTGCTATGCACAGGGGAACACTTCACTTTTCTTTATTTCATAGATATGCATTTTAAAGGCAGGTGCTTGATATATTAATTTTTTCCCTCCGAAAATTATAACATAAAAAGGGGGGCCCATATTTAGATGTTTTCCTCTACCAATAAAAATAACTCATTTTAAAACGACTGGAAAACGCCAGGTACGTCCTTCCTTTCGTATCAGTAACTGTCAGGGTTATAAAGATGAATTTTGGTGGACTCAGTTGCTCGGGGGAACTTACCACTGCTGGTATCCTATGCTCCTCGATTTCGAATATCGTAAACAAACATGCTATAATATAATTTGTTACTTCTTTGTTTTACATTTGCTGCTTTATTGCTTTCTTTAAAATTGTACACAATTCAAAAGTGGCATTTTTTGCATGTGATACTCGGCACTTTCTGTCAGGTGCTTAAAGTGGATATCGTTACAAGGGGGAGGGAAGTCTTTCTCCTGCTTCTTCATTTCTACTTGTTTATTTTCCCTTTTCTCCTTCTCTGTTTCGTTTCTTCTCCTTTTCTTGCTTTCTGTCTGTTCCTTATTTATTTCCTCTTCTCTTTACCTTACTTCATTTATTCCTCTCTCATTCTCCATCGCCTCTTTGAAGTTTGAAAACATTTCTTTCTTTCTTATCACACGTAAACATGATGCGCACAGCTGCCATTTTTTCGGCCAATTTCAATTGTCATTTGCAAGGAAATATCCACCAGAGTTCGTTAACATTTGCACTGCCCGCCCCACTTGAATTCTATGCTTACAAGAACTGGCCTCAATCATGGCTGCCCGAAGCCACAATGCAACAGTTTGTGACGTAGGTGAGTGAAACACACCTATGAATGAACACATGAAATAATTGATTGGTAGATTTAGTTTATTTTACTTGACTTTCTGCCATTTTTGTCTAATCGCGAAGATGAGGATGAGTGATGATATGATGACATTGACGAAGCGACACTCGCAAAGAAGATTTATCCCCAGGCGGGGATTCGAACCCTGTCGTCGTAGCGCGCTGTGCTAATCCGCTGCGGAGGTCAGCATTTAAAAAAAAATAGCTAGCAAGTAACAATGATGTGACATCTATTTCTTTAATGCGAGAAACATTTACGAGATGCTAATTGAAGTAACAAATAATTTTTACAAGAAGCTTTAATAAAAAGAAATGTAATAATATATCTAAAATATCGAGAATTAGCCCTTGCATTCTTTTAAGGCTGCACATAATCTTTACTGAAAATCGCTAATGTAAATTAATTAAAACTAAAATTTCGTTTATCACTACATTACCCTTTCTATTCAATCCATGTGCAGACTTTTTTCGAACAGCAGTCGACGAGATAGAGATTCAGGGCCTATATTTTTCATATTTTAACAACAAAAAAACTACAGCAATAAGAATTTTAACTAACCCCCTCCGTCCATACGCCTGTGCCTACCCTTCCAGCGATAACACGCTTCACCAATGCAATGCACAATGCATGTTGTAATCTTTTAATCATTTTTAATCTTCATTTTTATGCGTGCAAATTGCACTTAGATCTAGCAGTAATTGCTTGGGAATGGCTGTGCTAATTACATACATTACCAACAAAATGTATGTTAATGACAGCACTTTTGCGGGGGAAAAAAAAGTATTGTGAGGCCTCCCCGGCAGCGTAATGGTAACATCGCCGCCCTGTGATCAAGGCGCCCTCTGTACGATATCCAGTCCCAATGAGCCTATCTGCTGTGTATAAAGTGAACTTGAAACTCCGACACCAATTGAAGAATAATTGTTTCAGGCGTGTTGCATCGACTCGTGATAAAGTCTCTTATCCAGCTTTTATTTTAAGAGGAAATGACGTATGAAAGTTTTTAATAGCCAAAAATATCGCACATTTTTTCAGTATTGGACCTGATTTTCAAGGATCTTGTCACAACCCACAAGGACAGTTATCTTCTGAAATCAAAAATAGATTGCAGCACCGGTGCATTGGAAAATTCGAGGTGAAAATTGGGTTGGTATTTATCAATACTGTGAATCTTTGGGAAAGATTGAGAATTCAGGAACTGTACGTTAAATGTATACGGAATTATATTTCCAAATGGTCTGCTGCTTTTTAATAGTGCACATTTCTGAAGTTCCTCTTTTGTTAAATTCAAACACGGTTTAACGGTTTACAAGCCTAGTCAACAGATGGCATAAGTGTCCAGTCCGGAAAAATATCCAATTCAATTACCACATGCCATTTTTTCCTTTCCCGTTCTGGATCAGAGGCCTTGCTAACTGAAGGAGGGTTGCTTCGTGCTCTCTCAGTATTTCCCGATCTTCTTCTTCCTCTTACGAAATGGAATGGAAGAGAACGACTTTCAGCTCTGGTCTTCTGCGACTGGGACAATATCCATTTAGCAAGCTGGAAAGTGGCCGGCTTCACAATGTTGTTTTGTCACGTTCCTCGTCTGTTAAGCCTAACTGAGAAAAGGAAAGAAACGAAACACTTATCACCTTGCGCCATTGTAAGTTTGTTGTGTTGCGAAGGTTCGGTTAGTTTTGTTTAAGTCTCTCAAAGAAGATGATACATAATTTCGTTTGAGTAACTACACGCGCGAAAAAAAAGAGGACCGACTCTTTTTTCAAGAACATTTCTTTCGGATGGTGCAGGTATGTGTTTGTTTTCTTTCCTTCTTTTCGAAATAATATACGTACGAAGTTCGGATTTAAGCCTGTCGTGAGATTTGCTACGATTTACTTCATCGTTAGATCAGAGCAGCCGTTCACACTAGCGCCAAGTGAGATATTTATTTTATGTAGCCTCATTGCAGTAGTTCCGATTTCGGCCGCAGGATCGTTGTTGTTCCCGCCTGCCAGAGACTGACTGACCAATCATCTCATTTGTGTAATTACTCTCTCGGTTGCAGTAGCGTGCTCAAGGAAGGCATGGGCGTCGGGGAAGGCGGGGGGGTGTTAGAACCGGCCCTCAACCACCCTGGAAATTGGCACCGTTCGTTTAAAGTTACAGAGAAGAAGAAAGCTTGTGATTTTTATCGTGAATAACATAAATAAAATTCAGTTAGTATTCAAACGGAATAATCAAAGATGGAACTTGCACAGATCAAAAATATTGATTGTAAAATACAGGAATTATACTCTACCTGTACCATTTAAGGCAAAGAGTAAATGGTTACACAATTTTGATAGTTCTAAAAATAGGTCACACACAAACTTTATGACTATGCCTTCAGTGCACGAAGTGTATGAAATGTAAAAAAATAATTTAAAAAAATGAGAAATACTTGTGCTAGATATTCACTCGTCTGGTGGATCGAGTAAAAGTCTCGACTCAAGGATATAATAATAACAATAGTTTATTTTTATCTGCTTTTTTCTGGGAAGAAAGGTTCTGATATTTTTCAACTTGGTTTGTTATTGTGTTCTGTACGAACTCACGGGCTTCTCCATTTCTACCTTCTCTTCTTCATTTCACTTATTCGCTTCTTCGTTTCTGTCTCTCTCTCATTGTGTATATGTTGTCTCGCTTCTTTTTCTCTTTGTCTCTCACTTATGTTTTTATTTTCTTTCTTGTTATCCGCCTCTCTGCCGCTTCATTAATTCTCTTCCATTCTCTCATTCTCTACGTCTTATTTCAAATCTCTTTTTACTATTTACTTTAAAGCACTTCCTTCTTATGATGACATGTAAGTAAACATGCTGTCAATATTATAAATAACTGAAGAACACAGATTTTCGATTTTGATTCCCTTTGGAAAATTTTCTACGGGCGTCCATGTAAAGAACTACACAAAATATTGTGGTGTGTTCATAAATGATCGTGCAATAACAAACACACATTTCTTTTGCTAACATAAAAAAAAAGTGCCGGTACGCGTACAGCCAAAAAATACTTATTTCTTATTAGTTTATAATAGGTATTGCTGTATTACAACAATTATAATCATGATAATAATAATCATTATTTTTCTATGTCCAATGGTAACACTGTTGAGCCTTGTTTCCATGTTAATAAAACATTAAAATGCCGACCAAGACAAAATTTATTGTATAACAATATACACTAAAAACGTAACGTTTCCGTTAGACCTCTAACAGGGTCTTCTTCAGGGACGGCGACAGGGGTGGCACGGGTGGACAATTGCCCACCCAAAAATTGCTATGCCCACCCGATTGCCCACCGAATCAAATTCAATAAATATATACACTTGGGAAAATGCGAATGGTCCAATAAATAAATAAGTTTATTATGGTGTTCACTCCATGTAGGCCTATATTTTACTTGTGAATATTATCTATATTACAGACAAGTTCACATATTATCATTCAATAAAAAGCTTTGTTGTCCTTTGCCGAAACACTGATTTAGTGAATAGGTTTACGAAAGTCAGAGTAAATAATAAGTTGAATGGAATTAATTTAAGCTTTTTCTTTCAACTTCCTTAACTTTATCATTGGAAAGCGAAAGGAATTTCCAAAGCGTTTGAAACGGAAACTGTGATCTAATGCCCACTTGTATGCTTAAGCAGCCAGTAGGCTTAGGAGGCTTTATGAGAGGCGCAAAATTGTGCAGAATATGATGAAGATTAGAACAGGATTATGGGCCTGAGGGCTACAGCTCCTGGCTTCACAGGGACGATGCATCAAATTGGTTTGAAAATGTGCTACGTAATGAAAAGAAGTAGATACTTGAAATGTGGCAAAAATATAGAAATATAATACATACAATGTTATTTATTTATTTATTTATTTATTTATTTATTTTCTGGCGCCGCCCTTGGTCTTCTTCAGACGAAGATATCGCGGATTCGATTCCCGGTGGAGGCACATAGTGGTTCCGATCCCACTTTAAACTGTAGGTCCAGTCCCGATTAGCCTTACTGTGCATAAAGTGGACTTAAAACATCAACTCAATCAATCAATTCAATCGAAGATTCACAATAAAATTTTGTGATTTTAGTGTATTTTTTATACAATAAATTTTGTCTTGGTCAGCATTTTAATGTTTTATTATTATTGTAGTTTTATCAATGGCCTTACCTCCCTCTCAAATTTTCTGACGATGTCCATGGCTCGGTCGGGTTTATAGCCCTCTTTATCACAGTATTTACAAAATAAAAGAAGAAACCGTCAAATTTAGAAAGAGGTGGCAACATGTAGGACTGACAACTTAATTTTTTTAAAAAAATAACACCCCCTATTTCGAAAATACAATGAATACTCCCTGGCGAAAAATATCGAGCGCGACCACACCAGTACCCGGACGACAGCAAGCGGAGTGTTCGTTATTAAAAATGTTGATACTGGAATTTGGAAGTGCAGAACTCATCAATCATTAAAATTAGTGACGTAACTTTGGGGGGAAGGGTATCCAACTTGATTCGAAATATACTCCATTCAAAACATGAGTATGAAATCAAGTGCGCTAAAAAGGACAAATAAATCATTTTAAAATAAGAACATATTAGTGTAAAGTAGTTTTCATCCATGAAATGAAAAGTCGCCTTGTAATGGGCCTTAACCCAGTGGGGAGTTTGTGGGCACGGATGACTTTTTAAAATTTTGTTACTCGCTATGGTTATTGCAAGGGATCGGAAGTTGATGAAAAATCATATTTTTTTCTGAGCCTTGAAAATAATGCTAAACCTTACAGCAGTCAGTTTCCATTCAATTAGAACCAGAAAACATTGATTTTTTATTTAGTATTTTTCGGCCTTTTTTGGGTTTTAGGTAATTTTTTCAGTATTTTTTGCCATTTTGTTGCATTTTTCTTCATTTTTGAGTTTTTTTCTCCTGCCCTGTTTCGTAATTTTAAATGCATTTGCTAGCATAACTTAGATATTTGAATTTCCTGACGGTATTTTGTAGCAAGTTCGTCATTGATCGAAAATACGGCCAAGGGAATAGCACAATATTATTTTGAACTGAAATGTTTCACGTATTAAATAATTAATTGTGGTAAATTTATTTGGTAAATTCCTTATTTGATAAATCTCTTATATCGGACAAACGGATTTCTTCAAATTTACAGGAGAAATTACTTACCGAATGCAGTTTCTTTATAGTTGTGGAAGTTCGGGGAAGTGTTTTCTCGTATCGTTCATTGAATTTTGCCGGTAAATCATCTATTTATCGATATAAATATGTGACCGATGCAGGAAAGCTGTTGCAACCATTTCCTTCCAGCCGGATGTTGCCTGTGTGTGATGACGTAATCACGGGTCAGTGTTTCCAAACACGTGTTTTGTAACTGAAGAAGGCAAGTTTCCGAAAATGGTTTGTCGGGCTATGTGTCAATGGTTCGTGGGGCTATGCGAGAATGGTGTGTGGGGCTACGCATTTTTTTTTCTAAACCAATTTTTAACTATTGCAACCTAAACGTGACCAACCTAACCTAACCTTACCGGAAATGGTTCGTGGGGCTATGCGTCAATGGTTTGTGGGGCTACGTAGGTATTTTTGGGTGCAGTGCATGCCGAGTACGGTAGTGAAACTGTGCCCGCCATTTTGAGTGTTACCGAAAGCAAAAAGAAACGATGCCACCTTCAACAATGTTTCTCAATGCAGAATACGTAAGTACGAATATTCAAACTGAATGAAGTAGCAAATTTCAGCCGTTTGTCCGATATAAGAAATTTACCATTTATTTTTCCTTCAGCAAAGCAAAAATACTTTGTGTGAAGCCAACTTTGAGGTTCCCTTGCTGGCCAGTATTATCTATTGTTTTTAATCTGTGACTTTAAAGTAATATTTGTCCGTGCCTGCGTATACGCCATTGCTTCGCACTTATACTTCGCGAGTCACTTGTTATTTCTTACGGTTTTAATTAAATATACATTTTAAGGTCTGCTTTGGAAATACACCTATTAGAGAAATTTCACAAGAATCGAACTTTCAGTGTGGTTAAAATACACTTATTAGTTATTAGTGTATATTTTGGAGCACAATCAATTCTCAGATATCTATTTCTGGGTGTAATGCCTGATAGCCCCCCTTGAATACGCCACTAAAACATGGCCGTAGAGGGGGAGAGGTTTGGTGGTTCAAACACCTCTCTCGAAACTTCTGGCATGTTGGATTAATTGAAGTTAAGAAACAAAAATCAGTAACTCATTTTCAGAAAGTTATTCAAAGCTTTACAAAAATGCAACAGGGACACAATGCTGAGACGATCCTTGTAGAATTTTAAAACATTTGGAACTCCTGAAAATTGTGCGAAACTGGTTTTGTTCTCGGAATCGTGTTGTTCCTGATTCAGATTGAAAATTCCCTTTCCAACCTTTAAATTCCCTATTTGATAAGGTTTTAATTCCGCTTGACACGAGTTCAAAGTCAAACCTAGGACCTTCAGCTTTGTAGTGCGTTAAATTCACCACCCTTCACCCATTGATTGATTGAATGTTGTTTTAAGTCCACTTTATGCACAGAATGGCTAATCGGGACTGGAACTACAGTTTAAAGTGGGATCCAAACCACTATGTGCCTACACCGGGTATCGAACCCGGGACCCCTTGAATACAAGGCGACGACGCTACCACTGCGTCATCGGGGAGGCTCTACCACCCTCCACCCAGTGGTATATATATATAGGGTAAAGACCCCGAATATGAGACCCTTTTGGTAGAATTCGATTTACTTGTTAATTAAAGCATAAACGATTAATGTTTTTTTAAAAATATATTTTGTAGGGAGTCTATTTTATGATACAAGGTATTGGGATATATAAAAAAGTAACAATCATAAATTATAAACAAAAAGATGAACACAAGTGCTACTGAGCTATTTTTATAGGGGGTACCGAATAAGAGACCCCGACCTTGTTTGGTTTATATAAATCATTTGAATCTTTGAACTAAATTATTTTTGAACTAAATGAACTAAATTATATTTTTACCCAACTATAAGTGAAACGAAATTATTTTTACACCATGTTTAAATATATTAGGCTATTCTAAAAAAGAAACTGACTATTTTTACCATGCTAAAAATACAAAACAAAATGGTCCTTGTATGCTATCCTAGTAGCTGTCCTGTTGTCACCAAAATTGGTTCACACAAATGTGTCATCTGCACCACAATGAGCATGAACCCACTTGTAACAACGTGTGCACTTTACCCACTCTTCACCACATTGATCTTTGGAATACGATGAACGACAAAATACACATTCTCTATCACATTCATCTTAATCTAATTCTAAACTGTCAGACGATTCTGCTAATGAGAAAGATTCTTCCGACTCATCTGTGGATTCTTCACATTTCTTTGATACAACCTTCCTCTTCTTACGTGAAGTAGAACGCGAGTAATCTGATTGCTGCTTTTTCTGGACCTCAGTAGGCTTCCTACTGTGAGTGCCTGTAACACCCCTACCAAACACGTCTTCTTCACTTCCTTCTTACATTTCTTCGAATTGTCTGCAAGTCTTTTTTTGTATGGTGTTGTAGTTATAACTACTGGTTGATTCACTACGCGAGATTTCCCGGAGTTGGTAAGAGATGGGCTGTCTAGTGTGGGTAGTGGCTCAATGTCTTCTGGCATTACAATGGCATCGTCATCATAGGTGGTAATTTTTGAAAACTGCGTAGCCTGAATTTCAGGCTCCTGTTCGTGTTTAAGTTGGCCTAACCTGCTGCAGCTTGGTTGGGGTTCCACTTCACTTTTGGGTAGTTCAACTGACTGACCTGTCACATTCCGCTTTCCTTTTAGAGAGCTGACAGAGTGTATTGCAAAATCTTCCATCACGAAATGCAATGATGAAAATCAACGTAAAATATTAGATATATTTTGTGACTCCTAATATTAGACCCTTCATTATTATGGTAGTCCTATTATGAGACCGGTCTCATATATTGAACCTCTTCCAGGTCTCATAATAGGACCTTCGCAGGGTAAACAAATGAACAACGCTATCTCTCTTACAAGTGGACGAAAACTAGCAACTAATTACATGGTACAACACACACACTCACCACTACGAAATACAGTAAACAGGGGATCAGTAATAACTTACCTTAACCATTTTCAGCAGCTAATTTCCAAACGGCAGCAAAATTTGCACGAGCAAGCTTTCTTTTTCACATTCGCTGCGTCACCAACTCTAAGCCCCGCGACACGTTAAGTTTGCAGCAGGTTTTATGTACTAATACACGCGAAAACGGCGCTCAGCATCTCCCGTGCCAGTCTTGCCTCAACCGCCGAGCTATTTACATCACAGACAGTGAGAAAATCGGCAGTATTGCAGCGGAACTATATTCTGCGCGTACGTTTGGATCTGTATATGTGAAAAGTTGCTGCAAAGTTAACCTGTCGCGGGGCTTATACACAAAGAGCTCACGTGACTTCCAGTGCTATGGCGAGATTCCTCCTTGTGTTTCAGCTTCTTTCCGGTAGGGTGCAGCTCTTTGTTTACGAGATACATGGGGGTCTCATTTTAGGTGCCTATCCTCATATTCGGGGTCTTTACCCTATATATATATACATTTAAATCTGTGCAGGCAGTCCCACAAACACATGCTTGTATAGTGCATAATGTATACTCGTATAATGCTGTTCGGTAAGTATAACAACAATTATGAGCATCGGGAGGGGAGGACCGAATCGGTCCGATCTATAGACCCCCTGGAATTGGCATAGTTTATTCGAAGTTACAAAATAGCAGAAAATTTGTTTATGTTTATTGTAATTAAGATATAGTTCAGCTATAGCTCTTTTCAGTTCTTACGGCGGGCGCTCTAGAAGCTGGCAGGGGAAGTGGGGAGCGGGGATTACGCAACAGACCAACCAGACAACATCTGTGGCGCCAAGAGATACGACGCGGCAGGAAAAAGTACTACGTGAAACTCGTTCTACTGGCCGCTGTGCTGGATTGGTCGCTTCCCCGCTCCCCACTTCGCCTGCCAGCTTCTAGAGCGCCCGCCGTAAGAACTGAAAAGAGCTATAGTTAGCATTGCAAAAGAATAAGCGAATTAGGAACTGCGATAAATTTTGTGTACAATACAGGAACCAGTTTATGTATTTTTCGTAATCTATTTTTTAATCTAAAGAATAAATGGTTCCACAGTTTAGAAAATTCAAAATTTTAAGTTTTATGTAAGAGGTCAAACAACATAAACCTTGTGACTGGAATTTCCATCTAACTTTGAAAGCCTTTTTCTTGACAAGGTAAAAGTTAATAACAAAATAGAATAACTATGCATTTCAGAACAGTAACACTATTAAGTGTAAAAAGGACAATGGAAAACACTTATGCAGGATATTCATTCATCCTTAAGGATATCATAACCTCAATAATAATAATAATGATAATAAATTATATTCATTATTGTTAGCGATTATTTTTATAATTTTCGTTCTTCTCCTGTTGACACGTCGCAGGCAGAGTGGAATGAGGTACGGGGGAACAAGCTTCGCGCTATCAAACCCAACACTGGTGCTTGGCGTTCCTCGTCCCGCCCCTCCGGCCGAGATGAAGTTATCTTAACGTGGCTTCGAATCGGGCACAGTCGTCTCACACAACGTCATTTGCTGCAAGGGCTGGACCCTCCACTGTGCGGTACCTGCAACGTTGTGTTAAATGCTTGGCACATTCCAACGATTTTTCATTTACGTTGGGAGACAATGACAGTTTCAGCCAATGTTTTCAGCTTCTTGAGAAGAGCAGGCCTTTTCCACTGTTTCTGAGATAGTTTTTAGACTCCTTTTTTAATGTGTTGTGTTTACAGCTTACAGGGTGGAAAATGGTCATACGTAACGACGCACCCAAAAATTTTAAATCAATCAATCAATCCAATTTTACCAATGGCTTGATTCCTTCTATAATTTTTGGCTAATCCCCTCCCCCCCCCCCCGATTTTTTTTGCTGCCTACGGCCATGCACTGATACAGCTGTTTTTATGTGACCTGCTGCTGAATAATTGGTGCGATTCAATAATAGACCCGCGTGCTACAAAACCTGTCCTTGTTCATTTGTCGTTGTGCAGTGGCAAGCGAAATCGTAGCGCCACTCCAGACATGGCGGATACCAGAAGAACCTTATTCGGACACGGTGCGTTTCTCGCCAGACAAATAAGCTACATTTACGTAAACGATGACTGCGCTCTCGGTACTTGTCAAGCGATTCCATTAAAAATGGCGGGATGATTTATCGCGTCGACCCACGGCTCAGTGTAACATCAGCTCGGTCGAGGAACGTTTACCCATAATGCACAACTGTCCGGGTCATTGCTTTGAGCCTCGTGCGATGAAAGTAACAAATTGCAGACGAGATCTTCATTTCGCAGTTAGCGGGGACGCAGGACTGAACACAAATGATGGGTTAAGTGACACGAAATGACTTTGAATGTACGGCTAATTTTGAAAGGTATCTGGGGACACTTAATATTTTTCCGGTTTTCTCAATGGCTCCTGTCCCGCGACACAATGCACGAAAGCATGATGTAGATGGGTTCGGCTTTTCTCGAATGCTGGCCAAGCTTCATCACAGGCTATCTTGACTTCATTATTTGCCTGGTAGGATGGCAGGGGGCGCTACTACAATGCGGCCCGGGCGTTCCGCACGGCAGAACAGCTCGTCGTAGCCAACCGCTTCGACGTAAAAAGGCCCAACTTTTCTCCCTAACCGTGAAGCGAGCGTCTAAAATCGCTGGATTATATCCCGATGCTAGCCAGCGCGCCTAGAATGCACATTGGGGAGCCTGCCGCGCAGTACATGCGCAGTAATATCCTGCGCATGCGCCTGAGGAACGAGTAGGGTTCAGTAGGAGGAGCAATATAGACACGCTCCTAAAATAAGAGGGGTGTAATGCTAAAGGCAATAAAGTCAATAGTACACACATGTTAAATGAAAAGGTTATCGTGAAAATATCAGGACATACGGGAACAACAGCATTGACATCAAGCGCAAAACTGGAAATAGTTGTAATTACTCGCGAACTCGCCTACATGTTTTGAGCTGTACTGGACTTGGTTTGCTTCTGGCTAAACCTGTAACAAGGTAAAATGGCTACAGGGCCATTCCATGTGAAATCAACCAATGAAGAGTCACTTTCAACCTTACATATTTCGATTCATTTGATATTTGGCATACTGAAAGGGCCACTTGAGGTAGGAAAATATGCAAAGATGCAGATCCATATCTTTTGTATTTCCGAAATTACAGTGTTGCAAACTTTGCGATTTTGACCATTTTTTCGAACATCTTGTTAATTTAAATTGCAATATTTCGGCAATCAGAACACCTATGGAAGTGATTCGGATAGCGTTGGAAAGGTTATTATATGCCATGCATACACTATTACTCAATAAGTGTACAAAATTTACAAATGGGACGCCAATCGGAACGCAGTTATGTTAGATTTAGGTTAGAATAGGGTAGGTTAGGTAATGCATGATAACAGATTTTGATAGACAAATTCCTAATATTCAAAAGTAAAATTCTAACAGGAATGAAATACAATATTGTTTGAATTAACGTACATTAATATGATGTTTAAATTTCAGTTTATTAGAAATACAGGCTGGCTCACAAAGTCCAGTTCTATAGGCAACTCAGTTATTAGCAGTGATGTGCGTCTACGCGTAAACAACGATAGTCTACATTCTACACGTAGACTATTTTATACACGTAGATTACGTAATCTATGTAAACAACATGGCGAAAGGTGATAACTTAGCAAAGGGCGCAGTGGAATAAAAATAAAATTATACTGCGTATCAGCTGCTGATGTGTGAGAAGAACTTTTCATACTCTTTCTTCCAAATTTGAACAATTTCTTACCTAGGAAGAAACCTAATATAGGAAATATTCTAGTGTGTTATGGGGAAAAGACCACTCTTGCCTCACGACTGCCATCTGTTGTTGTTTTTTGCATACTATTTATCTTCTTCCATAGTTGATAATAGAAGAGAAGAGAAATTTTATTATAAATAGGATCCTTTTCATTTCGTTAGGAACCAATATAGTTGAAAATGTCACTTTCCTTTCATGAAACCCTTGAAAATCAATTTTAATGCACTTTAGATTGTCTACGTAGTCTATGAAGACTACAACCCAATGTAATCTACGCGTGGATTAACTACAGACAACGCATGTAGACGTAAACTTATAGTCTACGGCACATCACTGGTTATTAGCGAACATAGCGAAAAATGAATAGAGGGGAAAGTTGTTGGAAGTAGGCGAGTTTCAATCTAAAGTGCTTTAATTTTCAATGTATCGTGCACCGTTCAGGCTGTACACTGGTACGCGGCTCATTGGCAGTCGAAAATGTCTCATGAAAAATTAAAAAGACCCGTTTTTGAGAATGGCAACCAATGTTTTCTTTGCACCACCTTCATTTTTTTACGCTGACGTAGGCATGCTATATCTCATATGAAAGAGCCCTTGAAGACCTTTCCAACACCGTCCGAATCACTTCCATGGGTGCCATGATTGCAGAAATATTGTAATTTAAAGATAACAAGATGTTCGAAAAATGGTCAAAATCACAAAGTTTGCAACACTGAAATTTCGGAAATACAAAGGATATGGATCTGCATCTTTGCATCTTTGCATATTTTCCTACCTCAAGTGGCCCTTTCAGTATGCTAAGTTGATTTCACATTTCACTCGATTTGAGAAACTCGATATAAAGTTTTTATTCAAAACCCAATATATGCTGAGCTATATTATAGCGACATTTTGGTTGTCCGGAGGAACTTTGCAGTAACACGCGTTGAAAACATTTATGAGCCGAGAGAAACACACATTTACGATCTTCTAGGGATCGGAAGCTTGCTTTTTATATCACAGATGGAGCACAATTATTAATTTTGTAAGATCGTGGATATTCGAACTAAGTTGAGAGTGAGGGAAATGATGAGTTTCATTTACCCATTAATAATTACATTCCATAAGACACAATAAGAGTTCTCGAGCAATTTTACAGCTGCACATCTCTTGAGTAATGTTGTGAAAATTTGCAATATGTGTTCAATTTGGATTGGATTGATTTGTTGTTTTAAGTCCACTTTATGCACAGTAAGACTAATCGGGACTGGACCTACAGTTTAAAGTGGGATCCGAACCACTATGTGCCTCCACCGATGTTCAATTTGTCTACAAGCACTTATGGACTATTTAATAATAGTTTTACGAAGCTTTTTTTCCCGTAAAATTTAGACGTATTGTGGGCATATTTATTGAGGAGTAGAAGCTAATGACAACTTTATGACCTCAATTTCCTTCAAGAGATTGCTAAGTACTTAGGCTTGCTTAGAGTTTATGGTTCCTTGTTTGCGCCACTTGCAATTTTCACAATTCATTTATTTATTTATTTCGCAAATATCCTTAACAGAACATAATGTTCCAATAATAAAGGATCATATTAAAAACATTTATAATAAAGAATAAATATACATTTTAGAAATTACAGAATTACAAAATTACAAAATACAAAGAAAAAGATACAGAAAATAGAGAATAGAAAAAGGTAGTAGGTATGTTATACAAAGTTACAGAACAAAATACAAACACAATATAGTACAATCACAACAGAGTATCGCTAAATACTTTCAAATACAAACATATAATACATCGCACAATAGTCGATGAACACTAAGATTAATTACACATATTGTACAAATATCAAATCCATATGAAAGTAAATGAAGCATGACTTTAAATACATAGTATCGATAAAAATAATATAATACAAACACAGCTTCACTAAACACTGAATAATTTTAATACAATCAAATTTAAATGTATTGAACTATATGTTATAAAAGGAAGCGCGAAGTCTACTTTAATTCCCTTTTGAACAATAAATAAAGGAAGTGCTTTATTGTTGTGAATCTGCCTACATAATAATTCCGGGCGACTGTACTTTTATTCTTGTTGTTGTTTTTAATAACTGATTTTTTTAACGTGATGTTATACTTTTCCACATGGCCCTTTACGTATACAGATTTATCGAGAAGAATAGTTATTACAAAAAAATAGTTTATATTCTGTTTCAAGTCTCGCAACCTCTAGGGTTTTCTTATATACAGGAACTATAATTTTAAAATTGTTTGTAACCCAAAAGAGGGGGGGGGGGACGAAAATACCAAGGAAAATATCTGCTTAATACAAAGAAAACATATGTTAATATTAAGTTATCGGACAGGGCATAGTGTCAAAGTGTATAATGATAAATTTGTTGACTTTCTCTTATTCCCGTCGCAACCATAAGAAACATAAAGCGTAGTGTAAAGAAATATTTTTGTGTATTATCAACTCATGGCAGATAAGGATGACTCAAAATGACGTCAAGTTTAGTGCTCTTTGTGCATAAACATACTGTATTTAGCTCGTTCGAGCTACCCTGCCGTTGCGCTTTAATATATTAATTCTTAGGTTCAGAAGAACGTGATTTTCGGAAACTTATGACTTGCTACATAATCTTAAAGGTTCACTAAACGCATTCTTATTATAGAGTTACACGAGAAATTCTTACCTTCGTTGAAAATAACGTTTGAATAGCATTCCTATCGCTCTCGAATGTAAAGATTAGGGCAACCGAATGAAATAAATTATTTTGGGACACAACAGGGGTGGCGCCGCCACCTGAAACGTTTGTCAATGAGCAGCCCCATCGCTAAAAGAGCACTCACAAAGCAATCACCCATGTCCAGGCGCGTCGCCTGATAATGTTCGCATGAGAACGTGAACACTCATGCATATGTCTTAAATTAATTACGTATTAAATGACACACACATACGTATATTTATTCGAAAAATACTATTTTTGATGTGCGAGAATATACACACAATTTACTCTGAAACAACTTCTTTGACGTCTGCTAACTTTTCTAGATGGTTGGTAACACTGACTCTCACGGTGTTCCACGGAGGGCGTTGAACACAATTGCTGTGTGTGTTGCATAGAGCTGACAGCTAAGCCACTATACCCCGAAGATGTTCACTTCGCTGTGCGAACACTGATGCAAGCGGCAATATTTCTAACATTCGGCACGAAAGTGCAGCATATACAAGGCATGTCTAGGGGGCCTCGAAAAGGTCTGTGCTACATAATTGCAAACTTTAGCAGGAATTCGCTAAACCTGGCGGATTTTAAGGGGGAGAGGGACAATTTCCCCTAGGTCCTTCTTGTATTACTTCAAATATAACGTGATTTTGGGGGGAAATTTGTTGAAAATAAATTGAACTGTTATTCTCACTTTTTCAAGGGAGAGGAGTAAATCTGCATTCAGTACAAAAACATTATTATGAACACTCGTACCTCTGTCGTTGTAGCGTGCTGTGCCAACTACTTCGGCACGGGCAGTACAACATTTGTTCTTACTCCAGTATGTAATTTAACAATTATTTGATAGACCTCTGATGAATTCTTGGTTGGAATCATGTAATAATAATGCCAGTGGCGTATACGGAGTCCAAGATCTGGGCTATCTCACTATGTCACGTGGTCCTAGGCTATGAATAGAAATAAGTTTACCAACTCCTAAGAAATGAGGTTGCCAACTCATAAGAAATGAAGTTGCCAACTCATAAGAAATCAGGTTGCCAAACTCATAAGAAATCAAGTTGCCAACTCACAAGAAATCAGGTTGCCAACTCACAAGAAATTAGGTTGCCAACTCACAAGAAATCAGGTTGCCAACTGCAGAATCACTGATATGAATTTACAATTTCTGATCGATTTTTCTCCTGTATTTTATTCTCTACACTTCAGGCTTCGCAGATAGCTTAGCTAGCCTATAATATACGCCCCTGAATAATGCTTCTCTGACTTCCATCCCCCCTTCGCCGTCTCACAGATATTTTCCTCGCCTCCGATTGCCAGAGGAAATTTGCACTTATCGAAATGCAGTTTACATGAGTACAATCCTGATGCAGTTGCGATACCCAAAAATTCTTCTTACGTTTGCGACACAGCCCAACTTTTCATTTAAAGAAAATGGAAAAATTGTTTAAAAAAAAAAACAGCTCTGAAGTAACAACCTTACAAGGTACTTGTTACTTTATATGACAATTGTAACTACCGAATTCATAAAACATTAAATTTAAACATTAATGCAATTGGAGAAAAAAAAATGCAATTTTTGTTGGTTCAGAATTGTTCTTTGTAATCGTCTGTTGTTCTTAACAAACACGTTTAATATCTTGACCAAGATATGAATGCCCTGTGGTGCTGTAGTCGAATTTTCAACTGTGGGCGAGGAGAGAGAGTGTGAGCGATGCAATCAGCATCTTGCATTGCTCCTGCGTTGCCAAATTGTGCACCACTGCAAATGGCACGAGAAAAGGGGAAGCGAGAGGATAGAACAAATGAGTGTGCTGTGCACGGACGAATTCTTATCGCGGTTAAGCTAATAGTTCCTTGTACGCAGTTCTCATCTCAATGTTCTTCATCAAAAAATGTCTTTGCTGCACTAAATAAATTCATGTATCACATCAGTTTATTGATTCAACCAAAATGAAATTTCAGAATGCAGAATTTTTGAAGTTCGACACTGCATGTGTCGCAAAAGTATTTAGCCAGCTTCATCAGTTTATTGCCCAATATTTGAAATGGTCACACGAACAACGTTGTAACAAAAAAGTTACAGAATTTTCACATAAACCGCTTAGAAATTAGCCCTTTTTCTTTCTCTTACACCTTGATCTTCTGAACGGCGTAAACTCTGCCATCTATCGAGAAAGATTACAACTATGATCGCTTTCCATGTTCTTGAAGCACATTTCTGTAGCCCAGTACTTTCAAGGTTGTTCGTGTGACTGCTTCAAATTTCTGGAGGGATCCTTTGTCCAGATGTGCCCAAGAGGCATAGGCGTAAGTTGACGGGGGCAGGGGGACACCATTGTACCTCAAAATTTTTCAGGTTTATTAAAATTTGTCAGCATTACTTTTGCTAACCTCCTGGAGCCTGAGAAGTTCTCCCTCCTCCAAAACAAATGTACTGTCTGGCTGCCTTAGCTCAGACTATCGACGGATGTGCGCATGCGCCAACTGGACGTGTTCATTGGCAAAATAGGGGTGACAGCGCTTTGGTCGTATGTTGTGGAAACAACAATGAAGTTTCAAACGTAGTAACATCGCCACCAAAATACGTAGAGATGTTTACGAATTATGTAAGGGTTCAGAACGAAACAAATAGCCATCCATATACTATATAAGCAAACAGAATATATCAGGAAAGTATTCATTACGTCACATTAGTAGATAAACTTGTTTGTAAACCAGGAACTTTATTTTGGATCATTCAATGAAATTGATCTCCTTAGTAAATATTATAATTAGCACAAATGTACACAGCAGTAATCAGGATAGTATGCACTAATAATAGTATTATTATACGTCGTATTATAAATATAATAAAGAAAATGTAGTAACTGAATGGTTTGTGGTATTGTGTATTATATCGAGGGTGTTTTGTAGAATGTGCAACAGGGACCAAAACGTTAGTTTTCATTGTTCTACTTCGAAACTGTTTTTTACGAATTGTAAGAGACATCACAAACACAACACAGGAAGCAGTAATAAACACAACAAGCGAGCCCATGCAAGCAAAATAACACAGGGTGGTTGGGTGAGTGGTCTACCTGCTTCCCCTCTCGCGTTTGGAATCGTACTTTCCAGCTAGTTTTGTTTCCCTTGGCCGGACTGTAAGCTCCTCGTTGGGCCCCAACAGGAAAAGTTTCTAAAAATACTTGCAAAATATCTTGATTTGGAAACACTGCCACCCGCACCGACCCTAACAAGAAGAGCATGTGCGATTTCATACCCTAACAAAGCTTGAAGTATTTAGTCAATTTACGCCAACAATGGCCTCTGTAGTTGCCCGCTCGGAGTCTCCCCAAACACCCTTCCGCCGTGGCCAACTTTTGTTGAGTCCGCTGAAGTGTGAGGGGAAGGGGGGGGGGAGGTGATGTATGTGCGCAGCGAAACTGCGGTCTCCCTTTTTGACCCCCATCGGGTTCGGTGATACATGTGACTGGTCACCGGGGGGCTCACAGAACCAACAATTATACCCGTGTTAGTTCTGGAAAAACCTACGAATTTTCGGCATGTTACGAGAGCGAATGGGTTCGGGTTTTACAGCCACTGTGAGAATTGAGAGCGGTCCCAACCCTCTGGTGTTAAATAACGGTGCAGAAGAGCTTATAAAGGATTTCACGAAACGTGTTTCAGAGATTTCGTGCGTTCATTTGAATGACAATAACTTGAAGTGTTTTTTTTTTTCCTTTTTGTTATTGTTGCTAAAGTTTACTTCAAGCACATTTAAGTTGATCACGAATAGCGAATTGTTCTTCATTCATTCATTGTTTTCTGCCTAATGGACAGGTTTTTCACTGCAATCTCCAGCTTTCCCTATTCTCTGCCTTACGCTTCGTAATAGCATACGACCCAGTTAATTTAACATCATCCATAAGCTGATATCTCTTTCTTCCACGGACTTTTCCTCCTTCAACCAATCCCTCCAAGGCATCCTTAGAAGGCAGTCCCTTCTTAGACAGTGTCCTAACCAGTTTCTTTTCCTCTTCCAGTATAGATCTTTTTTCACTAACTCTTTTCAGTACAGCTTCGTTTCTTACCTTGTCCGTCCATTTTACACGCTCTATTTTTCGCCATGTCCACATTTCAAAAGCTTCGAGTCGTTTCCCTTCGTTTCTTCTCAACGTCCAAGTTTCTGCACCATATAGTGCTACACTCCACACAAAACATTTTACTAATCTCTTCCTTAGACCTATGTCCATGGGTCCACAAAAAACATTTTTTTCTTCTATTGAAAGCTTCTTTTGCTATTGCGATTCTCATTTTCACTTCTTGGTTGCAGCTCATGTCACTGCTTATAGTGCATCCGAGGTACTTGAAGCTATCAACTTGCTGGATTCTTTCACTGTTTGCTCTCACATTAATATTCCTTGGTTTCCGTCCTATAACCATTGCCTTTGTCTTCTTTACATTAATCTTCATCCCATAATGCTCACAGCTGCTGTTTAACTCTTCTAACATACAATTTATGGTTATTTCATCCTCAGCGAATAATGCCATGTCATCAGCAAATCTTATGCAGTTTATTCTTCTTCCTCCCAATTTGACGCCTCCTAGTAAGTTTTTAATCTTCAGTGCTGAGCACTGCAATGACCAAAGACAACGCCACAACCTCCACGATGGCGTAGTGGTCGTCACCTTGTCATCAAATACTGTAAGCTTAAGTATAACCCTACTTCAAATAATAATAATAAATAATAATAATAATAGTAAACCCTCGTTAACATGAAAAAGGGACCGAGAAATCAAGTGTTCGTGTTAAAAAAAATCGTGCTAACCGGGGACTCAAATTTTATTGTTGAAATACAGTTCTTTCTACATGTTAACCATTTACAATACGTATTATGTATGCCTCATCACAGAATACAGTAATTAACTTTTAAAAAAAGGTACTTGCAGATCATTTTCTGGTGAAAAATTCCTGTATATTGCGCTGTCGCAGACGGGTGCGCAAATGCCTGGTAACTTCACGGCCAACTGTACTCATAGCTTCCGTAAAACTAGCGGTCAGTTCCTACTGGCTACGTTTTAAAGAATAGAAAAAACACATTTGAACACATTGTTGATCCGAATCTGTTGGTATAAGTTGTTTGCTGACAAGATAGTAGAGATTGTTGAGCGATTTCTTACATACCTAGCAGAAAAACCACAGAGGAACAACAGAAAAACATTTATGAAAAACTTGAAAGTTCATGTTAAATGAGATCGAATGACGCAATGGACTAATAAACAGTTCGTAATTCGTGGTAACTGAAATTCGCCTTAACCGATAAATCTTTCTATAAGATTAATACATCCCTGCCGGGACCAACATTTTGTTCATGTTAACCGAGTGTTCGTCTTAAGCGAGTTTGTGTTAACGAGGGTTTACTATATATATAGAGTTTGCGACTTGCAGCCCGAGCTGGCAACCTCCTGGAGAGAGGAATCCTTTCTCGCCAGTACTGGTGAGAAATAAAAGCTACTCAGAGAAGACTGTCACCCGTGCATCCTCCAAATTTGAATTACTACCGTCGCGACGTTCTCGAGTTACAGCCGCAAGGGTGAAGCGACTTGCAGACCAAGCTGGCAATATCCGTGACAGTGGCGCTGAGTGATGGAACGATCTAACTGCGGGGGGGGAGGGGGCTGCCTCCCGGTTCCAGATTAAGAGGTTGACGGGTGGGCACCACATTGAATTTAGTTGCGCAGAAATTTCCATTAACAAATATATTGAACTGGAAATATTCTGATTAATTGGAATTTTTCGGTGTCCGAAATGTAGGGTGACCATACGTCCAGTTTTGACCGGGACAGTCCCGTTTTGGAGACGTGTCCCGGTCGTCTGGTCATTATTAAAAAAATCCTCAATATGTCCCATTTTGTAAAAGTCTGCTACAAGTTAGTTTGAAAATCAAATGAAAATTTGAGACATTTCATGGTAAAAGAAAATGTCGAAGGAGTTTTTAAACTAGCGTCGTGCCAACGCTGTTTCAAGTACTTCATCACAATCAAAATGCTAGAAGTCGTCGAGAAGATTCGCACGGACAGCAGCTTTCCTTTTAAGCTAGCTCGTGTTGCGGCTTTTATTATTTTATGTGGGTTCCTCTATTTCTAGAGCAGTGTACGTGTAGTTGCAATGGGGGTCTGCAACAAGAATTTAAATTCCTGTATGTAATGTATTTTCTAGTTCAGAAGACGAAACAAAGCTGTTCGATCAGTGGCAATTTGCAAGAAAAATTCTGACGAAACTCCAAAAAGATTGGAAAGAAAATAAGGTTTATTTGTAAGATACAGTTGAGCGTAGGCCGAACATCATATTTTATTTGTTTGTTTATAATGTATCAGTTATATGATCCATTCTTTAACTAATAATAATAATAATTTTATTGCAGATTTTTCAGGAGATCCTTGATCATTGGGTCAAAATATTATGGTCACCCTACCGAAATGGAACATGACAGTGAAAATCAGCGCTTACCAAATTAATGTCATGATAATTGGCCAGAAGAAACTAAAATATTCCATTAGAGCCAGTCGTTGTCAACCAATTTAAACCAAATTTTATATTTGTCAACAAGATTATGTTCATGATTATGCCATAATTTATTTATTACAGTAAACCCTCGTTAACACAAACTCGCTTAAGACGAACACTCGGTTAACATGAACAAATTGTTGGTCCCGGCAGGGATGTATTATATCTTATAGAACGTTTTATCAGTTAAGGCTAATTTCGGTTACCATGAATTACGAACTGCTTTTTAGTCCGTTGCGTCATTAGATCTCATTTAACTCTAACATCCAAAGGTTTTCATAATTTATTCTGTTGTTCCTCTGTCGTTCCTCTGCTAGGTATGTAAGAAATTGTTCAACAATCTCTATCACCTTGTCAACAATCAACTTATAACAACAGATTCAGATCAACAATGTGTTCAAATGTGTCTTTTCATTCTTTAAATCATAGCCAGTACGAGTAACATAAAGATTAAAACTTGGGTGCAATTGCTCGACAATCGCGTCAACAAGAGCTTATACGTGTTTAAGTATTTAACCAACAAATTCAGTTGTGTGTTCAGATGTGTCTTTCTATTCTTTAAAACGTAGCCAGTACGAATTGACCGCTAGTTTTACGGAAGCTATGAGTACAGTTGGCCGTGAAGTTACCAGGCATTTGCGTTCCCATCTGCGACAGCGCAATATACAGGATTTTTTACCAGAAAATGATCTGAATACTTTTTAAAAAAGTTAATTAGTGTAGTACTGTAGTAGTGTTTTCTATGATGACATACATAATACGTATTGTAAATGGTGGCCGCGGTGGTTCAGTCGGTAACCCGTCTGACTACCATGCTCAAGGTTCCGGGTTCGATCCCCGGCCGGTTCAAATCCGGGAACTTTTCTAACGTTGGAAGCGGCTCCGGCGCCCACCCAGCGTCGAATGACATGGGTACCTGGGGGGTAAAGACGGTCAGGGGCGTGATGCTGATCACATCACCCCCACTCACGACCGGATCAAGAAAGTGTGGGGCGTTACCCCCACACCCCCTATACGCCTTCATGGCGTGGTGCTAAGCACAGGGAAGCACTTTACCTTTTACCTTTTTAAATGGTTAATGTCTACAAAGAATTGTATTGCAACAATAAAATTTGAGTCCCCGGTTAGCACGATTTTTTTTTAACACGAACTCTTGATTTTTCGGTCCCTTAGGATTCGTGTTAACGATGGTTTACTGTAATATTAAATTTCAAGAGTACGTGTAAATTAACGTATTAAGTTAAAGAAATTAGAAAGCTATTTACGAGTAAAATTGTCAAAATTGGGGCATCGACTTTTAAAAAACGCGGTATCGGCTGGTCCTTTGGTAGGGCGAAGTCGTTTCTCTCCTTTCGAAAAACCGCTATGATATTCTAAATTCTAAAGAATTATATCTCCTTTGAATCTTCAATTGTGTTTTTAAATTTTCGTTCGCGCATACTGTGGCATCTGGGCTTCACCTAGCCTCTAATTAGTGGGTACCTGAGGGATGAAGGCGGCCGCCGAGACAGATATAAAATGATGACGTGTTTGTCATTTTTTTCCCAGCATCAGATACCGGGTGGTCCAAAAGTCCCGGAACGGTCACATGTCGTGAGAAATGCACATCGAATCGGAAAACGAAAAAATACATGTCTAATAAGTGAAAGAAAGCTATTCAATGATATCACACTTGATTCCCCACCCTCGCCCCCTGGGGGTGGGGCGGGGGGCAACTGTGAAATTTTAAATGGAAACCCAATTTTATATTTTAGAATCGGAAAGAGGACTTCATTCCGAGTCCAACGAGCTATCAACCATCCTCCTAGCTCAATTAGGAACGGAGATATGGCGATTTTAAATTTTCGCGCCAAAAAAAAAAAAAAAAAAAAAAAAAAAAGGTGAAAATTTCATAAAACCCAAAAATATTTCAAAGGGAGCCTCTGCCCCTAATTGAGCTAGAGTGAAAGCGATTGCAGGTTCGGAATCTGCACGTCAAGACCTTTCAATAGAGTATATGAAAAGGGGGGAGGGGGTCTATCGTTTTCCGATTCGATGTGTACAATTCTCACGATATGTGACCGTTCCGGGACTTTTGGACCACCCGGTATATCAGAAATCACGACACACCTCTCATATTATGTTTCACCAGTGGGACAAACACAATGTCATGGCTAGGGCTAAATGCTGAATCTGATATCAGTCCGTTTCCCATGAGTTTGAGCCCGAAAACATAATTTTTTTTCATTTTTCGGCTTTTTTTTTTTGCTTTTAGGTCATTTCTCAGTATTTTTTGCCGTTTTTATTGCGTTTTTATTCACTTTTTGGGCTTTCTTCTCCTTTGTTGTTTCGTGAATTTAAAATGCATTTGCTAGCATAACTTACATATTTAAATTTCCTAACATGATCCCTTCAGTAGTTTAAACCACCAAACAACGTGCTTTATAGAATTATTCAACTGATATCTTGTAATTTATGAAAAATCAAGCTTTCATTTTCAGAGCGAAAATTATTTTTGTATAATTTTTTTTTTTAAAAAAAATAGGTCATCAACTTCCGACCCCTATTCCGATATCTTGGACATAAACTTAATTTTGCAATTAACTGATTACAAATTTTGAAGCTATAAATGTACAGTGTTGTGTATTGCGATCAGTTTGACGTGAAAAACAAACATTATACTTTAAATTCTGATTTAATGAAAGGGTCGAGAGAAAGACAGCCATATGAATGTCCCGAGAGCGCTACTGTAAAATTGGCAGAAACGACTACAGTTAACGGGTAATTGCTGTTTTCGCCACGGTTAAAGCTCGGGGGATTGGGGAGGCCTGATTCGGGCTAATGGAGCGGTTATTTCAGCAGCTTCCCTAGCGGCTGTTCCACTAAACCACACGAGTATCTGCTCTTCCCACGTCATGGTCGAGAGAGCGAACAGAACTGCATCATTCACCTTCTCTCTCTCAGCTATTCATAAGCTACTACAACGGTTGCCAACTATCTCAGTGTATAGAATTTAAGTAAAATTTGAGGTAAAGAGAGAAATGTTATGAAAAATATCAAAATTGTAGAGAAATTTAAAGTTGTGTAGCGTAAATTATTCCCACCAAGACAATAATAATAATTTGGAGAGGGAACAATTAATAACTTAACATTATTTACGTTTTAAATTTATTGTAATAACGCAACTAGCATAATCCAACGAGGTAAGTTCTCATAAACATTCCAATTTTCGCCAAGTGTATAATTTGATGTCAATAATCTTCATTTTGTTTTTTTCGTTGAGTCAATTCTAATATTCTGCAAGTTGATGCTTTGTATTCTGAAATGTTTCTAATATGAAGGGAAATTTTGTAACTGGGAAAAGGAAAGTCTTCTCTCAGTGTGTGGCAACACTGCTCCGAGTTATCTTCTCTTGCTAGTTAGAGAGCCTGTTTACTTAGCAGAGTGGCTTGATATGGGAGGAGTATGCGCAGCGAACTGCGTTGTGTGCTCTTTTCCATTTTCGCCTGGCGATAGTGTTGCCATACCCTAAGGGCACAATTTCCCGTTGCATGGGGAAGAATCTCCTCTTTTCGCACATTTTTTCCTTTGAATAAATTATATAACAATAGTTAGTAGTGGTAACAGCAACATTACTATTTTCGTTGGTTTGTTTTGTGGACCCTATTTTCAGGCAGTGAGTTGATCAACTTTATTTCGGGTACGCTAAACAGACTGTCAAAGAACGATTGCTTTGAAAAGTAGGTATATAACCCACCGCAATGGAGAAATCTAGATAAACCCCTGACTTTATCTTTTCTTTGAATACAGACCGACAAGATACTCCAAAGTTACTGTTCGTCATTCAAAAATAATTTTAAAACTTTAGTTCGTCGCCATGCAGTTTTACGAAAAGGGTATAAAAAACTGCTTTCCACAGATATATTTGCGATTATTGAATTCACTCAGTAACGTCTTTTATTTCTATTTAGGTGGTTTTTATGTCGAAAATGCAAGAAACACAAGATAAATAAAACCACAAGTAAACGATTTATCTCGTTGCTACGCATGGAATATCTGTGGTAAACTGCGTAAGTGTTCCTTGAAAAAGTACCCCTTATCTGTAAGGAATGAGTATAATATCCAGGCATTCTCCAGAATCTAGTCTTTAAATAGATGTACATCATTCTATTCTTCAGGTTCGTGAATTATTTCGTGAATTATTATCTTTTGTTGAAAGTTGTCTCGGAATTCGATGACGTTAGGCTTAGCACCCGACAGCGGTGAAATTTAGCAGTGCCATCTCTTGTCTTTTTTTGGCAGAATAAGTGGAAGCAAGAGTGCGAGTGGTGCCTCTCAGCGCCTCTCAACGTAATATTCCGAAACTTCTTGCGAAAGGCCGTTCCGAGCAGGAGGTCAGTGCACCGGTTTTCCTGCCTTGTTTCCAGGTCTGCTTATATACCCTTGTCTGTGGTTTAACGCTGGATTCAGTGTATTACTTCCGATGGAGGACATTTTGAAAGTTAGTAGTTTAATTTCAATAAAGGACGCCAATAGTCTTAAAATAATGCTATCAATCCCGTTATTTTTATACACCCTCGTATTGTATTCTAATGCCATTGGTTGTTAATCATGCTTTGTAAGAACTTAGGGAAAAAAACATTTAAGATACCAATATTTACTGCAAAAACTATTAAATATATCTGACAGCAAAATTTAATAAATAGGCCATAATCTTCTACCACCCCTTTTGTTATATAAAGATTTCTAAAACTAAGAAAGCTGCGAGAAATAAAATAATCAAATAAGAATTTCCTTACTTGGAATAAGAAAGCGAAAAATGTGTTTAGAAACTGAGAAAAACAAAAGACTAACTCAATTTAGACATACAGCGCCATCTATTAGTTGAATAATAACTCCAACTCAACACCAGGAAGCAATTTCACGCTGGATTAAGGGAATAACTGGCGTCAAAGAACTTGACGAGCAGATGAATCCGTGTGGGTTTTTAAAAATCTTTTCTGGAACTTGTTAACGCCTTTCGTCGCTTCCAGATGTTTCAGACTAAAAAAAGACCCACTTAAAGGGGTCTTCAGGATCGTGAATTATTTCCGAATTTTTGAGAGAAGCAGAAATGTGTGAAATAAGGGAGAGATGCTTTCGAAATTATACGCTACGGGGATAAATGGCTCGTCGTCCTGGCGTCTATGTTGAGTGTTCGAAATAAACCTTTCTCTCGCTCAAAAATGGAAGCTGTCATCAGCTAGCTACCAGTGCTTCCATCTTGCGGTCGTTTTGGTAAATGCGCATCATGAGCAGTGTTACCAGAAACTAAGCAAAATTTATTTTTCAGCTGTTTTTCACCAACTGCATGTTTATTTACCTAATCGCTATTATTGCTACCACTGAAATTTTGCACTCCATTGTGTAATTACAAAGTACTTGTAAATAAGGCGTCGCCAGAAAATTTTGTAGGGGAAGTCAGGCCGTTGATAGAAAATTGACAATCATTATTATTAAACATTAATAATTACTATAATAAATGATTAACTACAAATCATTTGTTGCCAAATTATTATTAATGCTTTTATTATAACTTGACACACCAGAGTGTGCATAGGAGGATGTTTTTCTTCACTTTTTAATACTTCACAACGTTAATATATTGAAAGCATGAAAATGCTAATTTGTTATAAACTTTTACACACTTCATTTAAGAAAAATCTTTGGAAGTTAGCGGGGAAATTTTAGTCTGTGTGACCTGTCACATAAAAATCGCATTTCTGGAATTTTGAATATTCGTGGAACCATTTAATCTTCGGATTAAGTGGTAGAATACGAAACATGGAGCTCTGACCTGGCTACATTGTGCACTCAATTCTTTGAACTGACTCATTTGTTGTGTTGGATATTCTGCTAGGATGCTATTTAACTGAACTTCTGTTATCGGCTATCAACATAATAAGTTTTTTTTTGTAATTTAATATTAATAATACCAATTTCCAGGGAAGGTCGAACGGCCAGTTTGACCTCACCCCCCACCCCCTTTCTTCCAACACCCACGGCTGTAAATGATATAAAAGTCCAGTGTTCGTTTCACGATCTTGCTTCTGATAGGCCCTGTGGGTGGTTCCTTTAAGAATATCCCGTTGTATATTTTTTTGTATTCATTATCGTCGCGATTAAATCAAAAGACAAAAAGGCCTGTTCCATGGCTATTGGGGATGTTTGCACTCCAGGCGGCATCCTTTGGTTTTATTGGTTACACAGTTTACTCGTAGCACGCTGAAATTTTGATAGTTTTTTAACCGAAAACATAACTGGCACAGGATAGAAATGTTGTTTTTGGTGTCATCTACACGCTATGAAAATTTGTTGGTGTTGTATGGGGACGCCCTGTATATGAGCACCCTGATCCCGATGTAACGACAAACAAAATTCCGCCTTACTTAAAACAGGCGCGAAACAGAGAGAAAAGACGTCAATATTCCTGAACTTTCGACTAAAGATGTGCATCTGGCAACACTGCCAGCACGTAGAAGAAAAACTACACTTTGAGACTAGTTTGTGACTTGTTACAAGCGAGACCATCACGGTATGACAATTTCACGAAACATATAATCCATTTGCCCCTGGTTGCTGAAAATAGTCCAACCTACACTAGATATTAACACAAGATAGCTTCTCGTATCAGAAAACTGTTTACAGGAAGCTAAATTAACGTCCGACCCGCCTTTTAAAAAAGCCAGCGAGAAGAGAAGAGCTGATGGCCTGCATTACGAAACGAAAGATAGTTGTCTTCGCCATGGCAAACATGAAACGAATTAATTCGGCGATCATATAAAAGCTAACGAGTTCCTATGCTTAAGCCCAAGCACTTAACGATACGTTTGCTAGGCGCTGATGTCCGTTTGACAGATGTTAGTAAACATTCTTGTCTTGTTTAAGAAGGCTGTCACCTTGTTGTAAATTTAGCGAACGAATTTGTAGCTCTTCGTAGATTTAAAAGGGTGCGTTTTAAGATTCCTTAACAGTATCTGTCGCTTGAGTTTCTTTCCCAACTGAGGCTCTGTAAGGGGAAACATTCACTCTAAACCCGCAAATGTTAACCTCTCTTGTATACATAGTACACCCTGAACTGCATTCTTTCCTGGACGAAAATACAGTATATTAGCTAAGGCAGTGGTTCTCAAACATTTTTCTCATTCTACCCTTTAGTCTTAAGTAAATGTCTAATGCAGCCCACCATAGTTTTTCTCCGAAGACTGGGTTTTGGGGAACTTTTTTGGCTGTCTGATATGTGGGTGCCGTGTATATGCAATAGAGAAAAGTGACATTCGGGCTGTATGTGGAAAGATGTTAACAAAGAAACATTGAAATCTCACGTTTATTATTTTATTGGGTGTTCCTACGTTTTCAATCTCTTAGTTACAAAAATAAAAATGAGAAACACATGTACAGGGTGAGCATAAAGTCTTTCCATGATTGCAAACTTTTATTGCTAAAGAACTATGCTAGATACAGATATGCGGTTTGTTGGAAATGGTAGCTTAACTCATAATGTTTTGTTATCAGTACACTTCAGTACACTTCGACATGTGCTCCCTTTGTTGCCCTTAGAACGTCTAGGCGATACTCAATTTCTCTCCATGTCTTTGCCAACATCTCTTCCGTCATCGTCTCTATAGCATCCCGTATTCGTGTCTGAAGAGTTTGCATATCAGGAACTGGTGAACTAAACACTGTGTCCTTAACGTAACCCCATAAAAAAGTCAAGAGGGGTTACGTCCGGCGAACGCGGTGGCCATGATATTGGAATCAGAATAAGAATCAGACAAAACAAATAAATGGAAAAAAACTTGATGTATTGCACTACTTATTGCCATAGGTTGTATTTGCCTATCTACCGTAGAAGTTGAGATATAAACATTCATAATCAGGGAAAGACTTTATGCTCACCCTGTATGCTAAGATACATATATGAAAAACTTTATCAGGTATTTTTTCAGTTATTTTTTAAAAAAGCGAAGAACAGAAATAAATTTGTAAACAAACTGTCAAGCACAATTTTGGAGTTTTTTATTGTAAAATTTCAGTTTCTAGTGACAAGGATGGGCCTGCATAGCCAGACGCAGTTTCTTGATGTCTGGTTGTGCATTTGAAACTTTCAAGAGGAGATTCGGATCCAAATTTGCTCTATTGCGGTACTTGTTTTTTAGGTACCCCATGGATGAAGAACTGCTCTCGCATTAAGTATGTAGTCGTGTGGGTATTCTCGACATTTCTCTTCCGAGCCGATCTCGTATCCCTTTCAAGTCGTTCATGTACCCCTGGGAGTACGCGTACCACAGTTTGAGAACCACTGCTCTAAGGGACTTGTGTTTATTATTGCCCTTTCATGAATTTCATCTTACCACTTTTCACTCCCATGTTTATCCAAAAGTGGCAGTAAAGTGAAGGAAAATAAAACATAAGTGGGATTGGTGGGGGGATAAACCCGAGAAAGGAAGAGGCCCCCCTCAAGCAGATTTGCTACACTTAAAACTTGCTCAACATGCCCATATGAGTTTTTTGAGCAAGTGTGGAACCCTTGCCTAATCCAAGATTTTTGTAAAAATGCCCTCGGGAATTTTTCAGAAAAGAAGAGCTTCCTCAGATTGATTTGCACATACTTACAAAAGTTGCATCAGCCAGATTTTTGTTCATAAATTTGTCAATTTTTGGCCACACCAGAAATTAAGCTTATAGTATGTTTTTCTGTCAAAATCCCAGGAATTTTGAATTGATATCTGTTGGGTTCTGAGACCGAGTGGAGTGTGGTGCATGGTTTTTATTGTCTTGTAATCAAAAGGTTCGGGTTTGAGTCCTCATAAAATCTGATGGCAAAATGTTAATATTGTAGTTTTGTAAACAAGGGGCTCTGGGTTCGAGTCCTGAGAGATGTGACATTCTATATGTGAGATTTTGAGAATAATTACTGCTAGTTGATAGCTCCCAGATCTTAAATTTGGTAAAAAAATGTTATACAACAGAGCAAAATTATTCTCTATTAAGAATCACCAGAGTTTTGTTATCTGGGTAAAATATCAGCTCAACAATACGAGCAAAACTGCCTGATCAATACAATAGAATGGAGGTCAAGTAAACATTCCATGTTCTTTCCAATCTTTTGATCAGTCCCATGTTTCTGCCAACAATTAATCTTGCTTGCCCGGGAGTTGTATGCCAACAGATAAAATCTTTATTGTATCCTTTCAGAGAGTTATTCATCATCAAAGAGACATTAGTAAATGCCTGAGTGATTATATCTGTTGATATTACCTACACTGTGCCTTTTTCCGAGGGAAATTACATGTCATTTGTCATGGAACTCAAAGAGAAATTCTTATCTATACTGTGCCCCCTTTCAGGGACTATTCATCATATTGAGGAAATTTCTTCATGGATATTGTCATGCAAAGGTTTGGTCTTGTTGCAATAATATAGGCTCAAGTCTTTAACTTACAGAATAATCATTGCAATATTTCTGTATTTCAGCTTTTGGCAGATGTGTTGTGTTTTGGGTAGGTATCTGCTACGAGCAGAGGTGGTATAAAATGGGTAGGTAACTGACGGTAAAGTATTGTTTTATATCCAAAGGGCTTCTGTGTTTGAATCGTGCTTCTAGAACTGCTCTGTGACCCGCTCATTTCTTACATCATAAACATATGATTTTTCACCTATGAGAATGACACTGCAAATGGTGTCATCGGGTAATGCCTCGTGGAATTCACAGATAATTTTAATGTTTGTTCTATCATTCACCACAACCTGTTTTCTTTTTGAGGTGTTGATTACAAACATGGGTCTCTGTGTCTTGAATTCATCTGGAGTGTAGTACATGTCAGTATTGCCAGTAGTGACTCTTTTGAAAGCCGAAAAAGCCTCATATAATTTAAGAAAATCATCCTTGGACATGTCTAAATTATAATTTTCTCTAGGAAAAACCTCATTTCTGCCATTTTTAAGATATATGTTCTTGATGTTGCAGTTATCAAATCTACTTGAATTTTTTTCCTGATTATTGTGTCTCCCAGTCTGAAACAGTACCACTACAAAATCGGGCATGTCAAATTGAATGCTGGAGAATGAGTTTGTAGCATCAAACTCATAATATGTGCCAGTGGCAACCTTCTGTACACATTGATATGTGTAAAATTGCAGAGGAATCTGTGGATTTTTTAGGATATCAGCTTTGTATTTAAGAGCGTAACTGGCCTCATATTCAACAACAGGGATTCTTAGCTCCATAGTCTGAATAATACACTTGCCTGCATCAGGTAGGGTATTGGGCAAAGCTTCTCCTGTAGGGTTTAATGTGCTGTACCTCATCAATGCATTGTTATCATTGGCAGCTCTTCTAAATGTAATTCTTAACCCGCCCTTCCACATAATATCTTTGTAATCCGAGAAGAATCCTGGCAACAGGCGCATGGGGAACAGCACAGTGTGGCTCTTGGTTAATATCTTATCACCAGCCTCAAATCCACCGATTTTGTAGTAAGAAGCTTCGGTCTTGGATAATTTTAGTGTGGCCAAAGCTGTGGAGGTAATGCCAGGATAATCCACTCTGTTTATAACAACGCCATGTTTTCTGATCTCAATTTCAGAGAACAGATGCGGCACAAAATTATCTACCAATCTTATATTTGAATTTGCCGGATAATCTGTTCCATCGAGCTTTACAACATCAAATTTGATGTATAGATCTGCTCTGTGGGGGTGTATAAAGCCATCCCCTACATCAAGATCAACCTCGATTTCCGTGTTGGGTTGATTTAAATTTGCAAATGTCCTCCTGTTTGGGGGGAATGATTGTAGCTCATAACTCTCAATATTTTCCATTGTATGTATTTTTATTTAAATGTTAATCTCTATGATAGCAGTTGTTGTGGCTCCAGCAAAATCAACTAATTCTTCTTTTTCATTAGTGACCATCAATTCAATGTAATCTATTCTGTTGTGGCACACAGGAAAATATAATGTTGGGGATGGATTGTAGATGATTGGCTCCATGAATTCAGAATTAGGTTTGAATGTTGCAATGATGCCGGTTTGTTTGTGAGTGCCTATGCCATTTGATTTGGTGATCATACCCTCCGCCACATTACAGTGAATATTCAGAGTCTCTATGGCTAAGAATTTAGGTATATTCATAGCAGTGTGTTTGATGGCTGCTTCAAGTTTTGTGTTGTTCTCAAAGCCTAACAGCTCTCCTATAGTACCCAGATCCACTGTTTCTGTAGCAGATACAATCTCTACTCTGTGAGTGACAGAATTTTGACTTAACACTACACCTCTGGGTAATTGAGCATTTAGAGTGGACAGATTATATTGCCCTGGAGTGATGACAATTTTTTGATCCCCTACTGCAATTTTGTTGTTGTGGTGTGTAATATTAGGGATTAGGTACATGCCGTAAAATGCTCTGAGAGCTATTGTTTTGGGATACACAATGTCATCATGCAATTTGAGTTTCAATATTGAATTTTGGCTGGTGAGATGGAATACCCCCATGATGTTTCAGATACCACAAGGCCTTTTGAAAATTTTCAATTGATGGTTTATTTATTTGAGACATATATCTGAGAACAGATAAACACAAATGTCCGCAATTAACATCTTTGAAGTTTTGAATACGGGCATTATTGTAATAAAGATTAGCTGATTTTATATATTTTATTAAATTTTCAGGTGGAACACCTCCAAATGAATCAAACACAAATGCCTCATTTTTTAAATATTTAAGATAACAGATCCAGTGAGTGCCCTGATTTTTGTACTTATCCAAATTAACAATGCCACACTCTTTGTTGAGTGGTTGTTCTGGCAAAGAATCAGACATGTACACACCTCTAAAATTTTTGATGCCCAGTGGCTTGATTAAAGCTTCAATATCTTGGTTTGTAAGCGGCTCTTGTTTTTTTTAAACTTATTCATGGCTCTCTTAACACCTTTGCCTTTTTTCTCCATTGCCAGGTTATGGCGCTTCTGCTCATCTAATTCTGCCCTATTTTTCTTGGCATCTATTACTGTTTTTGCTATGGCAGCTGATCCCCCAGCCAAGCTCCCAACAGCCCCGAGTGCGGCTAAGATGGCAGGGATGGTAAATATGAATCCCCCTGTATGCAATTTTTTTCTTGATTGCTGTAATTTTTTTAATTGGGGGGTACTAAGCAACAATTTCATACCATGTCCCTTTGCAAGACAAGAGCTTTTTTTCTTCCGCTGCTTTTTGGTTAAAAGACTGTCAATAGTTTTAAGAGATTTGAGACCTGCATAAGGTATTTGATACATAACACCCTTGGCCTTCATTGTAGGTTTATTATATACATATTCACAAACCCCACCCCAGTTTTTGTTTGGTGCTCATAGCTATGGTGGTCCCCAATGCTGATATTCTCTCACTTAAAGAAGCATCTTTGCTTACAAATCTACCAAATGCAGCCTCTTCTAATTTCTTGTCTGCAACATGTCTCTTGTCAAGATCAGAATGTGTGTTGTATGCTATGTCATGGTCTCTACAAGCAGCATCTAAAGGATTTACACCAGGATCCCCTCTGTTTAATCTATGATCCAATTTTGTGCCTGGACCACAATACTGATAGCCTGGAATGTGTAGTTCAAATGGCAACTTGTTTATAATGTCATTCACCAGCCCCCGACCCTCAGAAATATTCCAAAATTTAGGGGGTAGAGTATTAATAATTTTTATGAGATATCCAATCCCCTTAGGGTCATTCACTATAAAATTAGACAATTTTGTGCTTATCATGTCCATAATTCCAACCTTTTCATTGTAAAAATTGTTGTTGCCAGCATTTTCCTCCCCAGCTATCACTAGCAACCTATCTACAAGTTTCCTGACATCATCAACCCACACAAATTCTTTAGGCAGGGTGTTGTACTGTTTGATTCCACTACCTGTCTTGATCTGTGACCATATGGGCTTGATTAAATTATTGTATTTTGCTCCACTGCTAGACTTGACTCTTTTTTGTGTGGGATCATTGTTCTGGTATAGAGCATCTGATTTTATTAATATTTCTTTGTAATCCTCATAATCTTGATCTGTATAGCTGCCAGGCCTTTTCCTAGTTATCAATTCCCACAATCCAGGTGTACCGGTGTACTTAACAAAAGCACCTTTTTCTCCGAGACGAGATTCTGAATAAACAATTATATCATCTCCCATAAATGTTACTCTGAAATTGCCAATTCTATGAATGATGCTGCCGTCAAGCTCTGTGTCGGCATATAAGCCAAACACCTCATCTTTGTTGTCTTTAGGTGTGGTTAAATATTTTTGAGCAAGAAGACCCAATTCAATAGGATCCTGTGTAGCTTCAATTCTTCTAGGAGCAACAGGACTAGGTGTATGAATACTGGAAAGTGGGGTGAATGGATAATCTAATATGTTCCTTGCAGCTACAGGCACAAGCTCTGTGATCAAATCTTGATTTTGCTCTGTAACAGTTTTGATATTCTTACCTAAATTATTAATAGCATCAATTACAGGCTGTTCTGTTTGTTTGTGTTTTTCATAAATTCCCCGGTTCTCTGATTTCCATCCCTTGAATCTTTTTACAAGATAATCTCTTAACTTAAGATCATCAATGATTGGTCGTTTCATGGTTGTTTATATATGTTTCAACGTCTAGAAAATCGTTGATTTTATTCCTATATTTGCCCCTACTAGGTTTTCTTGTCATATCAATTGTGACAAACCCATAACTGTCCTGGTTCCAGCACCTACTGCAAAACTTGGAAAAATCATTGTAGCTCAAGTCCCCACCTACATATTCATCATGTATGTGTTTGAGGTTGGTATGATCTTGATGAAACACACATATAAAATTGCTGTTGTCTCGGATCAGTTGCTTGGGTATTTTAGAAAAAGTCTGTGCCAGGTAGAAGCAATCAATGTTTTTGTGCCGCCCCTGTGTAAAGAAATTTCTAACCTTGTTTTGATTATCCAGTATAATGTCATCAAACACAACAACAGAATTATCGAGACATTCATGAAGTGGCTTAACATCTGATTCAAAAGTGGCAATATCTAATCCATCATATAGCTTCATCAGCTGCTGATATTTTAATTGTTCCAAGCTCTTAGAGAAGACATACAAGTGCCTGTTTTTCCAGTCTAACCAGTTGGGTGCCAATAAAAAATTATCAACCATTAGTGTAGTTTTACCACAAGCTGATGGCCCAACAATAAGACACCTAATATTATCAGGCAGCAAGTTGCCATTTCTCTTATTCTGTTGTTCAGGTTCTGGCAGCCTTTTTATAACATCCCAGGTGCTCATATTATCACTTTGTCTGCATCGATCCAGCTGTTTTCCGGATGACCCAGCCATTTGACAAATAACTTGTTGCCTTTTCTGCGGATGATTTTTTCTATGAGATATGTGTCAGGCTGCTTAGTTTTGCTGAGCTCTTGTTCATAGAATCTGCCTTTGAGAATTTCTCCTCGGTGATCTTTTATTATATATGTGTTAAGGGTCCCGGGTTTAACTTGAACCACTGTAAATAATTCGGTGCTCCAGTTTCTTGTAAAGCCTCTTTTGAATAAGTGCTTATATTTGCTGATTCTTACTTGATCACCCACCCTGTATTTGGCTTTTCTTGTTGTTGGCTGGTATCTAGGATAATAAACAGTCCTGATCAAATTTTGCTCATCAGATGAAGTTACTTCAGAGGGTTTCATGTTGATTGTGGAATGGACCGAGTTGTTATATTTATGTAGAAGTTCTGGAAGAATATTAATCCATTTATAATTACCTTGGAGGGTAAATTGTTTATACATAAGATTTTTTAGGGTTCTGTTGAATCTCTCTACAATTGAGGCCTTGAGATCACTGTAACTCGAGTAATGTTTTATTGCCTGGCTTTTAATAAATTGTTGGAACACTGAATTATAAAATTCTTTGCCATTATCTGTTTGCAAATAGCGCGGTGATCTTCCTGAATGATTGATGATTGTCCTGATGGCTTCTGTAACACATTTTCCAGTCTTGGATTTGAGTGGCACAGCCCAGGCAAATTTTGAAAATGTGTCTATTACAGTGAGTAGATACTTGTAGCCCTTGTTGATTTTGTCTAAGTTTTTCAACTGTCCACTTGACAACTCAATCAAGTCGCTTTGCCATAAATCATCTATGCCCTTTGTGACTACTGGGAGTCTCTTATAATTATGTCTGGCTTGTCTGTGTAATTCATCAACTATAATTTGTCTAGACATAATATGAAAACAAGAATATTGCAACTATGGGGTGTTCAGCAGCTGAGACTGCAGGATTTTCTAAATATAATTTGTCCCCTATTTGTATTTTAAATTCCAGAGAGCCATCATCTTCAGTATAGGCTGTTTCCAATGTATTGGGGTCTGTAAAATCCTCTAACTCTACACTGGTGATTTTCACTTTGTTATCAGCATTTGTTATTGATAAGGTAGGGTAGTGGTGTGCCTGTGGTTGATGCCAATATTTGATCTTGATTGGTCTCAATGTGCCCCCAACAAAAAATTGGTAATAAAATTGTGCAGGGGACAGCATATATATTTTGCCACCTGGTGTAAATGGTGAATCATATTCTTTGTTGGGGATGCTGTACAATTCAAGAATTACTGTATGTTTTGGATTCTCGATTATGCCTGTTATTTCTTTTTCTGCTGTAAGCAATCTGCTTGTTACAGATTCAAAGTGCTCATTGATGGTCCTAACAACATCATCATGGCCTGGCTTGATTTTTATGTCCACAACAAGTTTCTTGTATTGTTGCACAATCTCTTGAAGCTGGGTGGCAAAAACGGACAGAGCATTTGCTTGATTGGATTCCATGGTCCCTAGCTGCTGCTTGATATTAGCTACAATTTGTTGCAAATTTTCAACAACTGCCAATTTTGAATTTTGAGCAGTAAGATCATGGACCTGTCTTCTGATATCCTCAAACAGGGCATGCAGTTCATTAATATGTTGATTGGTTGGAAGAGTGGCCACTGTCTGAGTGAGTTGTTTGATCTCTGCTTGGATATTCTTGATATCTTCTGATTTCAATATGCGATTCACTGCTCTCTTAATATTTTTAAGTTCCTGTGAAGTGGGAAGATTTGATACTGTATTTTGCAAAAATTCAAGTGCCAATTTCACATTGTTTAATTCAGATGCATCAGCCACATTTTGCATAGCATTTTGGAGCAGGGCTATATCTGCCTGAGAGGGTGTGGATTGTTGTAAAATTTCAAGTTTTGTTTGAATATCATCGATCAAGTGATGAAAATGAGATAGTTCAGATTCAGTGTTGAGGTTTTCAAGCTTTGTGATCTGTTGCTGGACACTAACAAGTGTATCTACAATCCCAGGCAGGCGAGTTTCTTGTACATTTGCCAAATCACTTTGCACTGCTGCTATTGTACCTTCAAGATGGGTTATGGTACTTTGAATTTTTCCAAAATCTTCATATGTTTCAAGTTGCAACTTGATGTTGGCTACACTCCGAGTTATTGCACTCAAAGCATCAGAAGATGGCAAGTTGTTCATAAAATTTTCAAGCGTCTCAATTTTTTCTTTAACCTCGGCTATGGCATTGTGCAGGGGATCCAGATTAGGTATTTGGAGTGACTGAATCTGTTCTTTTAGAGTGGAAATCACTAGATCAAAATCTTCTTGTGATTTTATGCTTTTGACAATTGTTTGGAGCTGTGTCTGGACATTATTTATTTGCTCTTCCAATTGCTGCTTCAATTGCTCAGAGTTGGTAGCCTGGGTCTTAAATTTGGCTTGAAGAGCTGCTACAGCTTCTTCTAAACTTTGAAAATTATCTAATGTTGCAAGATCAGTATATTTCTGAAGCAACAATTTGAGTTCAGAATCAATTTTAAGAAGAGGGTCCATGCATTGTGATTGTAAATTTGTAATTTCTAATTGAAGACTGGCATTGAGTGTGGTTTGTAAAGCTTGTAAATCACTTCTTAATTTCTTGACTCTGACATCAAGCATCAGAATCTCATCACTGTGATCTTCATGTCTTGTATGGCCAAATATATCATTAGGCATTTTGTTTTAATGGTTATTTATTATAGAGTATCTGATTCTTAATTCTATAAAAAAGGGTATAAGCTTGTCATATGACCCAGGGACCTCAATATATAAGCAGTCACCAGCAGAAACAGTATATACAGTGCCAGAAATCATGTTTGAGTGCTTAATTCTATAAATATTTCTCCCTACTGAAATCTTGACATCACCCTCAGGGGTTGTAATAAATTGCAATTGCCCACCTACAGGTAATTGGTAATGATTTAAATTATTGTTAAATATGTACAATGTTTTGCCTGTTTCATCATCAACATCTGTAAGTATGCTGTTCAGATGAATAATTAACAAGCCACTCAGTTTAGACAGCATATCAGGAGAGGGTTGCGCTGTTGGCAGGTCCATAATAGCCTGTTTTTTGAACCCAAATAAGTTCATGGGCATGTTTATTTATTTCAAATCATGCTCTGTAATTGGGCATTGTTTCCCATTTTTCAAATCACAATGCCCCCATGGTAGAGTATGTATGCCACATGATAAAATGCATCTCTTATCATCATGTGGGTCCAGAGCCACTTTTCTTACAATATTTGAAGTCAGCAAGTGATCCTCACTCTGAATTCTATTTTCTGATGTTCTGATTGAACTCTGCGATTTGATGCAATTTTCATAATCTTCAAATTGAAGATCTTTTTCAACAGTTACTCTGCCAATACCCTTGGCCTTTTTGGCAACAGTGCCACTACATGTCTCAAAAGTGTACATCTTGGCACTTAACCCAGCAAATTTCACAATAACATCACCACATGTCTCATCTTTTAACTTGCCAGGCACCTTTTTGTTGTGGGGTTGAATCTTTGTATGTTCACTGGTATCAAAGTATTGAAACAATTCAGACTGTGCAATATCTTGATAAACATCTTCTGTTTGAATATCAAGAATAAAACTATCCGTATCCATGTACATCAGTTTTACACGATCACCATAAAAAGGTTTCAGCACATCATAATATAATATTAACATATGTAATTTGGACAATTCCAATATCGCAGCCCCTACATAAATAGGTTTATCAAATTTGATCTTTGTTTTCTTCATGTTGAAAAGTGCCATGTGCTCATCATAAATTCTTCTGTAATTGAAATTAGGCTTTGCAACCAATTTTTTGCTCCGGCTGGGGTCAGTAATTATTTTAACATCGGTATGTTTTCTGACATTTTCAATAGTTTTGCCATAGACAGAATTCACCATCAATTTAAACAAGGCCTTATCAAATTGGCTCTTTGCAGATGTTCGAAGCTCTGTGTTTGTATCAATGTATGGTTTCAACCATTCTGAGTGCCTGAACCTCAAAACTTTGCCAACTTTGGTCACTTGAACACCATGATTCATCAGGAACTGGAGGTTTTTGTAATATGTGACATATCCCTGTTTCGGCTCCAGAGTCATCATGAGCTTCTTCTGTTTAGAGCCAGGTGAGCACTGAACCTCGGGAATTGGGGGCAGATCAGAAAATATGTTGTGCAAATTATCTGGAATTGTCAGATCAACCTCTAAGAACAGGCCATATTCACTGTCATCAAAATCCTTAAGATCTTCAATATTGAAATCTTCAACCCATTCAAGCTCTGCATATGGCAGTTTATCCATCATGGCATAACCATAGAGGCTGTTTGCATCTACATACAGTATAAAATTTGATGGCCGTGCTGGATCATAATCAGGCATATGCTTGTTATTTGCTCTGGCATATCTCTGGGAACATTGCACCATCCCTCCTCTTATACCTTTCTCCATAAACAGATACATATCTTGATCTTGGATCAGATCCAATTGCATTTTGGTGTTCAAAAACGTTGCGGCCCATGCTAGGCCTGGGGCACTGAAAAAATACACTGGGTCCAGTCCATAATTTTGCATGGAAGATTTTCTGAATGCCTGCAATATATCAGCTAAGAGAGTGACATCAAGTTTTAAATATGCCATGTGATAATCACCAAATGTCTTGCATTTTAAATTGTTCCACATCAACTGGGCATGGTGATAATCATCATCACTGATTCCAGATCCTTTGATTTTGCTGTAAAACTCTTCTTGTGGTGGCAGGGAACACTCATCAAATTTAGAAAAATCTGTAACATAGTCATATGGATATACACCCTTCCGCCTAATTAATTTCAGGTCCTGATTTGGAAACAAAGCACGTGTGATTTTGAATTGATCATCAGATAATTGAGTGGCCAGTGTAGCCAGGCTAGCAGATAAAAATCTGTAAGAATCAAGAAATCTTATGTGAATAGGAACACCATCAACTTTAATTATCTTGCTAATAGATATATATTTCTCATCATTTTCAGCTAAAATGTTTAAATTCTGCTTGTCAAACCCCTCGTACCTGATCAAATGATGGAAATCATAATTGGATGCTCCATGGCAAAATATGGGGATAAATCTTGGTCTCTTGATCTTAATATTACAGCTATTACACAGGGCCATTAAGAATTTACCATCTGTATGAGAATGGTGTTTCACCTTGATATTTGTATCTGAAAATTCACAATCACATACCGGGCATTTTTCTGTATTGTTGAAATCCTCAATCTGTTTCTCTGTTAAAGGCAACATAGGCTTTGATATTAATAAGATGTTAGATGCTATGTCACGGCACACATTTTCTATTCTATGTGCAAATATTTTGATGGCATTTGGTCCCTTGTATGAATATTCTTTAATAACAACACCATCCCGTATAACCATAAAACAAAAGCTGGAAGGTTCATGTTGCTGGTATGGTGTAATTGCAGATTCTTCGGGATCTGGATTGCAGAATGCAAGAGATTTGAGGTTTGATTCAGAATCCCAGACAATATATACTGGGTGTTCCAACGAGGCTTCATACTTTTTGAATTTGCAATTTTCACTTGGCATTGGCATCACCATATGAACAGGTTTATGGTTCCCACAGTATTTCAGATGCTCAATTAACTTGTTTTTTGCAATTTCTGCACTCTCTTCCCGAACCCCCTTAACCATTTTCCTGCCATCAAATTCAGTTAAGCATCTTCTGCACAACTTAAATATTTTTTTATATTTGTCTAGTTGTGTTCTCACTAAAGCTTCAAGATTATGTATCAGAGTGTAATGGTATGTATCATCCCCTTCAATTAAGAGCAGATCAATCGGAATTGCAGATTCATCATCAAGTGTACTGATTCTGAGAGGTGCTATCGGGCAATTGCCAGTGGAGCAAATAAATACATTAATAGATAATTGTTTGCCATTGATGTGCCTGGCCTTTTTTTCAAATTTATCAATATTCTGAACAGACATTGGATATTCTAAACCCTCCATTGCATCGTCAAAATCGTGCTCATGCTGTTTGTAATACGTTATTCTCTCAGGATGCCTTGAAACTGGATACAAAGCAGCTAAAATACACCACAAAAAGCATTTCTGGTCGGTATTTTCAATATTGACCACGGCTCTTTTGTTTTTGATATTAGCAGGTAATGGCAGATATGTAGAACCTTGTAATGGGTTGAATTCAGAAATATTAACATATAACTTGTGTGATGAACCGCATAGGCTCCATCCTGACTCTTTTGCCGCAAATTCAGAGTGTTTCATATTCAATTGATCCATCAATCTGCTTATTATTTTGTCTGAATTTGCATTTGAATATACCGGTACAGTTTCTGTTATGTGGGGCTGTATAAATTTTGTGCCATTTGGCTTCTTATATTGTGTATACAATTTGAGGGAGAGCTTATAAGAGCCATTTTGTGCATTTAGAATTGCCTGCACATCAGGATTTACACTGTTCAAAAAATTATTAATTCCACATCTTGGCTCTGATACAAACCGGTGATCTCTTAATTGGCCGTTAAAACTGCTACGGATGGGTTCATGGCGTGGCTGTTTTGCTGCTCTGGCATTAAGAGGTGCTTCGTGCTTTCTTTTCAGACCAGATGTGGATGGTTGTACAGAGCAAGTATCTTTATGTTTATATGTGAAATATTCCATGTTATATTCTCTATGGCATTTGTGGCAAGTTATTGTGGGAGTTCTGTATTTATCTGGGTTACAAATCTTTTGGTGTCTGGCCCAATTAGAGCTAAATATATTTTTATTGCATTGGTCACAATATTTTTGATTCGGCATTTTTACTGTTGTTTATTATATACAATTTCCTGGGTTTCAATTCAAAACTTTATACTGAATAAAAAATATCAGTTGGGTTCAGCACTGTGCTTTGTATGTGTGTATGTATATATGTGTGTATACACTTAATATTTTTGGCTTTGGTATTTATATACAATTTCTTGGGATTCAAATCTAATCTCTATGGATTAATATTAATAATATTAATCTTATGACAGGTTGTAAAGCCAATAGCTTACAAATGGAATATTCATTCACACTGCCATTCCGCAAATGCCTGCACGGACATGCATGTATAGAATGGCAATGACCTTGTTATGTATAACAGGCTGGGACAAATATAAGCTTGATTCTAAATATGAGTGGATTACAACAAATATCAGATTTTATAATGTTCAATTAAACCAAACAGGCCTGTAAGTATGAGAAGCACTGTATCAACACATCTGTTCCCCTCAGTCACTCTCACATAACTGGCTGATGCAATAATCGGGAATTTCTGTAAATACTGGCGCTGAGGAAAAAAATCAATACTACCGTCTCGGGAATTCCACACACTGACACAGAGGGGAAACATGCAAACACGAAGCAATTCTAGAAGAGGGCTCTACATATTACATTGTTTTAATATTAGATAAGCAAATTGAATGGTATCCAATTAAACTTAAACCAGAAGTAAATATATATGTGTATAAGCTTAATTTCTGGTGTGGTCAAAAATATATCAATTTTTGACAAATTTATGAACAAAAATCTGGCTGATGCAACTTTTGTAAGTATGTGCAAATCAATCTGAGGAAGCTCTTCTCTTCTGAAAAATTCCCGAGGGCATTTTTACAAAAATCTTGGATTAGGCAAGGGTTCCACACTTGCTCAAAAAACTCATATGGGCATGTTGAGCAAGTTTTAAGTGTAGCAAATCTGCTTGAGGGGGCCTCTTCCTTTCTCGGGTTTATCCCCCCACCAATCCCACTACTAACATAAATAAAGTTTGTACAGTAGGGTTTTTGGCAGATATGTCTAACCATACAAACACAACATAAAGTTTCTACATAGGCCTTGAAACACAGTGGTCTGTAGACCTACAAAGAGCTGCATAATATATTCTTAAATATCAAAGTCAATGTTTTTAAAATATTGGTCAAAGGTCCAGTGTGACCTTGAACGTGGTGCGGGGGGAGAAAGGACACATGAATATGTACATACATACGTATTACGTATCGTGTGTGTTTGCAGGTGATATTCGTGGCGGAGTGGTTATCACAGCTCCCAGGTTCGTATACCGGCCTGTCCATGGGTGATCTTTGTGAGAGTGTCTTCATCAACTTCATCCTATCGTCACTCATCCTCATCGTCGCGATTATCCAAAAAGTGGAAGGATTTTGAATTAGAATTTAGAATTTGGTATAGCTATAAAGACAATAAGTCCTCCTCCGTAGCCGAGCGGGTTAAGGCGTTCACTCGTCTTAAGTTCGTTCGCTGCGGGACGGCGTAGGTTCGAATCCGGCTCTGGTCGGAATTTATTCGGCCTACGTATAGGGCCGGTGGCAACCCACCATCGTGAGGAAATTGGGGAGCTCCGAATGAGTGAGCGGTAATCCGGTCGAGAAGACCTACAACGGCTGGGGTTCGTCGGGCTGACCACCCGTCACCCCAATACTGGTCTAAGATCTCCACGCTACAACAGGTGACGGAGGAACAGTGTGGGAGGGAGACCAGCAGTCGGTAGGTAAGCCAAGGCTCTCACGGGCTGTTGCGCTGCGGGTTATTATTATTATAAAGACAATAACATACTGAGAATATATAGCAATTTCGCAAGTGTAAGTAAATAAGATGGGGGAGCCAATAGAGGAGAAGGTCTAAATATGAGCGAAGGTTTAAATATGGGTTTTGGAGTTATCAGCGCTCCCGGGTGCTGCAGCCTGGCAGAGGCTATTGGAACTGGTTATCTGTCAAGGACAAAGGTTGCGGCGCCAATTCGCAAGAGAAAGTGGTGGTTAGTTTCGGCCTTGGACGCTGTTATAGAATTGCGACCTCCGAAAACTTTTTGCAGGTATGTTTTAACTCAGCGTTTTCTGAATTCTCATCTGCTATTTATAGGTTATAATATTAGCGCACATAAAACAAATGTGGGCTTTTATAATGCCATGATTTGTTTGTGAAATATGTACCACAGAGAGCGAAAATAAATTGAAGAAGAAAAATAGCGTGATGGTCTAAATATGGGCTATGACATGAGGTCTAATGTTGAGATCACATTTTCAACAAATATTTGAATGTTTTTCTTAATTTCGATTTTCCCCATTCCGCGTGATTTTCAAAACAACAGATTATTCATAAATATGAATTTTATAAGGTTTTAGCGATAAATGACTGCTTTTTATAATTTTAATTGCTTTTTGTGATATTGCCACTAGTAGGCCATATTTAGATCACAATTTTAAAATAAATCATTTTACTATTTTTTTGGAAATTGCTTTTTTTAAAAAAAAAACAAATGGAGACCTTCTATATATAATCATAGATATGCATTTTAAAGGCAGGTGCTTGATATATTAATTTTTTTCCTCCGAAAATGACAAAATAAAAGGGGGGGACCATATTTAGACCTTTTCTTCTAAGTGAAGCACCGTGTCCATATTCATATTTATGTCAGCTTCCCAACATGTTTAAATTTGGTCATACCTCTTCTTTCTATAGTTTACAGGCAGCAGATTGTAGAATTTACTTGGCAGAAATGATAGGGTATTTGAAAATTTTTATTTATTTATTTATTTATTAACGCCTTGTTTTAAATGGCGGAGTTAAGGCCGTACAAAGCCTTTTCTTCCACTCAGCTATACACATAAAATTATACATTATTATATTATACGCAAAGGACATTAAGTCATTTCACATAGGTCCACACACACACACATTATACTCATACTCACAAGTCTTAACGCCCTGAATATAACACACATAATACAAAATATATAATACACAAAATACGATATATGGAATGCAAAATTTAAAATTGTATATAAGTAATTACAAAGTATTTTAAGAATTCATGCACTTGCATATGTCCTTTAGTCTGCTTGACAGGGGAAGATCTAACGAGAACTCTGAAGAGAGTGGCGAACACGTCTGCTAAAGGAAGCGACGAAGCTTACTGTTCTAGGGAGGGGATTCCAGTCTCTATCCGTGAAGCACCTGAAAATTATTAGCATCCCACTCCAAGTGCCAGAAAGTAGCAACCAGATTTGGGAGGGGGATTCCGTGAACCCCTTCATATATCACCCTCATTATGCTTTATTCTGATAAACTTTAATCTGTGGGTACCAGGTTCGAATCCCGGCATGGGTATTGTTAGCGAGTTTCCCTTCATAAATATTTTCATATCATCACTCGACCCCATCTTCGCGATTAGCCAAATATGGCAGTGAATAAACCAAATCAATCAAACGTTAATCCATTTCGAGTCGCCTTGATAGCGTGGTGGTAACGCAGTCACCTTCTAATTAAGAGGTCCCGGGTTCGATTCCCACTGGAGACAATCCACAGTGGTTCGGACCCCACTTCAGACTGCAGGTCCAGCAGAGGCGTCTCGTGAACGCATGCTGCGCATGCGTCAATTGAGGTAAAAAGGACAGCTTGCTTTGCGACGACATTCATGAGCGTTTCTACATTCTAATGTCTTCATATAGGAGAAGTATTTATTTTACACGAGAGAGTTGAACTAAGCTTATATTACATTTCTTGAATCTGAAGTGACGCATGCGTCAATTGTGGGAAAATAATTATTCCTTTCTTTCACTTCAGATCCAAGAAATGTAATAATATAAGCTTAGTTCAGCGCTTTCGTGTGAAATAAATACTTCTCCTATATGAAGAAATTAGAATGTAGAAATGTTCATGAATGTCGTCGCAGAGCAAGCTGTCCTTTTTCCCACAATTGACGCATGCGCAGCATGCACCGCATGCGTTCACGAGACGCCTCTGATCCAGTGCCTATTAACCTACACGAGGGGACCTAGAAGCTTACAAACTTTTTGTTAATCCTTTTCGCAGTCATTACGAAGACGTGAGTGACCACGTACATTACGGAACACCCTGTAGCGTATAAGCAATCTGTTCAATTTAGCGCCTGCAAAAATCTTGCATGAACCAGTGCAAACGGAAATTAACCTTTAAGCGATTTTCCCTCGCACGATTTGAGATATTGCCTGTTTATGGCGGCGTACGGCAAACCACATTGATTTCCAATCAACATATATATTTTCCTCTCGCTTTCTCGTCCATCTTTTTTCCCCCCCACATGCACGGAAAGCAAACATAATTAAATTGAAATATATAGGCTATTGAAATTTACACCAATCCGACACTTTTTAAGAAACAATCCGTTGAAAAATGCGCACATAAAAACGTCATAAACTTACCCGACACGATACGCCGCATTTTACCATAACACACAATGTTAATTAATTGTGGTTCGTTCTTGCATACGCGAGACGGGACATGAAGGGAAAAATGACCACGTCTGTGTGTGAAGTGGTTGAGAATTTCTCACAGAAAGATGCATGAAATTTGATTGGTTGATCTCAGTATTTGACTTGAAACGTTGCGATTCAACTTTTCCACTGATATTCCTCGTAAACTTCTTGTACAGTATTTGAACGATACAAGTTTGTACTGTATGTTTAAGGGTGTACGTATCCAAGCCTAGGGTCCTCCCCGATGGCTCAGTGGTAGCGTCGTTGGGGTCCCAGGTTCGATACCCGGTGGAAGCACATAGTGGTTCGGATCCCACTTTAAACTGTAGGTCCAGTCTTTATTAGCCTATCTGTGTATAAGGTGGACTTAAAACTCCAAATCAACCAATCAAGTATTTATTTTGCAGCCCTTAAAAATCTCCTTGCTTAATGGAATAGTAATACCTATAGGTTTGCTCAGGCCCGTGGCCATAATTAATCTCCAGGAGGGGCTTATGAGTTATAAGGGGGCTTTATAAGCCAAGTTCATTTTCAAAAGTCTAACAATATTATATGAAAGTAAAGTATGTGTGTGAGTGGGGGCTGGGGTTTTTCATTAAGTTAATATGGGACACAGAAACTCTAGAAATATCGTTGAAATATATAGTTTATTTTCAATATCTTGAACACTCTTTCTTCCCACTCATAGCTGAAGCCCAGAGAAAATATTCTAATTACTTCCTGCTACTTTGACTTCGGGTCATAATTCAAATGAGACTCGAACAAGAAAGAAATGTTATACCTGTTCTTCGTATTCTGTGAATTTAACCTTTATCAAGTTTTGAGCAAAATAATGTCTGCAGTCTACAGTTTCACTCGTCCCTGCAAACTTTTTACAAAGTACTTTTACTAAATTTCGTAAAGAGAGCTGACGGCAATGCCGGGGGGGGGGGGGCTCAGCATCCCCTGGCCCCTGCCTGGCTTCGGCCCTGGGTTTGCTTGATTTGCCTAATGTTACTTCTCTTTTCTGTCACTTTTGGCTAATCGCGACGATGAGGATGTGTGATGATTTGATGAAAATTGATGACAGAACACTCACGAAGAACATCCATGCCCGGGCGGAATTCGAACCCGGGACCCTTAGCGCCGTAGCGCTCTGTGTTAACCACGGCTAGTCAATAAAGGAAAATGTTTTAAAAAGGGGGGGGGGGAAGGGAATGTGGGCTGAAAAAGGGGGCTGGGAAAGGGAAGTCAAAACCATGTAATCTTGTTGGTGGAAGATAATTATCAACACTGTTGTTATTTATTCCATGATCCGTGTTGAACTTCCCTTTGAAATACCGTCTCTAGTAATCACAATATGTAAGTTAATGAATAAGTGAAAGTAAGAGACTCCGAACTGGCCATGACAACAACACGAACACTGAAGCTCACTTCAACGCACTGTAACATACTACGAAATAAATGAACATAAAGCAAAATTGGGTGGATGGGAGAAACGTTTCGAGACCGGACATGACTTTGAATTCGTTTTTTTTAAAGCCCTTATGTAGACTCTTTAGCGCAACAATGTATTTAAACTTCCTGTTTCTTCCTCCCACTTAAACAATAACTCATTTTCACGATCGCAGTTTTGCGAAATTTGTGTGTTTTGCAGTAACAAGGTCGGCAAATGCATGCTAAAAAATTTAAAGATAATAATAAAAACATATAATCACTCATTCTCATCTTCCCGAGTAGCAAAAAATTGACAGAAAAAGCGAAGTAAAATAAACCAAATCAGAAACTAATAGAGGAGAGAGAGCATTTGCAAATGAGAAGAAATAAGAGAGAGATAGATGAAATGAGGAAGGGGGAGAGAGAGAGGAAGGGACATGGAACGACATAAAACAGGGAGAGAGGGAGAATGAGAAAGGAAAACGAAAAGAAAGACAGAAGGGACAAGATATTATTAGGGAGAGAAGGAGATAAAAAGGAAAGATGGATAGATAGAGAGAGAGAGAGAGAGAGAGAGAGAGAGAGAGAGAGAGAGAGAGAGGGGCATGGAGAACGCAAAGGGAAAACTGAAAGAGAAAAGCGAAAAGCAACGAGATAGGAACAGGGAGGGAGGGAGAATGAAGAATGAAGAAGAGAAACTCAAAGAATGAGATAAAAACAAGGGGAGAGGGAGAATACCAAAGGAAACGTGAAAGATAGAAGCAACAAGGAATGTAATAAGAACATGGAGAGAGGAAGTACGAAGAAGGAAGAAGAGTCACACAAAGAATGGGATAAAAACAAGGAGAGGGGAAGGATAAAGAACGAAAAGTGAAAGAGAGATGCAACAAGGAATGAGATAAGAACAGTGAGAAGGAAGAAGAGAAACACAAGGAATGAGATAAGAAGAAGGAGAGAGGGAGAATACAAAAGAAAAAGCATCAAGGAATGAGATAAGAACAGGGAGGGAGGAAGAATCAAGAAGGAAGATGAGAAACACAAGGAATGAGTTAAGAACAAGGGGAGAGGGAGAATACAAAACGAAAGGTGAAAGAGAAGCGACAAGGGATGAGGTAAAAACAGGGAGAATGCAAAGGAAAAACTGAGAGAGAAGCGATAAGGAATGAGATAACAACAGGGAGGGAGGAAGAAGGAATGATATAAAAACAAGGAGAGATGGAGAATACAAAAGTAAAAGTGAAAGAGAGAAGCAACAAGTAATGAGATAAGAACAGGGAGAGAGGGAGAATGCAAAGGGAGAACTGAAAGAGAGAAGCGACAAGGAAAGAGATAAGAACAGGGAGGGAGGGAGAATGAAGAAGGAAGAAGAGTCACACAAGGAATGAGATAAAAACAAAGAGAGAGGGAGACTACAAAAGTAAAAGTAAAAGAGAGAAGTAATGAGATAAGAACAAAGAGGGGTAGAACGAAGAAGGAAGAAGAGACACACACGGAGAGAGGGAGAATACAAAACGAAAAGTGAAAGAGAGAAGCGACAAGTAATGAGATAAGAACAGGGAGGGGGAGAATGAAGAAAGAAGAAGCGAAACACAAGGAATGAGATAAAACAAGGAGAGAGGGAGAATACAAAAAATAAAAGTGACAGATAGAAACGAAAAGGAATGAGATAAAGATGGAGAATGCACAGGGAAAAGTGAAAGAGAGAAGCGACAAGGGAAGAGATATAAACAGGGAAGAGGAGAATGCAGGAGGGAAAAGAGAACAGGGAGATGGGCGTCACAAGCGAGAAAGAGAATGATAGGAAAAGACTGAGAAGGCAAACACAGAAACAGGAAACTATGAGAGTCAGAAATGGAGAGAATGAAAGGAAAGACAGACATGTGTGGGAGAAAATGTGAGCACAACTTTTGTGTCTGGTGTCTTGTGGAAATGCACCAAACTAGATGTGAACCTTAATTCTATTGTTCCCTCACAGCACCACAGAATACAATAGGGCACGTGAGAGACATGCAGCAATCTAACGCTACCTGTTTTTTCTACCATTCATTGATATCGACAGAAGTATTCACTGAAGAAAGTGGGCACAACGCATTAACATCCGTGATATCATTACAAACTAGAACGCTCATAAATTATTAACACGGATTATGTGGAAACTAATTAATCAATGTGTTTGTTCACGATAAATTGGGCAGAAAAACCTCGCACTGAGAGTAATATAAAAGGGGCAGTATTCAACTTTAACGACTGCACACTACAGCACGATCTGTACAGCCAACTGGCGAACTAAAATGGGCGAGGTATCCGGAATGGTGATTGGCTAGTTCCACGGTTCACCGCTAGAGGTCGACTACGGCGTTTGACCTTGTTGCCGACCCGAAGCGAACCTACAAGGCCCAGAGGAAAGTGGCTCCCTCAATCTGCACGTGCAATATCTTGTGTTTACAATGCAGCTTTTTTTGTTTTTTTGTTTTTTTGCACGGGCACAAACAGAAAGAAAAAAAGGTGGGATCATGGGAATGACTCACAAGAACGAAGTGGGAAGAAGTGTTGAAGTGTTCCAAGTTGAAGGTACTCGCCAGTGGTGAATACTGAGTTCAAAATCTGGGCTATGTCACGTGGTCCCAGGCTAGGAATAGAAATAAATTTAGCAACTCCTAAGAAACGAGGATGCCAACTCACAAGAAATGAGGATGCCAACTCACTATACCGCGTTTGTTAGAAACAAGAAAAAAATCGTCTGCTGGGCAGCGAGGAGCGAATAGAAGCCAGAAGAGAGGCGCTTATGTAGGCACTGTTGAGACGTTGCTTATTTTAATTGGCTGCCTGGCTTTGACTTTCCCCAGCACGGAGAAAAGCCAGCGACCAGCTAGCGCGGGAACCGGGACAGGTTGTAACAAACGCAGTATAGTGTTGCCCACGGGACGAGACATGACAGGCTTTTAAAAATTCGAGACGAGACGAGATTGATCATGTGTCCCGAGACAAACGAATATTTTCGAGACGAGACAGCATTTCACAGCATTTCCACGAGACGAGACAGGTCAAAGTCTCGTCTCGTGGGCAATACTACAACTCACAAGAAATCAGGTTGCTAATTCCTAGGAAATCAGGTTACCAACTCCTAGGAAATCAGGTTACCATCTCCTAGGAAATCAGATTGCCAACCCATAAGAAATCAGGTTGCCAACTCATAAGAAATCAGGTTGCCAACTCCTAGGAAATCAGGTTACCAACTCCTAGGAAATCAGATTGCCAACTCCTAGGAAATCAGATTGCCAACTCATAAGAAATCAGGTTGCCAACTCATAAGAAATCAGGTTGCCAACTCATAGGATTTCAGGTTGCCAACTCATAAGAAATCAGGTCGCCAACTCCAGAATCAGCATCATCTCACTGATTTGAATAATATAATTTACAATTTCTGATCGATTTTCTCCTGTATTTTATTCTCTAAACTTCAGGCTTCGCAGATAGCTTAGCTAGCTTAGAATATACGCTACTGGTACTTCGCCTTCATTTCTATTTAAGTTGTTTTAAGCAATTTTCTACCGTGTTTGGAAAGTTACTGATTAAGAGAACCGGGTTAGAATTACTTCACCCCCAATAGTCACAGTTACTTCAAAGCCTGTTGTTTAAGTCCACTTACGTAAGGTTACCAGATCGCTGTAAGGAAACGTAGGACGGAATGTCGCAAAATGTAGGACACTTAAAATTTTCAGCTTTTTAAAAAAAATATGATTTCTTAATGAATTCTTAAATGAAAAATTTTCAAACTTTTAATCGATACTAAACAATGAATTTCTTACTACATGTTTTAACTTCTCAGAGCCATGGACGTCCGCAGGATTTTTTCCAGGGAGGGGAAAGGAAGATATTTTTTCCCAGGGGGGCAAACAAGGCACATTTTCCCTAAAAAAACATTGCTTAAATTTGAATTTATGGTGTTCATGCAATAATGAACACATATTATTGTGCCCAAAATGAAATTATATGTGTGAAATACATGATTTTTGGTTCACTTTCATTTTCCAGGTGGGGCACGGCCCCCTTGCCCCCCCTTCCGGACGCCCATGCTCCGAGGAGTCAATTTTTATCAAAAAATTTATGTTTAATCAAAATATATTTATGAGAGACTGAACAGTCAAACTCTGAAATTATACTGAACCCCAGTATCAAACTTTTTACAGATTTTTGAAAAAAATATTTCTCCCATGGCTCCGTTGTGCTGATGGTAACGAAAATACTCTCTCATTATGACCTGGGATGGCAAGCAAATATTCAGCAATTACCGTTTATTCCAGGGTAGTTTCTAGTTCAATAACTTTGATAACTATACCCCTTGCTTTACAATCAAAATATTGAATAAGAATGGAAACATCTTGTTCCATCAGTATAAACCCTAAGGCAAGAAATTCCACTCAGGCAGTGAACACTGACATCATCAGATGTGACCTTAATGTTCTAGCAGAAACATCTATTTCTTTTTGGGCAACGACTGAATCAAAATAAATTTCACCATTGAGTTTGGTAGCGAAGTCCATAGACTTGTAACTTGCATGATTTCTCTCTGTTAAATTGAAACACGTATTTTCCTAATTAATATTACGTGACTCTCAAAATGTAGGACATTTATGATATTTGTCAAATTCCTCCCGGACACCGGACATAAGACTAAAATGTAGGACATGTCCGGGAAAAACCGGACGTCTGGTAACCCTACACTTACGCTCTGTTATATAGCAGTGGCGGCCGATGAAGGGGGCCTGCAGGACTGCAGCCCCGCCAAACAAATTATATTTTGTTGCCATTACTGCAAAAATTAAATATTTATACTTCCGCTATCTTACTGCGTCACATTGTGCTGTGTGGAGCTTTCAAATCCACTTGGCGCGTGACGAGAGGCAAACTGGTATATGAAGCCGCTTCCCCCTCGGGGACTCTAACGTAAGCACTGATTCCATTTCCCTCCCTGCTAGGCTCTTGTCAATGCTAAAAAGCGGACTGCATTCAACGCAGCCAATGTACGGTGGTGCTGCCAAGTGGTAGAAATCAAAACCTCTCACATTATGACTGCGGACACCGCGCATAAACATGCGATTACCGAGAGAAACAGTGGCCTGCCATGTAACGTGTCCGTTTCGCTTGTCAGTAAGTGCGTGATAGTTTAAGTTTTCGAATCGATTCAAAGAGTTATTTGTTTTATGGCAGTAAGTTATATAATCTGGTGTTCTGAATGGTAAATCGTACAAATAAGAATTAATATTGCAATGAAAGACCGCTGCATGGAATTCATCTTCAAATAGTTTTTTTTTTATTTATTTATTTTATGAATGCAGCCCTCCTAACAATAAGTAGCATGAGACGCTACTGCATATAGGCTTCAAGACTGAACCTGCAGTTGGAAGTGAGTTCCAAACCTCTATGCAATGTGCCTTCTTGCGTTATCTGATACTTTAAGAACTGGAGGATTTATTTAACAAGATTTACTTAAGATTTATTCATCGTAACAAATTACATCGTTGTGTAACGTAATATATGGAAGAATATGCTACTTTTGTCACGCGATTGTCATGTATGTGTGGACATTTTATCTTTTCATAACAGTTGATGTTTGAAAAAAAGTGGAGGAATTTCTTTGTTGTAGATAGGATCATCTTCAGTTCGATTCGAAACAAAATAATTGAAAATAATGGCACGTACCTGTCAAAACAGTGTTGAAAATTAATTTTTATTGTACTTTATGTGCACTATGTAATGAATGTATAAGCCAATGTACATTACATGTAGACAACACTGCTTGTTGTCATATCATGTCTCAATGCAGCACAAAAACTGCATTTACAGGCATTACAAATTATTGGACATTTAAACGACCCATTGGAACATCCCACAAGAGACATCTCCCCGAAACAAGGTCAAAACGCAACAGAAACGTCTTGTTTGCTTGACGTCATTTCAAGATGGCGCATAACTACAGCCCCCTTAGCTAAAAGCCAGCACGAGCTCGAAAAACCCCGTTGTCCTGGCAATCGATAATCAGACCGCATAGCTCCTCCCCTCTGCCGGCAATTCTCCGTAACTCGGAAAATGTTACATGTCCTCCCCCCTTCCAAGTTCTAGACTTTCATCTGTTCATCCCCCACCCCCTCTAGGATGCAAAGGAAGGATATTAGCCCCATCTAGGGACGCGCGCACTGGAGAATCGCTAACATAATGAGTCTGGTTATGATAATATTCAGCAATATTTATTACATGTTTAGTTGTTCTAATTTTACGGCACGTTCCAGTAATGACCCCCCAGGGCGCCGTTCCAGCTTCTCAGATTTGGAGCGATTTTGGACTTATGACGAAGAAACTAGAGCAATCGTCTTCTTATTGCTCACAGAGGGACTCTATAAGTCACATTTTGCCCGAACGTGAGAAAAATTTAAACCACATGATGGCTCTCTTTTCCGAGGCCTTTTTCCAGCTCTCTGGAGATTCCAGAAGCAGTTTTGGGGAAGGAAAGAAAGATATTTCCCGCAGAAACGCAGGGATTTGAAAGAAAGAACGCTAAAAAAGAAGCAAGGGGGGAAGTGGGTGGAGGTATCCGTAACGTTAGCCCAAGTGCTTCCATGTGCGCATGCCTGAACGGTGGCGCCATCTATCCGTGATGATTTAAGCCGAGCGCCGCTTCCTCAATTTCGACGCATTAACATTCGTTAAGCAATGCTTAAATCACGCTCTCCACCGAAGAAACTTGGTTTATTCACACGCCATGGTTACGGCGAGCCGTAAAGCCCCTCCCCCGCCCCTCAGACTTGCTTTTTTGCGTTCTCTTTCATGCAAACGCCTTCCCATCCCTCTCTCTCATCTCCAACGACAATATCAAGCGGAAACCAGAAACGTGAAGCGCAGGCAAATTTTGTCTAAGAAGAGAAAGGGACAGCATAGGTCCGAAGGGAGGAGGTGAAGGGATATAGTTGCTATGCTAAGCATTCCCCACCCCAAACCCTCGCTTCAAAACCCACTGTCTCATTATTCAGTCAATTTTCTAAAGAATATCCTCCCTACATTCATGTTAAGATTTTCATTGTCATCTGTTTTACGCGCAACCTTTATTTCATAGTGGATTCAGCGTTGCCAGTACCTGAGAAAAATAAATTGGGTTTCACTAATTTTGTTAGCAGTGTAGGTGTGATGTGATAACAATACAGAACAATTGTGACCGTGGATAATTGCGAACAGGGGAAATTTTGGAGACAATTGCGATGACTTCTTGGAATATACTCTTTGAAAAGTTGCAGGCAGGACAATTGCGACCAGTTTGATTGATCTTGGATGGTGACAAACTGGAATTCCGATCCAGGGCCGACTGTATGTGGGTGCAAAGCATCGGGGCCTATACCAAAATTTTTCGGCGTACTGAAAAGTCAATTTTTGTTTCTTAGTCTGAAGTACAGTCACCGGCAATAAAAAAATGGAACAACTCCCTTCCCTGCAAGGCGTTTCGTGTGTTGCCTAAGTTTACGGCTACTAAATTCCTCTTTATATAAATGTGTGTGTGTGTGTGTACAGGGTGAGTCAGTTAAAGCATGCAAAAAGGAAGCAAGAAATTGGTGATGCCCCGCTGAGTTGGCAATAGGGACATAGGGTCGACGTGCATGGTTTGGGATATATTTAATTTTCTTCTTTCGCGGCTCTGAGGCCTACCCAGCCTCGTATCATTGGGTACCTGGGGGGCAACCCTAGGGGTTAAAGGCGGCCGGGCGTGATACTGATCATATCATCCCAATTATGCCCGTGATCAAGGATATGTGGAGCGCTACCTCCACATCACCCCAGATGCCTTCATGGCTTGTGCGCACATGAAAAGGGGTACCTTTACCTATTATTATTTATTATTATTATTAGTTGAAGTTTTTTTTTCTTCGTGGCAAAGAGGATGAATGATCATAAAATATCTATGCTCAGCCTACGACTCGAACCGCAGTTCTCTGTGGCTCCACATCGTGCGACAACCACAACATGCTGTTCCCGAAGCGACTATGCTTGGGGCGCATATAAAGTTCAGAATCGTTGTGATGAATTCCAGAGGTTTAGAGATATCGAAAGTCTTTGGACCCTGTAATGCTATGTAATTTAGCATAAACAATTAATTTGGAAATTACGGTAAAGCCCAGTATTTTATTTTGTTCTAGATTCTTTGAACTCCCTTGTAGCCGAATGGTTAACTCTACTCCTTTGGTGTCAGTTTTCATAAGCCTATTTAGTAGACAGTACTATTTTTGCCATCTTTTCTTCCGGTATTTGACGTTCCTTTGTAGGATGCTAGGATAAAGTGGGAGTATGGCCCACCACTGCTGCGACAGGCCCCGGGTTCGACCCCCATGGGAGGTCAAATGCTTTGGCGTTGATCCAACATCATCAGAACAACTGGCAAACTACTTGAGAATAAGCAGCGGATTCTGGTTTAGAAAACCGGAGAACAGCGACAATGGGATTGGATTCGCCGACTAAAGCCACCTAACGGAATGCGGCTTTAAAAGGACATTGCGACATGGCATTTTATTTTCATCATCGCGGTAACCATGGAAAAGTAAAACCAGGAATACAAATAGATGTGATGCCTAATGTGAGAATGTCCCCCGGAACTTGCAAACATGATGATAAAACTTTCAGAATTGCCGTTGAGTGGCAGCAGCTCCCATATTTTGCAGCAGTGGTTCGGATTATTAAATTTTCAAGAGTTATCTAATAGAAATAAGTAAAACATTAAAATGTTGACCAAGGAAAAATTTATTGTATAAAAAATATATGCTAAAAACGTAACGTTTCTAGTAACTATCCTCTAACAGGGTCTTCTTCAGACGAAGATTCACAATATATATATCTTTTTAATTTATTGTGAATCTACGTCTGAAGAAGAAGACCCTGGTAGAAGGTGGAAACGTTACGTTTTTAGTGTATATTTTTTATTCTTCTTCTTATTTTTTCTGACCCTATCAACTGTTAGTCGATTTTAGTCATCTATCTGAGTATTTTGCAACATATATTTAGTTCACTATGCACTTATTTTTCATAAGAAAGAAAGAAAGAAAAAATACACACACACACACACACACACACACACACACACACACACACACACACACACACACACACACACACACACACACACACACACACACACACACACATATATATATATATATATATATATACTGTTTACTAGATCGTCAAATTACATCTTCTTGCATATCCATAAAGAAGCCATATAGTGGGAGGAATGGGATCCGTGAGCAGGGCAGTTAGAGATGTAGGGAATGGAATTCCATGGCGACGCAATCCATTATATAATTTGTTGTCATGGAGTTGTCAATTGAAATTCAACAGTTCTTGCTAAGTTATAGCCAATGTTTATTTGTATATTCCAAACATAGGAAGTTGCAGGAAGGAGATTTGTAATGGTATATTAGCCAAGATTCGTTGTAAGGGAAGTTAACGAATTAACGATGATCGAAAGATTCTTTTAAAGGGAAGTTATCGCAAATCCAAGATTCTTCTTAAAAGAGGATATGACAATCTCAGGATTCTTTGTAAGAAAAGTTATGACAAACCAAAGATTTATCGTAAGGGAAGATTTGGCAATCCGAAATTTCTTTTGCAAAGAAACATATCGTAATCATAAGATGCTTTGTCTCTAACTTCCGAGAATTCCAAGATTATTTGTATGGGAAGATATCACAATTCTAAGATTTTTTGTAAGGGAAGATATTACTATTCCAAGATTCTATTACTATTTCCAAGGGAAATATCGCAAATCCAATATTTCTTGTAAGAGAGGATATGACTGACAAAGATTCTTTGTAAGGGAAGACATTTCAATCCCAAGATTCTTTGTAAGAAGATATATGACAATCAGGAGGATGCAATTGAATATGCATATACAAGCGGCAAAGGTGCGTATAACCAAGGTCGAAACTCGAGCGGGAAACCTTGATTTTAGATTGACAACACAAGGTTTTCGGCCTGTATAGGGTTCTCTGTGGAATCGAGGGTTATCTCGTGTTTTGCCATTATGCTTGTAGATTGCTCCTATGTAGTGACACTTTGTCATAGCCTCGGAGATTTAAGTCATCATACATTTGTTCAGGTTTTAGTTCTTGATTGTTGGTTCATCTATGTAGTTTACATAAATTAAAATTGCGTTCCTTATTTTATTGCAATAGCCTTTACTATCATTTTATTTACTTGAGGGGTGCAAATACCAATTGCGCTAACGTATCCATAAATTTACAATAAATTTTGAACTGATGTTACTCCGACGTTTTCAGTTTGCCGCATGATTGAAGTAAACACAAAAACAAGTTTATGACAAAATTTGATTTTTATGTTTGCTGGAGTTGTTTGAGAAACGAGTTGATAGATATGTTTGTAATTGTTTGCACATCCATATTATCATCACCTGCTACTCATCTTTGTGGTGGATAATATTAAATAGAGTAGCTTGGTTAACTAAACTTGGCGAGCATTCCTACAATAAACAGTCAGGAAAACCCATCAAAATTTTTCCGAAACTGTTTGTTGTTGTTGTGAATTCGATGATTGTTGTTTTAAATTCCCTTCTTAGAATGTCTTAAGTATCTTTTTTTGGTGGGGGAGGTGAATTTTGTTTTGTTAAGATTTCCGACCTAATGTTTTCAAATCGTCGTTGTGAACAGTTGACGCTAGTGGCGTTAGTTACATCAGCAGCGTCATTTGTTGTGTAGGGTTGCATATGTACAGGATTGATTTAAGTGCATAGAGCCGAAACAATGCCTTCACTCAATATAACTTAATTTGACTTATCTATCTAACGCATTTGTAATGAATGGGTCACTGGTTCGTACATCGTACAATGTTTCGGACACATTTGGTCCAGTATCGTCATATCTGATCATGAAGTGAACTCATAACATAGCTTGTCTTTTTTCTATCTCTGAAAAAGTTATTTTTATTGTAAATAACACGTCAACGTACCGTCATATGTACGATTTTAATACCCTTTTAGAACAGGGTTCCCCAACCGCTGGCCCCCCTGACATCATTATACCAGCCCGCGAGAGGTTCTCCTGAAATACGTCATTTTAGTTTGCTCAGCAATTTTCATTAGCAAATATTTTGTAGTGGAAACAATTTAGATTAATTGGAATTATAGGGTGTTAGAAATGCAGCATGTTAATGAAACTATAAAATTCCATTAGATCCAGTGCTCGACAACAAATTTAAACCTAATTTTATATTTGTCTAGAAATATTCGAACTATTACTCTTTATGACACTATAATGTATTTTTAATATTAACTTTTAAGCAGTGGTGTGCCCAGGATTTTGGAAAAGGGGGCCAACGTATACTTTGTTTTCTAGTCGGCCCTCATTTTGTAATCTATTAATGCCTTTGATTCTTTTCAGAAATACTTGGCCAAAGGTAGGGCCCATGACACCCACCAACCCTCTTTGGGCACGCCACTGCTTTTAAGGGAAATATTAATGTATAAAGTTAAATCATTAGAAAGGTATTTACGAGTTAAAATTATGATGAAATCATTGGAAAAAAGTAACTGAAGGAATTTACCGGGCCACGGTCTCACGAAGGTTGGTTGGTTGATTTGGTGTTTTAAGTCCACTTTATGCACAGTAAGGCTAATCGGGACTGGACCTACAGTTTAAAGTAGGATCACAACCACTATGTGCCTCCACCGGCTATCGAACTCGAACTCTAACCCGAACCCGGGACCCCTTGATCACTGCGCCATCGGGGAGGCTCACGAAGGTTGAGTATCACTGCCTTAGAATATTGTATGTGGGTGTCCATGACCAGAGTTGCCACATCATGGTTTTGTTGTATTTAACTGGTACTGCCAACCCTGTGATTGACTAAGTATTCTGGTAGGTTGGCTCTGCACGGGGGAGAAGGCGAGTGTTTGGCCAGGCGTAAGGGATTCCTGGAGGGTGTTTTCTGTGCAAGCGGCTTATTCTGTTGACTTTAAAGCCAGCCATTTTGACTTGATGAGTTCTTTAATAAAGAACATGGAAACTGTCCTGGAGTTCCCAGCTCCAGACAACGGATTTCCGAAAGATGAGGCTTAGCGGAGAGGAGATGACCATACTAACTGGAGAGGGGGATTATGGGAAAGGCGTTCCTGGAGAAAAGGGAATAATATTGTGCCGCCATCTTGCGAGTGACAAGATAAATATTTTTTCTTGCTTTATCGTCGAGTTGGGGAGCCGTAGGGGGGTTAAGGGTGAATTTCGAACTTGCCGAAATGGTCACGAAAGGAAGTATTTTGTAAGAGTTAAGTTGTTTACCAAACTTAACGATATACAGACTTAGTAGGTTGCTGTATAACAGGAGTCTCCTAAGCTGTGAGCCCCATATATCCCTTAATACCTTAGTTTGGACAGATTAATCGATATTTTATCGATACTCGTATGAGTATCTGAAACATTTACCAGAACTATGAAGGTGTATTTTAGTGTATTGATAGAACTATCACATAGTAGCTCAACCCCCTACTTTTTATAACTTTTGCTCCCTCACTATGCTAAACCTTCTCTATCAAGGGAGAGTAAAATGTCTTGGCACCTTGTCCCCCCCCTTTTGGAACCCAATCGCCGCCACTGGTTCTGATAGATCAATCACAGTTATGTAGGACCTCCCCGATGTGTAAGTAGTAAGGTCGTCGCCTTGTAATCGACAGTAGGTAAACTATAGGTTCAATCCCGATTAGCCTTTCTGTGCATAAAGTGGACTTCAAACCAAAACTCAAATTCAAGTTATCACATAGGGTGCGTTCCGAAAGTCATAACGAAACGAACGAATCGAACGAAAGTAACTGGCCTCGTGAACCTGGTGAAACCAGTTATTTCTCAGACTTATGGGACGCTCTAGATGAAAGCGCAGGCGCAGCGTTTTGTTTATAAAAATTTTCCGCATGGCGTCCAGCGGAAGGCATTTCCTTCTGACAGAAATAAACTCTACTGCGGATACTGTTACTCATTTTAATCACATTGTAAGAACAGTTGAGGCACACTCATCTTGTGCATGTTGCTTCATAACGCTCTCTTTTAAAATAAATTATAATACAATTCCCGAACTAGTGCAGTTTGAATCCATCAGCCCGCGCGTCGTCAGCAAGCAGCAGACGATTCTCACCGAACAAACCAGCCTCCTGGCCAGTGCGTTTGGTGAATCTCGTTCTTGCACGAAACGCACGGAATGCGACTTTTGGGACAGCATAATGAACCTCACGAAACGCACGGAAGCACTTATGGTACAGCCAGTTGCCATAACTCGTTTAACGCGTTAAACTCGTGCGACTTTCGGAACGGGCCCATGGAACTATCACACACTATAAAAGTTTTTCGTCCTTGGGTGGCGTACACGATGTGATTTCAGGCGGGAATTTGTCCGACAATGTTCCTGCATACAGCGGCTCTGGGGCCCAACCCAGTGACGGCGCCAGCCTAAAATAAGTGGGGGGCTACAGATTTCGGAGTCAAATTCTCGGGGGGCTAACAAATATCGGCTAAAAGGTAATTACGTAATACTTTATTACGGTATAATTTTACTACTGACATACTTTACAATAATTGTATTGTTTTCTTTTCCTAAGCCATTATCGAGAGGAATAGTATCACATACTTAGTATTCATATGAACAGTAAACAAAATACACCATATCGTTATCAACTCGCTGGATATACGTATAAATACTACACGTAACAGTCTTTCTATGTAAAGAATGTGAGTACTTTTTTTGTTCAAATAAGAAAATAACCACAGGAAGAAACTACGATAAGGTACGTATGTTCTTACGAGCAGCTACAACCTTGTTTAAATCCAAAGATTTTGCAAGCTCTTTCTCAAAGGACAGAATAGATATAGCATTCCACCTCTCATTGCCATTTCGATTATGAAGGCAACACTTGATTTGCCGTAAGCAGCCGTTGATGAGGGTGTGTACATTTCAATAACACAAAGCTTATAAAGTTCGTAAAAAGCAATTTTAAATATTTCAACCATTACAAGCAGCTGCTGATGCGTGTTTATATTGAGTTCCTTTCTGACTCAGTGTGCCATAACTCTAAAATGTTCAAATTACAACAGTAGGGAGCGGCGAAAGATTGTAGCTCTTCGTGCATCAGAAAAGCGGCACTAACTTAATAAAGTAGGCATCCAATAAACAAACCACCCTTGAATAGAAAGTATGTTAATGATATCATTTTCTCTGCCATGATGAAATATCTTACTTTTTCTTGTTCGACGACTGAAATTCAGAACGAGCTAAAAATGGAGAGGATGCCGAAATGCCGTTCACTTAGGAAGTGCCACTCACAAGGAACAAGAATATTTTTACTACAAATTAACTTCCACTAGGAGACAAATACGTTGACATAAAAGCAATGAATATAGTTGCAACTCTTGCTCTGGGCATTTATATTAGTGAAAATAACTGCTGAAGATTTTAATTTTATTTCAGAATATATTGTGCATAAATACTGCACAGAATTGGATCACTAGTTTTAGATGGGCTTCAAAGATTGATTCTTCTGTACAGAATCAAGTTTGTCCACTATGGTGGTACTGCAGATATTATTTCCTAGGACTGCGAGCAAGAAAACTGCCCAAACCTGCTGATATTCGCACCGTACTTCAATGATTACTTGATTGAATTTGTATTAAGGTCTATTATATGCACAGATGCTAATCGGGACGAGAGCTACAGCTTCTAATGGAATTGAATTGTTTTTGAAAGTTCACTTTATGCACAGATAGGTTAATCGGGGCTGGACCTACAGTTTAAAGTTGGATTCGAACCACTGTGCAATGTGCCTCCACCGGGTATCGAACTCGGGACCCCTTGATTACAAGTCGACGACGTTGGTTTTACGCCATAGGGGAAGCCCTTCTAGTGAAATCTGAATGACTTAACGAAATGTTACCTCCACCGGGATCCAACGTGAGACCCCTTGATATCAAGGCAGCAATTCTGTCGCTGGACTATGAAGGCTGGGAGGCCATTTTTTTATTTTAGCATTTAGGAATTAGGTAGTTTGTGTACTTTTTCATTCTTTAACTTCGTATATCTCGCTCTCGAATATTTGCAGTGATAAGTATAGGAAGGCTTGTGTTGCTGCAGCCATAAACCTTCGGGTTTAAGAATTCTGGAGAATTAGTTACTTAAGAATAGATATAACGATGACACCAATGAGAGAACATCTCTAATTCTCATGCAATTGTCGGTACTCCAATGAGGAACTAACAAACAGAAAGGAAACATAACGCTTCTTCTTCTTTAGATTTTGAACATCATCCTACTTATAAGAATTCATTTGTCACACCTGTTAGACCTATTCCGAAACGTAGTGATACGATTTACAGAGGCTGCCAACAACAATCAAAGAACACTCCCACAGCCACTGAATACGTCCATCTTCGGTCCTTCCCGATGGCGCGGTGGTAGCGTCGTTGCCTTGTAATCAAGGGGTTCCGGGTTCGATACCCGTTGGAGGCACATAGTGGTTCGGATTCCACTTTAAACTGTAGGTCCAGTCCCGATCAGCCTTACTGTGCACAAAGTGGACTTAAAACACCAATTCAATCAATCAATCAATCAATACGTCCATCTTTCAGGCAGGCAGATGATTTCGTAGCAAGTTTGGCGACTCCTGATTGGCAAATTACTTAGTATCAAATGACCAGTTTAACCGAATTAGAAAATGTACTTGAACATTGTACTTGCCCCAATGGAAGTTTCATAATGGAAAATCTAAATTTTACTTTAAAAGTGTTCGGTTGAAATGTGCCTACCGTACTACAAAAATCTAGGGGGGCTACCGGGGGGGGGTTGAGGCCTGGTTTGGGGGGACTTCAGCCCCCTAGCCTTGTAGCGCCGTCCCTGACCCTCTCATTCATGCGTACCTGGGGGCAAGTCCAGGGGATTAAGTCGGCCGGAGCGTGGTGTTGATCACATCACCTTCACGATGATCGAGATCGAGAACATGTGGGGCCTTCCCTCCACGTTCCGTCATGGCACGGTATATTGCACAAGTACAGTCACGGATGCTGCTGGGTTGTGACGATTCTATTAAAATCCAATGGTATCATTACAACCCAGAAGTGTCCGTGACTGTACATAAACGTACAAAATGCTCTTTTCCTTAATCCACCTTGGCAGAGCTCTAATTTCATGCTTCAGAACACTCCAAAATATTTGTCCAACAGTCGTTGAAACAATTATTCTTAAGCTTAGCACATTCCCTCTCTCCCAATTTGTATGCATGAAATATTAAATTATAAGGAATGTCTGGTATTCAGCAAAAGAAATCTACCATTACATTTGACTTCTAGACACAAATACACACGATAGTTATTGAAGACGCATAACATCAGATGACATTACAAACACGCACACAATTACAGCCTATTATTCCCAGTACATGTGGCGCCGCTCTGACGGCCCATCCGTACAATATGGCAATGTTGCTATCTCCTGGCGTTCCCCCTAAATATAGGTAATTGGAAATTGCTGTCAAGTATCTCCCTTTCTGCTTCGACCATTTCAGGTAACCATTTTTATGCTATTAATTTACATACAAATTAGATCATCTCGAATATAGGTAAATAGTTGTTACTTGACTGCACCAATAGCTGCTTCAATGTGTTTGTGTGTGTGTGAAAATGAGAGATAGCGAGAGAGAGAAAGAAAGTAATGGAAAATTGGTTGTGATACGTTTTTGTTTCAGATACTTAGACATTAATATTTAGTGATTCTTATTTTGTTCAGAAGAGTTGGCAACACTGCGTCACAGACACACTACAATGAAGCAGTCCCAACAATATTGCTTATTTGCGTTAAAATTTTATAAATGTGATTGAACAGTAAAGTTTCTTTGTTCGCTTCGCTAAGAGCTGTATGTGTGGTGGACGTTTGGACACTACTATTTTTTATTATTATTATTATTTTTATTTGAATTTTTTTGTTCGCTTTTCTGCCACTTTTGGCTAATTGCGAAGATGAGAATGGGTGATGATGTGATGAAATTGATTCACAAAGAACGTCAAGGCCGGGATTCGAACCCGGGACCCCTGCCGTCGTAGCGGGCTGTGCTAACCACTCCACCACGGAAGTCGGCACTTTACGACACAGGCCTAGTTAGCTTATTTGTTACTCGCATCTATCTCTGATATTCTGAGTCAATTTCTACCTCTTGAGTTCACCGCGACGATGAGAATGAGTGGTGAACTGATTAAATGTATGATGGAATGTTGATACAGCTCCCACGGCTCTAATCTGGGTCCTCTGGCTTCGTAGCACGTTTCACCGACCAACCCGCTGCAGGGATAACAAATCTGTCTTACAAGCCAGTCTGGTGGTTTTTTGTACAGATACAGTTGGCAACACTGCACCACAGACTCACTACAATGAAATCAACATGGCGGAAACGAGTTTTGTTCGAGTCAGGGCACGTTTTTAAGGCGATGGAAAACAATGGGTAATATGGGAGCTTTATGATCTTCTTGTTAAGTCTATAGTCGCTTTGGTTGCTGTTAAGCTAAGACAGGCATCATAAAAGCGGTGGAAATCCATAACTTCCAGGTACTTTAATTGCCTTGTAAGACAACAACCGCCACCTCCGTTGTGTACAAATCACAATTTTGATTTTCATAGGAACGCCCATTGTGCAAACTTGTGCGTGTGTGTGTTGAGCTGGTGTTAGTTTCCACATGTTTGAAACACAACGAGAAAGACTCAGTTTTATACCCTGTACTGGCAGAAAGTCTTGCTTGGTATTGTTCGTACTCAGGGGCGTGCTAGAGATGGGTTAGTTTTTAAGAATACCCTCTTGTCGGCCGATATTCCCAAAGAAAAGAACACCGAACCGAATACATAACAACATTAAAATATAGTCAAGATAGTGGCGTACCCAGGGAGGGTTGGTAGGGGTCATAAACCCCTTTTGATCCGGTATTTCCTTAAAAAAAAAGAACGTCAAAGAAACCATTGGAACCCCCCCCAGATAAAATTTTTCGTTTCAAGCGCTGGGGTGGGAGGCATGCCCCGCCCTGGAAAATATTTGTCAACCTAAAATTATACAGGCTGATCCGTTTGACATGTCAGAAAAGTAAACCGTTATATACAAGATGTTAATGTGCGTTTCTCTCAGCAGTTTGTTGTAATATAAGCAGTAAGGATGTAAATTTCGAGTAAGGAGGTTTACAGACTTTAGCCGCGGGGTGGGAGGAAATATGTCACGTTTGCCTCCCTCCAACCAAAATTACCTTTCTCGCACATTCCTAGTGAAAGTCCTGTAGACGTCCATCATCTACAACACGTAGCGTGTCCAAAGGGGGTGTGGGTAGGCAGGGGTGCCCATCCCCCACAAGGCCGAGGACGCATCCCCCCCAAAATCGTTCATCAAATTCCCCTACAAAAGAATTGTTCGTCATAACCCCCCCCCACCCACACACACAAATCTAGTTTGGATAAACATGCAGTAATTGATTTTTTTGAATGTCGATAATTTGATTTCATTTTTCTTAAATTAAATTTTCGAAATAGGTAACAGTCTACGCCTTCTTTAATATATTTATACACTAGGCCTGTGCAGACACTGATTACATGAAACGTCATCACTAGTAGGCAGGCGCGGATTCACGGAAAACTGCTAGTATTTCGACATATTATTATGACTGATATTTTTGAAGTTTAAAATATTCTGTCTGATCACCAAAATTAACAGCTTCGGGAATATTGTTTAAAGTTATATTTAAGGCCGATTTATGCTCGTGATAGGCTAATCGGAACTGGGCCTACAGATTAAATTTGGATCCGAGCACTATGCAATATGCCTCAAAGGGGGGATCGAACCCTAGGCTCTTTGAAGGAATAGTTTTTTTCTTTTCTTTGTTTATTAACTTTACTCCTGATATCTGATCGTTCAGTTTACCGTTGCAGTGAGAGGAATTATAATAACGACAAACAATAATAACAATCTCGGGCCTCACCGATGACGTAGTGGTAAGGTCACCGCCTTGTAATCAAAGGGTCTCGGGTTCGATACACGGTGGAGGCACATAGTGGTTCGGATCCTACTTTTAGCTGTATGTCCAGTCCCAATTTGCTCAAACAACACTATACCTTAAAAAAAATAACGGGAATGTTTGCAACAAAAAAGGAGGATACAGTATTTCACCGCTTAACCGTCTCAGATTTTATGCAAAAAAAAATTTGCAAATAAAGTAGGGTGCGACCATTATGTAAAGTTTTTCTTTTATTTGATCGTGCCGCATTACGGGTAACTAATAATCATTTATTACTAAACCGCCTTTGGTCCTAGATTAAGGGAATGCTCGTTAATCGAAGTACATTTCTTCCTGACAGTTTAGCTAATATTTTTTCCGTCTGAAAAAAAGTTAACACATTATTTGCTACTGATTTGTGAATTATATTTTCTTCTTTTTTGTCTCCTTATTTTATGGCCCACACCGCTTTTGCAGTTTCTAGCCAGAGTTGCTGAGTTCAGGTTCTATTGTCAATATCTATGTTCCAAACTGTTGTTGAATATCATTCACTTTCTTCGAAACACTAATGTCTTCCTGTTCTTATGGTATAACAGTTTTGTGAGGTTATTAATTTAAATTGTAGTGTGAATCATCGTGGTTGTTTAAATAGTAAACCTATGTTTTCTAGCGAAACTATAAAGAATCCAAATAACTGCGGTGCGAGGTTCAGATATTAGTGTAGATAAGGATATCGGAAATGGTACCTGTGCATGTTGTAAGTTTTTTTACAGAGAGTCTCGATATTGTTGTCTTAAGGGACATTCAAGAAATAAATGATAAAGTGTTTGATTAGCTTCTCCGCATTGGCAGGAAGTTGATGGCACAATCTTTAAACGAGCCAAATGTTGATTTCCTAATACATGACCTGTATTATATTATATGAATTATAGTCGAAATATTAAACTTGAGAAAATTTACAACAGTGCTGCTTTTTTTTTCCTCTGAAGATTCTGCGCCGCTATCATTGGTTTGGTTATTTGGCACGTATGACGGTTCCTAAAATGGTTGCCGAACTCTACAAAATGTTTAAGATCATCACGCTATCATTTCCAAAGCCAGCTATAACACCAATACCTGATATCAAATCTTATTTTAAAAATTGACGTTTTGCAGAGAACGTCGTGCGCAGTAGAAATTATCGCTCTCAGGCCTTATTTATCGTCACAACGCGAACAGAACATCCAAAAATAAATAAATTGTGCCCCGATATTAGTCAACGAGCAATCACTCTTAAATCTAAAAATGTAAAGAATTTGTTACTAATAATATTAACAAGTAACCTAAAAGTTAGTTATTCTCTTAGCATTATGACCTTGAATAATAACGCAAAGTGCCCAAATACCGTCCCCTTCTTACTTATCTTGAGAAAGAACTTTCAGTTTCCATTAGAGACAAATATTCATGGAGGACATTTATATGTTTTTAAGGATATTTATCTTGTTGAAAGAAATATCACTTTAGTATACAGTTGGGTACACATTATTATCCACGAATGGGACATAGATTATACGCTTTCCTTACAATTACATGCATTTCGACGATAAAACTTATCATCTAGCAGTAGAAAGCTTCAAAAAATGAAAGTTGAAAATTGTCACCTTCTTTTTATGGCTTCTTGTTCGATCAACTTCCTACGATGGTGTTCTGGCCGCGAAGGCAGTACTGCAATTTTCACCGACGAAATTCTAGTGAAATCGAGCTTCTTGATCCCTCCTCCAGCCATGAAATATTTTGATGCAAACCTACAAAAATAACATGGATAATTTTTAAGATTTTGCAAGATTTTCTTCTTGTATAAATGAATGGGTTGTCCAGAAGTCTTCAGTCTACTATATTTAGTAATTTTAATTTTATAACCATTTATGCGAAGATACTAAATGTTGCAATTTGGTCGGGACAGTTCACCATAGTTACTCCCTGTTTTTTTACTTTTTTCGAACTGCAGTCTTGATGAGAAAATGTCCTCTTTTTGCGGTTAATTCACATTCAGACATGTTCTTCATTATAAGGATAATTCCATTGCGTTGGTGGTCACATACAGGGTACGAATTCCTATGGCGGAGGGGGATATCCCTCCTTCCCACCAACGATCTTGTTCTATTAAAATTTTTCCCCCATAAAAATTTTCCGAAAGTAAGAGTTTTTGTTATAATAACAAAGATAAGCAATTAGTTTGGACTTCAAACATACTTTACTAAGAATAACATCATAAACACATACAAAGAAGGAATAACAAAGAATGATGTCTGCCTGGGTGTGAATGATGCATACATCTTTTGTTATCTCTCTGTTTAGGGCTGGTAACAGCATGGGGTAAAAACGTACTTCTACAGTCATAGATAACATTTTAAAAATATATCAAATTGGACTAGTAAGAAATGGAGCCTTAGCTTAGTAATTTGTAATAGAAATTTGACCGACCTGTCATTTCTCCTCCATTTCTCACCTCCTTTCGTGGGGAATAAAACATAGTACTTACATGTTAATTTAATAGGAAACCAATGTCTTCTTAAAGTTTCTCATTTTTTGTCCCTTCACCTAGTAATCTTTAATTTGCAGATAAGAACAATACCACACACTGCTTGAATGAAGATGGTGTGGGATGCACAACTGTTCTTTTATTAGCCACATTTCTTGAATGCTAAGTTTTCTTTTCATCGGATTCAACGGAAATGAGTAAGTACATACAATTTCTAAGTATGCCAGCTACATCTAGGTAGGGGGTGCAAATTTTGTGCAGAGAGTGCGAAAATCATTCTTGTCCTGGGCGCTGAATTCTCTAACTACAACTCTGATAAGGAAATATTTCCTTTCCAGAGACCATTAATAGATTTACACCATTATAAAAACATAACACAATAAAAGTATGAAAATTTAATTATCGTTTTTAATAAAAAGCAATAATTAAATAATATCTAAACTTATTAAAACCATTTCACCTATATTCTAATTTCTTGACATTTTGAACCAGTCGTTAAAGGAATTAATTTGCTAGTTTATAAATGTAGCACATTCATTTGTTTATAATATATTTATAAATATAAATATATATAAATAAATAATGATATTAATTAATTATTTAATAATTGACATATATTTCATGACAATTATATATACACATGATTTCGGCCTTGTCCCCCCCCCTAAAAAGATCCTGGGTACGGGCCTGATTCACGCCAAAATCTGAAAAGATTGGCGTCCTCTTGCATCAGACGGAAGCACAGAAGAAATAACCACCTCCCCGCGCACACTCTCATGCGCAATTCTACATACGAAACATCTTTCAATTTTTAAAGCACAATTTCACAATTTTCCTATGAAAAACAACAAGTAATGTACCATATTATACTAATTTGTCAATATCTAACCATTATCTGCACATTACACTAAGTAAATATACACAATGAAGACGTAATTCGACAAATGTTTCCTTACAATTAGTAAATGTTTTCATATTATTATGCAACATTGATCATAAATCTCGTCATACAAAATATAACGATGCCAAAGACATTTTACATAGAAGTCTGTTCATGGGAGGTAAAACATGATTCACACAAGTGGAACAACAATATATCACCATGTTCGACAAAATATATAAATATAATGCCATAATTAGTTAACAAATGAGTACCATATAACGGATACGTTATACACGCAGATGCGACGATTACGTCATGAAAGGTTATAATCCGATTTTTGGACTGAGAAAACAGGGGGCGTCGAGTATGCGGTGAAATACGGTAGTTTTGAAACTGATTTTTTTAAAGATATTTTTCTGAAGAAGGGATTTTAGAGGGAAATTCTTAGCTTCCTCGAGGGAATTTTCGGGAAGCTAAATCCCGATGAAAAACAGACACCGTCCTCACGGCGCTAGCAAGGACCTAGATTACTCGGGAAGGAAGAGCTTCAACGTGATAGGCTCTTGGCTTAAATACTTGGCAGGATATGATCTTCCAACATTTAACCCTAAGATGAGAGAAATGCGTGTTACGAACTGCCGACACGTACGCTTAGCCTCACGTGCGGAATAAAGTGAAGTTGTCCCCCTACAGTTCCAGCGACATTATCGACCGCGCTGTAAGTCCTCCACCATCAAAAGCGGAAGATATCCTTTCAGCGGAGACGACCTAGTCATTAACCCTCCCCCCTTCCCCCTCTCTTCCCATTCTGCGATGCGCACTTTGAGAGCATCAAACAAGGTCGGGGGGAGGGGGGAGAGAAGCCCCATCCTCCTCCTCCTCACCGACGTTCCCGCTGTTACCACTCTTTCAGCAGAAGCCTTCTAGGATGCTGGATTTCTCATCCTTGCAGCTTCTCTTGCAGGGTTGCAGGGCGATGGTGGATATTCTGTACGATTTTGTCTAAAACGTTGATGTACTAAACCGGTGAGAGGGTTGGAGTAGGGGGTGCCACGTGCCCCTGTCATTGTCACTTAGATCCAGAAACGGATTAGCCAGTAGTTCCCAAAGTGTTCCAATATTTTCAGTGAAATGATATGATTGTTCCAAATATGTGCTTACTTAGTACAGGGAAAGGTCTAAATATGGACCCAACTTTTTATTTTGTCATTTTCGGAAGAAAAAAATAGTATATCAAGCACCTGCCTTTAAAATGCATATCTATGAAATATATACTTAAATGTAATAGCATGCTAAAGTATAGAAGGTCTCCATTTTTTTTTAAAAAAAAGCAATTTCCAAAAAATGGTAAAATGATGAATTTCAAAATTGTGGTCTAAATATGGGCTACTAGTGGCAATATCACAAAAAGCAATTAAAATTTAAAAAACAGTCATTTATCGCTAAAACATTATAAAATTCATATTTATGAATAATCTCATGTCATAGCCCATATTTAGACCATGACGCTATTTTTCTTCTTCAATTTATTTTCGCTCTCTGTGGTACATATCTCGCAAACAAATCATGGCGTTATAAAAGCCCACATTTGTTTTATGTACCGCTAATATCATAACCTATACAAAGCAGATGAGAAATCAGAAAACGCTGAGTTAAAACATACCTGCAAAAAGTTTTCGGAGGTCGCAATTCTATAACAGCGTCCAAGGCCGAAACTAACCACCACTTTCTCTTGCGAATTGGCGCCGCAACCTTTGTCCTTGACAGATAACCAGTTCCAATAGCATCTGCCAGGCTGCATCACCCGGAAGCGCTGATAACTCCAAAACCCATATTTAGACCTTCTCCTCTACTTTTTACACAAAAATGTTTCTGGATTTGAAATATGTGTTTATGTTTAAGCTTCAGGCAAGCAACCTAACATCATTAACTAAGCGTTGCGAGTGTTAAGTAGGCCTACATTCTGACTTGGGCGCCGCGGAAATGTCTAGAAACACTAAGGGCGGCCTGAAACGAAAAAAGTTTGGGAACCTCTGGATTAGCCTATTTAGAATAGAATGCAATAAAATGGGTCTTTGTGTCAGGGGCCGTTCTTACAACCAACCCTTGTTACATCGCTACAATGAATTAATAAAAACAAGACGGAAAATGAAAACAATTATCATGATAATACAAAGACAAGTGATACAAGTTATACAAGATAGTGTTATACATGGTCTGACTCAAAAGTAATGAGACAATTTCTTTAGGGTCAGTCAGAAGGGTTTTCTGGAATTTTCTTCCCTGTTGAAAATTAAAACAGACAGAAATCGTGGATGGAATCGGCTCGCCCAAGAGAGTACAAAAAAATGAATTAATAATCCTTATTAAAAATTAATTTTTGCACGTGAAAGATATTTCCATATTATTTTCCACATGATCAGGGATGGAATTTATTGCTTGACTCACTTCAAATTCTACTTTTTGGATAATCCATCGGAACAATCGAGTTCACAAGATACAAGTAATAATAAGCTCCGGTCCATATCAAATCCTGCGGGAAACAGATTCATCTCCTCCTTTAACCAAAACTACTTTCTGTATGACATGTTTCTACAAATTCGTGCATTTCCATACGTAATAAGCAACTATTCTTCGTAAATGCTTCTTATTCTTTTTCTCCTTCTTTGCAGGAAGTAGCTGTGAGGAGGTAGCGATTCAAAGAGACATCTAGAAGTAAGTGGCAAAACTATTTGGTTCATTTCTTCCAGCCTCGGCACTCGACCAGTTCGCATGCCATTCCAAGAACTTACAGTTTCTGCCGCTACCCACCTAATGGCGCTGATGGCCGACTGATCTGTTTCTACCAAGAAGCTTCTAAAGCAGGTGAACTTTATGATTGGCAGGCTTGTGATTTAAGTATTTAGGTCTTTCAAACATTTCTGTCGTTGAGGAAGCAATGCAGTTCAACATAATGGAAATGAAGAAAGTGCAGCCTTTACAGGTTTGTAAGAAATAATAAGTTATGTCAGCGTTTCGTTAAAAAACGCAACAACTGATGAAGTTTTATAGTGCCAAAAAAACTATTTTGCTTGTCAGAACCCATTTTAGATTTATGCGGCTAAATCAAGCCTTTTTTTAGGTTTTTATATATTTTTAAGGTTTTACAGGATTTTTATGTCACACAGAGGCATTTGCTTTGCTTGGTCACGAAACAAGTTCATTGACGAACGTGTTTGAAACGTACTCTCTGTCGATTTCCCTTCCTCGAAGTCCATGGTGATTTTTCAAAGCTCTAAACAAGGCAAAATGTCTGGTGCCACTGTTACCTGTACGATCCAAAGTCGTCTGATCTGTGTGGTCTTGCTCACTTTCACGTCACTTCGGTGTTTCGTGGCATTCACGCCTTGCAAACTAACATTTCAGCATTGAAGTTTGCACCACTGACTATGTTTTTGTTGAAAGATTATTTTCAGCATATAAGATGATCCTCACAGACAAAATTGCAGAGTTTGACTGTGGATATCATGAAATAAGATTATTGCCTAACTATACGGCGAAGAATGGTAAGTTCTGCCAGCGCCGTAGGGTTAGGCAACACAAATAACCTTAAGAAAGATAGTGCGTATTTCAGGATATAGGTGTCCCATTTTCATTGCCGGTGACCATACCTAATCAGCATTTTTCATGAATTTTGAACTATTTTAAGGTTTTTTGAACCTACTTCAGGATTTTTCGAGCCTAACTTAAGATTTTTAGGACCTATTTTAGGATTTTTAGAACCTATTTTAAGGTTTTAGAACCTATTTTGGAATTTTTAGAACCTATTTTAAGGTTTTTAGAACCTATTTTAGGATTTTTAGAACCTATTTTAAGGTTTTTAGAACCTATTTTGGGATTTTTAGAACCTATTTTAAGGTTTTTAGAACCTATTTTAGGATTTTTAGAACCTATTTTAAGGTTTTTAGAACCTATTTTGGAATTTTTACAACCTATTTTAAGGTTTTTAGAACCTATTTTGGGATTTTTAGAACCTAAAAATCCGAGGTCTACTCATGAGCAGAAAAGCACGTACTGTTTCGCCCATGATACACTTCTTGGTCAAACTTTCATCTATATGGTGTGTTGTGTATCAATCACGCATACATATTTTCCTCTTCAATTAGTATCCAAGTCACTAGGACTAGCGTACAGTGGGGCGAGCTGATGGGGCAACAGCCCTCCCGAAATTTTGAAAAAATCAAAAGTTTCAAATGAAAGTAGTGAAGAACTCGGGAGAAACCGAAGTGGAAAATGCACCTCCCTCAAAATGACCCGATCCGATCACCATGTTTTTCTTTGAACAGCTTGTAAAACGACGGCTAAAAATGGGATTTAGAATTACGAAACGTTTAATTGTTTTTCCACTCACCCCCCCCCCCTGAAGACACTAACCTTAAACGGTTAGTTTTGTAAAATCGCCCCCGAAGATAACAGTGGGCAAATTGTCTATTCGCTTTTTTCATTCGTTTTCCTTCTGTGTGTTTTTAGGGAATGGAGTCAGCTACTTGTCCTTGGGCAGAGGTTCTCCCCTGCTTAATTGAACCCCACGTTGCAAGAAACCGAATGAATTAACATTATGACGGATAATTTGCCTACTATTGTATTTGCTGTTGGCTACCATGGTCCATGGTCTTTACCAGGGAAACGCTACATACGTATGTATGAAGCTGAAATCAGTTATATTTTGTATTGTCTTTGAAAAAAAATTCTGTTTTTATTTTCCATATTTGGCTCATATTTTACATATTTTAGTTATTTTTTCATATTATTTCCACATTTCAGAACATTTCTCAACACCAGTGACGTATACTGAGTCCAAGATCTGGGCTATCTCACTATGTCACGTGGTCCTAGGCTATCAGTAGAAATACATTTACCAAGTCCTAAGAAATCAGGTTGCCAACTCATAAGAAATCAGGTTGCCAACTCATAAGAAATCAGGTTGCCAACTAATAAGAAATCAGGTTGTCAACTCATAAGAAATCAGGTTACCAACTAATAAGAAATCAGGTTGCCAACTCATAAGAAATCAGGTTGCCAACTTAGTAGACCAGGGCATTACGGATCACAGGGCATTATGGATCAATGTAAGGTTCACGTGACCTGCAAAGAAAACTGTTGCAGGCACGAACTTGAAAAATATAGCCGATCATGCTGCCATCTGTCCGCTTACTCGCTGCCTGTCTTTGTTCGCTGTGGCAGTTGGCGCGCGTCTGCAACAAGTGATTGTTGTAAGCAAGTTGGTGGAGAAGGTGCAGGAAAAGTACCCATTGTAAGTTTTGTTCGACGTTTGGTAAGGTTGCATTGTAGAATGTAGGGGTTTAAGTGCTCTACAATTTAACATGTAATAAGGTAGGGTGTGTTTTTGCGATGTGCCAGTATGTGATATGACTAACCCTATTTGTTATTATTTAAATGGACATATGTCGAGAATATGCAAATCAGGGCATTACGGATCGGCCAAAACGGGGCAAAACGGATCTCCCACTTTCAGTACGTTTTACGTACTTTTACTTAACAGTATCTCTTCTAACACGACGCTTTCAATTTCCAGATGGTTCGCGATTATCAAAAGAAGTCCACCAGGAATTCGTGGTCTGTAGTAGGAATGTGTGAAGCTGTGCGTTTGGTGACATCCGGAGAAAAGACTATTCGGCCGGCAAGCTGCGGAACTTTGTGGTGTGCCATATACTTCATTGCAACGAAGAACATCTGGTGGATCAGATGACGTTGGTCGTCCTGGTGTAAAGCAAGTGTTTAGTGATGAGTTTGAGCAGGCTCTTTCTTCGAGATTGTGTGATTTAGCTCGAAGAGGATTCGGGCTAACACCCAAAACTGCGCGAAGATATGTTTTCAAGTTTGCAGAGAAAGAGAACATACCGTATCCATTTAATAAAGAAAAAGGACTAGCAGGTGAAGACTGGTTCCATGGATTTAAGCAACGCCACCCAGAACTCAGCACACGCAAACCACAAGGTCTCTCGCAGGCAAGTGGTATGGCTATGACAGATGCTAATGTTCAACAATTCTACGAGACATTACAGCAGATAATGACAGACTGTAACCTACAAAATCGTCCTGAATGCACCTACAACCAAGATGAAACAGGATTTCCCTTGAACAATCGCCCCCCCCCCCCCCCCGTTAGTAGTAACGCAGAAAGGCGCCCGTAATGTAGTGTCGATAACAAGTGCCGAAAGAGGAGAAAATGTAACTGTTCTGGTTTGTGCAAGTGCAACAAGAGTGTTTATTCCGCCATTTGTTATATTTAAAGGCATACGAAGGCATGATGAATTTCTTGATGATATGCCTCCGGGTACAGATTTTTGTATGACAGATTCCGGATGGGTGACAGAAGATGCTTTTCGACTGTGGCTTCAACATTTCCAGAAACACCGAGCTCCTGGAAAAGTTATTCTAATTCTTGATGGACACCGTGCACACGTAGCACTTGACATTGCATATACATGCCAAGAAAATAACATTGAATTGTTATTGCTTCCTCCTCACACCACACACATATTGCAACCTCTTGATGTCGTTGTTTTCAAACCCCTGAAATCGTATTATCACCAGTATGCAACTCAGTGGCAACACCAACACCCAGTGGCGTACGCAAGGGGGGGGTTACGGGGTTTAAACCCCCCCTTGAGCTTGTGAAACATTATGAAAAATGCTGTGGAAAAAAAATTAAATGGCTAATTTTTCACAGTCAAAGATCTTGGACAATAATATTACTATTACTACTTCTACTACTACTACTACTACTAATAATAATAATAATATAATAATAATTTGAATTATTATTTCCATGCAGCATGGAGAAAAGCACAGCATTCCAAACACATGCGTCTTTCAGAGTGATGCCTTGAAAATAAACACGAGTTTATGAGGTTAGGTTAGGGTAACTATGATTTAAAAGAGAAAAAAGTTGTTTTGTATCTCAGTTGCAACAATGTTCAACACACTGGCGTACGCAGGATTTTTTTTCGGGAGGGGCTGGAATACTAAATGTGGATAGCACATGGCTTCGTTTTGGAGGGCAGAATGCATAATAAAATATTTCGTATTTTTGGAGCTTTTCAGTCTATTAAAATTGTATTGAAAGACAAAAATTGTCATCGGGATTCACTTGAAAAGAGGTTTCGCATTTACACATTTTGATTTTTTAAAGTTCTTAACGGATTTTTATTTGAAAATTCTGATTTTCTCAAAATTTCGGTAGGGGCTGGAACACCATCGACAATCCCTCTACGTACGCCAGTGTTCAACGAACATGTATTTTTTGTGTGTGAACAATGAGAATTAACTAAATAAAGTTATTGGTTCGTTGTAAGAAGCTAATGTATAGACAAAGGCTAGGCGGACAAGAATACAGTTACGAATTCGCCTTCCCATTATACTGTTTACCGCAGCACGTTTGAATGTCTCTCTTTAAAATGTCTTACCTTGTTGACTACACAATTATTCAAACAATAAGATTAACTATTGTAAAATGTTTTGTTGGTAAGAACAGCGAGATAATCCAGATGTGAATTATCGGGGACATTTATGCGGGGAAAAAGTCGGAAAAATTCCAACCAATTTCGGGAATCGAATCCGGATTTCCCGCGTGATATCACTTGTTAGACGCTCTACCGACCACATCACCGCAGCTCCTTGGATGAGTTCCATACTTTGATTATTTCAATATATTTTAATATATTTTCTTGTATTTATGGATCTTCTTCACCCTTGAAATGTCTCACCTCGTTGACCAGACAATTATTTCGTAACAAAGAAACAAAAAAATGCTCCCAGGATTTGCTAAAAATCGAATGACTAGAAAGTTATTTTGTTTTATTGTTTTCATAAATATTATATTTATGTAGATCTCTACTACTTAATAGTAGTAGTAGTGGTATTAGTGGTATTATTAGTATTAATTCAGCTAATTCATTAATTATAAGTATTATTAATTAATTGTGATTATTATTATTTAATTAAAGAATAATAAAACAATGGTAATGTGAATTTGGAAAAAAAGTCTTAGAAATAACACCCCCCTTGATGAAATCCTGCGTACGCTACTGCCAACACCATAATCGTACTATTAATAAATTTGTGTCTGGACATATTTTCGACAGAGCTTGGAGAGAGGCCGCAACAGTTGGGAATGGTGTCAAAGCATTTGAGACCACTGGAATCTTTCCACTAAACCGGCGTGCAATTCCAGCACACAAGTTAAATTTAATTGCTAATAGGGACAATTCAGATACAGCAACCAAGGATCAGTTTGATCTCTCATCGAGCAACACAGCAAGTTGCAGTAGAGAAAGCGGCGATGGCACACAAGAACAAGTTCGACAATTATTGCCATCCCCACAGAAAGTGATGTCTACGCGAGTACAAAGACAGCGCCGAACAACATTGCACATTACATCTCCACAACACATTTCAACAATGAAGGCAAAACAAAACACAAGCACGGCAACCACTTCCAAAGGCAAGCAGCAAGCAGGGCGTTTCAAAAGTCAGGGCGTACGAAGAAATCTCATGTCGAATGTAGACATGATTGCTAGCAATTCTTGTAGTTTTTGTAACATTTCATATGATGACCCAAGATGTGCACAGATTGGATTCAATGTCAGTCCTGTCGTAAATGGTATCATGAGCGTTGCGTAAATGCTGTCGGAAGAAAACAATTTGTGTGCGGTATATGTCAGATCCCAAAACTGTAATACAGTATACGGTACTTGTTTTTATGTTTTTTATGTTTTTAATCTTATGTTATATACATAAAATTAAACTGATCCATATTGCCCCGTTAGTGATCCGTTTTACCCCTGCTATCAGGGCAATACGGATCAATTGCAGTGTCTCACAAAATATTTTTTTCTGAATTGTATTTTCAACTTCTGGTTCTTTCAATGCTATGCACATGTAGTAAAAACTATAATTAATTTTTTGGTAGAGTTTTGTGTTGCTAGCATAATTCCTTGGCCAATAAAAACTGTTGTAAAGAAAAATTGATCCGTAATGCCCTGGTCTACCATATAAGAAATCAGGTTGCCAACTAATAGGAAATCAGGTTGCCAACTCATAAGAAATCAGGTTGTCAACTCATAAGAAATCAGGTTGCCAACTTATAAGAAATCAGGTTGCCAACTCATAAGAAATCAGGTTGCCAACTCATAAGAAATCAGGTTGCCAACTAATAGGAAATCAGGTTTCCAACTCATAAGAAATCAGGTTGCAACTCCAGAATCAGCATCATCATCGCACTGATATGAATAATATTATTTACAATTTCTGATCGATTTTTCTCCTGTATTTTATTCTCTAGACTTCAGGCTTCGCAGATAGCCTAGCTAGCCTAGAATATATGCTCCTGCGCAACACGTATATTCGCGCAATAACTACATGTCCCCGTGTGACCGAAAGAGTTGGATGAATTTCTTTGGAATAACTGACAAATTTGAAATAACTACGCTTCCATTACTTCTTGCGATATTGAAAGCAGTTTTAGTCAATACAAATCCATCTTAAGAGACAACAGATGAAAATTCACGTTCGAACACTTCCAACAAAATTTTCTTATTCATTGTTTAGGAATCAGAAAATGAAAACACATTTTGTGTTGTTTTACAATTAATGTCAATGTAAGTGTATTGTATTTTATTGAGCTCATGTAGTGTCTAATATTATTAAAAAGTATTTTATCTTTTCTCTTCTGTTAGACAGTAACCAGCCTTAGCCCTACCAGTTACTTGTTCCGTTACTGCCACAGGCGAATAAGATGCAAAAACATAAAGAAAAAACTAACGATACGTTTCTTTTGAAATACACATCTTAGAATAACTACCATACACTTTCTTGTTATTATTCTGTACCATGGATATAGGGGAAACTCAGTTCTTTTCTCATTTTTTGTTATAAAGGATAGTCCAGAGGTTCCGTTAAAGATATAGAATACTATTTATTTCTTGTTTAAATATGTACAGATGAATTACAAAGGCAACAACCCCCACATGATCCAAATTAGTTAAAATGCGATATATTTTTAATATATATATGTAGAATAGAGGTTCGTTATTTTTATATAAGTTAGTCAACGGGCTGGTCGACAGTCCAAGTCTCCTCCAGACATTAAACTTTAATGCTAAGAAGGACATGTTACGGTTCAGGCAGCCTTTTTATTACAGTAAATCCAACTCAACAGAACACCAGAATTCGCCCATTCTAAGACTATGTATTAAACATAATGAAATAGTCAGAAAAGGTGGAGACTTGGATTTCGCTATGCCATACATGCAATTCCTGTCTGTCCTTCGAAGAATATCATTAACAAATCAAACAATTATAGATGTTTTCTGTGTACATGGGTATGTTTGTAAATACAATTATCCCTGTATGTGTGTATATTTGTTTATATATGAGTATTTACATGTGTATAGTTATAAATGTCTCAGTCTGTATATAGATATGTATTTTGTTCTACCTCAGTGAATATCATTTTTGGATTTATGTTGTCTAGAATACTTGTGTGCTGCTGTTCTTTATGAAACGGTTATTGTAGTTTTGCTCTAATTCTTCTTCTTTTGTTTTGTATTGTTGTAATTGTATTTCTTTAATTGTTTAAAATATATATGTAAGCCTATTGTAATTGGAGCGAAAGCTCTGTTATAGGTGAAATGAATAAATAAAATAAATAAATATTTAAATATGTTTACCCCGTGACCGCTAGCCCTCTAGACTAGCCACAGCCACTACTAAAAAAAGCCGTTTCTTTAATATAAAGTTAAAACTTGGGTGCAACCGATCAGCATTTAAATTTGCACTACTGACTTTGTTTCTGTTGAAAGATAATTTTCAGCACATGAAATGATCCTCACAGACAAAAGGCGGAGTTTGAGTGTGAATAATATGCAAAAAGATTCATGGTGGTCACTAGGACCATGATAAAATTCAAGTATAATTCCTGGTTTTTCAAGGCGAACTTTCAAAAATTCAAGGATACAAGCAGATATTTTCTCTATTCCAACCCTTACGTATTACCGACTCTCAACCCCCACACAAAAATAATAACAATATAAAGAGTTTTTGTGGTTACAACGTACCCAAAAATTTACTAAATCAACTTCAAGATATTTATCTTATTTTGCAATAATCTTCCGTCTGTCAGATAGATTGTTCTGCAAAAGACTATCAAAGTAAACGGATTGAGAAAATGTTGTTTTATTTTCCATGTAGCTTTCTTTTTCATCCTAAAAAAATATAAATAAAAGCTAAACTGAGAGAAACTTGCCTCAAGGCATTTATAAATAGGTATAAATTTAATGGGAATTGGATTAATAAAAGTTGCAATTTTTCACGTCTACCAAGAAAAAAAATGGGAATAGAGAAAACATCCGCTTGTACCTTTTTTCATGTTTTACCAAAATTCACGCATAATTCCCGGAGCCAATCATTCACGAATAATTCCCGGAATTCAAGGAATTCCAAGTGAGTAGCCACCCCGATATTGCGCAGAAAATTATACATACGTAATTCATTTTTCATATCAACAAGTAACTTTTGCTAACAGCACAAGGGTAGTATTAGCTGTAATTAATTTGTAGATAATTTTGAAAATATAAAGAAGTGAAAATTTGTTTAGAAAATTAGTATTTGGTTATTACGTTTCATGTGAAATTTTGTTTTTAACGATTGTATCTAATCAGTATTTTTGAGGAATTTTGTACCAATTTAAGTTTATTGCAACCTACTTCAGGATTTTTCCGAGCCTAATTTACGATTTTTAGAACCTATTTTTGGAACGTAAAAATACATTTTTTAGAATCTAAGTATCCGAGGTCTACATAACAAGCAAAATAGGATTATTTTATTCACTATGAAACATCAGTTATTGTGTTTTTTAATGAAACGCTGGCCTAACTTGTTTTTTCTTATTTACCTTCAAAGGAAGAAATAGGTTAAAATCCTAAAATCGGAGATCTACTGATAACCATATTTTAGTAACAATCATCAAACACTGGCTACCGTGTTTCCCCTTCCCCCACCACTGCCGCTTGAGCCAAGTCCCCACAAAGTTGGATCGCGTGGGCTCCTACAAGGGCAATATTTTCACGAGGTAAATGTGCAATTTAGTCCCGTCATGGTTATCAGACCTAACAACAGTCTAATAGGATTACAATGAAATGCTCAATTTCGATAATAGAGACAAGTAGTGGTAAAGGCAGGGTTGTTTTTCTGGCGCAGGGGTAAGCGAGAAAGAGGGAGGGGGTGACGATGATCCTCCAACCCCCAATCCCCCCTCGCTTCCTTCCCAAATCGTTCCAGGGACTGGAGAAGGGAGATTTTGCGTAGTTATGACGTAATCCAATTACCGCAGGCAAAAGTTCACCCAGCCCTTCGGTGCATCACGACAGTGAGGATAATAGAACGCCAATTGAGGCGCTGATTCCCCCCCTCTCCCTCCTCCCCCATTCATGATACCCTCTCAAAGACAACCCCATCAATTACCTTGTCGGACCGCTGGGGGGTCTTTCGGGAACAAAAGGGACGGGCGTCGATAATGCAAGACGAGGGGATGGTCGGAAGACAAATGAATTGCCAGATCATCAGAGGCAAAATCGCATGTGGTTACGGCAAAGATCGAAGTCATCGCTGAGGAACTTCTTTTCGGATAAACACATGAGCGTCAGGCATTTTTGTAAGGGAAGAGGTCAGGCCGCTGTATAGAGATAATCAAGTAACTAAGGAAGTGCCCATATGAAGTGGTTTAGTATTTTTTTCCGATACCCGATAAAGCTTAAAGGTAACGTGAGAGAGGCAGGCCCGTAGCCAGGCAGGGGCCAGGGGGGCTCATCCCCCACTGAAACTGCCGTCAGCCACCCCTGGCACTGCCATCAGCCCCCCTTTACATTTGGTAAACTATTTTGCATAATTTGTTTGCAGTGAAGAGTGAAAATGTAGACAACTCACAACTTTAAGTATAAATCCACAGAATATGAACAGTACCTATTACATTCGCTCATTTTGTTTATGTGCAGAAGTAGCTGCGAGTATTAGAATATTCTCTAGACTTCAGAAAGTTCTTTCATAGGGGAGCTTCTTTATCTGTACCTTCACTGTCCCTGTTGCATCCTCCGGTTTAGACAGAAATCTGTGACTTTGATGTCATCATGCAACTTCCCTCCGTATCTGCGTCAAAGGTCAACAACAGCTCCCAAGTTTTGGGAAGGAAGAGGAGTTTCATTGCTTCGGCCGGGGTGGAATATACTGTAGACTGTGATTAAATATTGTGCGTTTTTTGTGTGTGATATACATATCTGTATCATCTAAAATAGTATGGTGTTTGTAAGGGATAATTTCAGTATCAGTCAATTAACACTTCAAGAGATGTTTTAAAAGATGTAGAAAAATGTAGTATTTGTGTAGTATATGATATTTATAAATGAATGAGCACCCCCCCCCACACACATAATTTACCTTCATTTAATATTTTTTTTAAAAAAATGGACTTGGTTTGCAAAGCCCTCCGATAACCCGTGAGCCCCCCTGGAGATCAATTCTAGCTACGGGCCTGGAGAGAGGTGACAAATACACAACGAATGGCAAAACGCAACACTTGAGTTTTATACACTCAAAGACTGGATCAGCATGGTGAATTGTAATACCTGTCTCTCACACTGTGTAAGTGCTTCCTCGAGGTGTCGAACTACGGACTGGTTAATAAACGAAGTGTCCGCTTGTGATGCTAGTCTGAATGCTCAGACTTCACTCTCCTTCTCCTAGACTTCTTGACCGTGATTCTGCACCCTCTGACTGATAGCTCAATGCTGACTAATGACTCCTATTGTCCCAGATATTTATTGTGATGGATTTTACTAAGTAATGCAGAGTCAGTCACCTGTGGCTTCTTCCTGGGTTTCCTGTTTACGCCGTTGGTGACCAGGAAGAGCTTAGGTAATGTCTGACACTGCATTCCTGATTGTCAAATGTCTGGAAAATGATAGCTACTGTCTGCGATTTGGAAGTTCTTTTATATTAATGTATTTCCATTATTTGTGGATTATTAATAATGATCAGGGACTTCCCTTTTTATCGATTGGACCTAACAACCTTTATAGTATTCAGCAAATAATCCATTTTAACATTTTTTTACATTAATTTCCCCGATGGCGTAGTGGTAACGTCGTCGCCTTTTAATCAAGGGGTTCCGGATTCGATACCCAGTGGAGGCACATAGTGGTTCGGATCTCACGTTAAACTGTAGGTCCAGTCCCAATTAGCCCATATGTGAATAAAAGTCGGATTGAAACAAAACTCAATTTACATTATTATTATTATTATTATTTTGTAAGACGGCTGTTTTTACATGTATCAGTGATCTTAACTAAACGCACAGCCATGAAATTAGGCGGGTGGCAGAAGTTCACGCTGTTGCCACGTCGGAGCACAACCCCGTGTGTTCGGAGGTTTAAGAGAAGGAAAGATCTCGTTGTAGAGTTGGTCTTTGTAATCCATGTGATACAAACTAACAGTATTTGCTCGAAAGGTCAGGGATGACACAGAAGTGCCCCGGAGAGAGGTCGGTCTGACGCTCGAACTAGGCAACGCAGCCCGGTTGACGTTGCCACACAGTGCGCGGGAAGCAGCGACTTTACGTAGACCCGCTCTCGTTTTGCTTTTCATTATGTGGCACCAGCGCAATTCTGGCCAGCCGCCTATATCTCTATTCTGCTTGCCTGTTCATATTATTGTTAATAATTGTCCTATTTTAATAATAGTATTATTAATTGACATGTTAATCTTATTAGCACAATAATTATAAAGTTATTACTAGCTGATTGCCCGGCGTTGCCCGGGTATTTATTTATCCCAATCTTGTATTAGACAGGAAAATAATGAATTCTAACTATAGTGTAAAATGTAACTAATTTTAAATGTGATCATGAATGTCACTAATGTAGGTCATTTGTGGCATTTTATTTTTCACCCCCCTCTCATCCCCATGCCGACATGTGATGAACTTGGAGTTGAACCACATTGGGAGCGTCACGAAAACTATGGATTCCATTCGCAACACAGCCTGAATGTTAGACAACCCGAGAAACACTATCGTTGTGCGGATTGCATAGAGTCACGGATGTCTGTTTGTGCGGAATTTAATATCGGAAGTTCTCGATTATTTTTACATGTCACCTCTTCCCACCCCACCCCTAGGGGTGCCAGGGGTGTCTTACCCCAAAATATTATTTCCAGATTGCAAGTGATACGTGTACCAAGTTTGGTTGAAATTGCTCCAGGCGTTCGAGAGTTATGCCGGAACAAACAAATATACACACCCACACACACCCACATACATCCATTTTTATATATATAGAAGATTACATTTGAGGCATTTGGTTCGGATCCCTCGCAAAATATGATTCTATTGTATATACGTGCCTAGGTACTTATTATTAAATCGTGGCACATTTTACTTGTCTGCCAGAGAGGTTGGTGTGCTTTTCAACCACTTAACCCCCTCCCCTCCTTCTTCTCGTGCATGCATGTCGGCAATTTAGCATCAAAGCCCAAGAATCAATTACGGTGTTTTCCGCCAAGCGAACGAGAAAACAGATTTCTTTCGCTGAACTCTTGGAACAACAGGGCGTCAACGAGGGGAACCTTTCGCAACCCAGAATTAGGGGTGGAATTATCGTCGGCGTCGGTATTCAAATACAAGACATTCGATTCCCGAACCCATTCATTGGCACAAGAAGTGAAATGCAATTTGGTGGCGTGCATCGTGATCGGTGTTTGAAAACGAGGTTGTAAAATACAAGAAAATTAAATGTAAATAGGATGTCGATAAGGCAAGAAGAAGCAAGGGGAGGAGTGTGTTGAAATGGGCCATTCATGCCGAAGGATCTTGCCGCCTGTAATGAATTCCTTCTATTTGTAATTCCATGCTCCTTTTTTTGGTTTGGTTTTAGGGAAAAAATCCTTTTGGCAAACATGTTCGCTCCTGCGTAATTGTCTGCGCATTGTTTTTGCTCTTGGTCGTAAAATGCAAAGTAATGGTTTGATGGGAAAGTGAAGCCACTCTTAGCCCCCTTCAAATCACGCTCAAGAACAAACAAAAGGCATTATGGGAAAGGCGAAACTCCTCGTGGTGTGCTATTATTCCGCAGTTCGTTCGTCAATTGTTGACTGTGCCGAGGCGTTAATGTGTGCAAATTGAACAGTTTCGGCAACATTTTCTCCTCCCCGCGACCTTTCCTTCCCGAAGCAAGTTTTTTTTTTTTTTGTAGCCCCAACAGCGCAAAATAAAGATTGCCCTGTAAAATGCTTCCTCTTCTTTTTCGCTTCCATCTGGAGGTTAGGTGCCTTCACGGCCAACTGAAAGGCTACTGAAATTCTTCGACCAGATCCATTGCGCGTCATGTGGCTGTTCTTAGGCAAGGTTTTCGCTTGTTTCTCAGAACCTCAATGCATTGACACGCACCCCTCCATTTGTATAAGCAGTAATTATCTTAATGTTAAAAACAATGGTTACTTCGACACTATCCATTGCCTAGTGTTTTTTACCACTCTGCTAAATAAGCTTTTTTGCTTTCGGGGGGGTGCCCACTCAGTGGCGTATATGTGATTTCATTTCGGGAGGTATGCAAATTTGTATAACTTACCAGTCAGTAAACTAAATTATTGCCTCGCAGTTCTAAGAACCATCGAACATTGGTTCTAATCTCTAGGTCATTAAGTCTTAATGTAATTTAGAAACAGTATACAGTAAAAACTAATAGGGGGGATAAGTTGAACGGTTTAACGAAAGTCCGGATTAACTGAAATAAGCTAAAAGAACAGTAGAAAGTGCAACAAAAACACGTTTATTATGTTGTATTTAAAGGGCATAGCGGGAAACAGAATTTCATCAGTGCTTGACTGCCTTTTCTTTGGGAAGTTCTCTTGTTAACTTATAGTCACATTTAAAACCTTGCATTCTGCTTTCTTCTTTCCTGTCCGGATTCCGGTTTATCGGGGTCCGCATTAACGAGGTTGTGCTGTATTTACATTCTAAGAAAACCCCAACTCATACACAAAAGGAGCTATCGAAATAGTAACGCCGAAAACTTGACCAATCTATCTAACCTAACCTACAAGTTTTTTGTTGAACACTTTTAATACATTGTGAAATATCAGCACTATGGTATGAAAACCTAAGCGGAAAACGGCCTGCTGTGTCTTGGCTCGATGAGTGGTTCGGTTGTAGAATGGCGTCCCCCATATGGCTACATGCTTTTCAGCAGGGAAATCTTTGACGGCTGGACCATTAGTGAATACAATGGATTTTTCAATTCATAGTTACAAATGACATACTATAGCTCGACCACAAGGAAAAAATCCTTCCGTCCAAAGCGTTCGCGCAACTTCCCTGCCGTTATCGGTGTTCGGGGCAGTGTTGCCAGGTCAGATTTGAAAAATTCGGGAGATTGTTCCTTGGAAACCAGAAGTTCTGCTACAAAATCCGATGATCTAATAGAAGAGGATGAACGACGTTCTTGGGGGGGAAGGGCGGCATAGTTGTGCGCACTGGGGGGGGGGGGCAAGGGGGAGTGGCGCGCATTGTTTACGGTGTAAACGTCACAGATACTTTTGTAACAATGGTGCTAAACCCAGCACCCTGTGTTTGGCGAAAATATACCGAAGATCTCCATTTCAGGAGTGGACATGCTTCAAACAAAAGAAAGTAAACCGCCCGAGGGAACCGACCAACATCTTTCATCTCTTCCGCATTTTCCGGTTAGAGGGTGCGTGGAAAACACCCTCAAATTTGCCCTTTCTCAGCATCGACACAAGGGGTTGGGATGCCTCTATTATCGCGAGGAATTTTTATGACAGGAAATGGTAGAAAGTTGTGTTCACAGATGAAGCTAACGTGCAGCCTTTCGTTGTCAGCGATTTTCCACAATCTTTCAAGTCGAATGCTAACAATAACAAATCAATTTGCCTTTGATGGTGTTCGTGTGCAGCTATCGATAGGGGTGGGCACGCGTCCTGCACCATAATGAAAAATGCATTACGTATGTGAAATATATTTGGTGAATTAGACAGCATGTCTTCCTCAATAATTCAAGATAGCAACGCTTATGCTAGGGTGCCACCCATCCTCCCCATCTGCTAGAAATACACACACACACCCACAAACAGATACATGTATAACATAATTTGCCCACGCTACGAAGTCAGTGTTTCTACCTCGTAAGGCAAGGACGTTTCACTGTGTTTGTGTCACTTCATCCATTTCATCAGTTTTTCATTCATCCATATTGACGTACTTACCCGTAGAGGCACAAAAGCGACGTAAAATAACTAAAATAGAAATAGAGTTTAGGGTGGGATAAAATACAGCCATCTAAAAATAGTAATGTAGTAAAAGTAATAAAATAATGTCCTAGCACAATTGAGTAGCGTTTGACATAATTTCACAGTTCAAACAGCACTTTTCATGGCTGAGTGGAGTTCCACTTTATCTCTCCCTCCATGTTCAAGTAAGGTGACCAGGAAACTTGTTTTTGAACTGGCCGTCGGAGGTGCCATAGCAATAGTTTATTATGGAATCCTACCGAGAAATCAATAGGTCTGGCAACACTGACGTTGGCGACTCTGAAGGCTTCTTCCTCCTGTCTTTTCCCCCCACCCGCCAGCGCGATGGGGTCTGCGCAGGTTTCTTTCCTTGTGGTTCCACTATACATGCTATCACTTTCATTTTCGTTGAGGTGAGGGGGATACAAACATCCCTGGTATCGGCCGATACCGGGGGTATCGGTATCGGTAAGTATCGGTTGATATTTTTGCACTGATACTAGCCGATACCATTGTTTTTGAGTCGCTAGATGCGCAGCCAAAACCAAATGTGTTCTTCCATTTCAAAGTTTAGTTCACCTTTTCCAAGTTACCTTTGGTTTTGGAAAAAAAATGAAAAATAGTTGTGCATTTGTTAAATGAACCTGTACTCAAGTTTCCGGGAACAGCAAGTGCGTGACACAAAGATCTGTACGCAGCTAAGACTCGCGGTCCAAGTATCTTGCAAATAAAGGGTAACGTGAAATTATCCCCCATAGGAGTTAGTTGCTTCTGTTTAGTTCTCTTCGAAGTCTACCAGGCTTTGTTCGTACAGATGCGGTCTCATGTAACAATAACCCCAATGAGGTCCCGAAAGCCAACGATGCATCTGTTGGTAATCCTTCCACTTTCTTTGGTGTTTGCGGACATCTCTCTCTTTAGACTTCCCGCAATCAAAAAGGTCATCGCCCATGAAAGTGGTGGACGTGTCTCGGACATAGTACATAGCATTTTCCTGGAAATTCAAATACCCGATGGCTCAGTAGTAGCGGCGTAGTCAAGAGGTCCCGGGTTCGATACCCGGTGGAGCACATAGTGGTTCGGATCCCACTTTAAACTGTAGGTCCAGTCCCGATTAGCATTAATGTGCATAAAGTGGACTTAAAACACCAAATCAATCAATCAATACCTGGGCTAATTTCCCCCTTTTCCTTTTCAACTTTAGACTTTTGTTTGTCCCGACTGGGTTTCAGCAGGCGTGTTTCAGCACAAGGAACGCGGCAGGGGACTAATTTTCTTTGAACTACAGATGATGGCAGTTAGTTTCTGGAAAGTGTAGTGATGGGTTTTGGATTTCCTCCCACGCCAAGCGATAGAACTATGCATATATTTTTTCTTAGAAATCATTTGCCGAAAGTATATCGAAAGCAAAGTCACTAAGGAATATCACTGTACTAAAGTCAATCGCCTGATATAGAAGCAAGAGACTGGAAAGTTTTCATTCTCCCCGTACATTTCGTTTACTAATTATTATTCTCTTTGTTAAAGGACAAAAAAGAGACAGATTGGTTTCACATTACAGCTTTACTGTTAGTTTCAGACGTCGTGTCCGGGGTTGGTAAATCGCCAATTATTCTTGTGTTCACGGATGTTAGTTTGGGAAGAGTGATCCCTTAGTTTTAGAGGAGGTCGAAGATGCATGATATCATTTTTCCACATTGGGGGAGAGGAGTACGACGACCACACGATTGCCTTGCTCTTGGCTTCACTTAATATTTCTATCATATTTGAAACATCTGACCGATTGTCACTTGAAAAAAAATGTAAAGTTGAGATGCATCGTTGCAACCGAACATCGTTTGGTGGGTTAATTTATTCATCGGTTCAAAGTGGTATCTGCTCAGCCCATAATCTTTTGTGGGGGAAAATCTCCAGCATCTCCTCCGTTATATTGCACATTCCCGAGTACTTATTCCAACACTATACGTGTCTCTCTTGTCTTCAGATGACTAAATTTATTTTTGTGGGAGCTGTGATGACGCAGTGAACGCTCAATATACAATAATTAATGTTATACTCCTCGTCCTGATTCCAACCTCACTTTACTTCAAAGAAAGTTCCGAAAGATCAGTTTCCCCCCTAAGAACAACATGTCAGATCCACGTGGAGTCCAATAAATCGTCCCTTGAAACCTTTCCCACCAATAGCGTTCGTCCAAGAAATGACAGCTCTCGTCAATTCCACGTGGACTAAATGAGATGTTGCTAATTCAGTTTCTTTAGAGATTTTTGAACGCGAAGTTGCGGTTGCGTTATCTTTGGTAGGTTGTGTTATCATATTGTGCTACTTTTTTATACAATATAAATACCTTGGGAGTATAACCTGGCAGTGAATGAATTGATGTCTAAACACTGCAGGCAAAAGTGACAACATCGCTTTACAGAAAAACAGGTGGTGGCTCGAAACCAGATACGGTTCCGGTCAGCTTCCTCTGGGGTTGTGTCAAAGATGCCGAACTGCTACTACGTTCAGGACTTCAGCTATAACTAAACGTGAATTAATAACATATTAATAACATAAAGACCATCGTTAAGATGAAAACATACAGTCACAAGAAGGGATTCAGTAGCGTTTCGTCCGAGTTGCAGTTCGTCCGAAAGCAGGGGCGCCGACTTGTCAAAATTATTGGGGAGGCTCTGATCACTGAAATAAATTAATGAATAACTCATTCTCTCCTTTTTTTAAGTTTTGGCCTCAGAGTTCGGAATCTCATAAAAGCCCACGAATTCCTCAAAAATATCAAAATTTTTATTCACAGTTCTAATGCAGAATATTAATTGTCCACGGATGGATATGTCACAAGTTTCGTCAACCATAATAGCAAAATATTCCCGACTTGTAATATCTGCTACCACGGAGCGCAAAACAGATCTCCCTAATATATCAATGATCTCGTTCTGAATGTCATGAGAGAGCCATTTGTAGCCCAAACGTCCCATCCACTACCCTAGTTCATGTCTCTTGAAACTCTTTTTAGAAAAATTTTAACAATATTCATAATTACATACTTAGTATATAGTAATAAGTCATGTGTTTTGCTTTCTCTGGTCATAGCCCCCCAAAGTTGATGGTTTAGCGGTCTCAGACCTCCAAATTGATGGTCTAGAACATTTCAAATGTGTATTTAAAGTTAAGTTCATGTGGCACAATTCAGAGTAAACTTTACAAGAGAAGCAAAATATTACATTAGATCCTCTAAAGCAAAATTATTTGGGGGGCTCTGCCCCAACATCGTTAACATTGGGGTGGGGGGGCTCGAGCCCCCCCCCAATCCCCATGGAGTCGGCGCCTATGTCCGAAAGAGAAATTCGTAGAAAAATGCTACAGTTCATCCGAGCCTGGCTGATGATGAGTCGCACCTTGACTAACCGGTAGCACCGGAGGGCGCAAGACATTGTTGACTTTCTTTGGATCAGTGCTTTCAAGGAGAACACATCTATTCGTATTTCGTAACATGAAGTTTACAACAACTACCAAAAGGGGTCAACTGAATTTGATAATGGGTACCGGAGCACAAAGAAGAGGGAGAATCGGTCTGGTGAAGTTGTGTGGTGTTGTGTTGCACGACCATGTCGTGAAAAAGTTATTAGCTAGGGCCAGGGACTTTATGTCCTATAAAACTGTAAAATATGTATATAATTATGTCATATAAATTGGAAAATATGTCATGAAAAATTACAAATATGTCAGAAAAATGCAGAAATATTCCCAGTAAAGCCAAAGATATGCACAACAGTACTCTCGAATTTCTCCCATACCCGATGAGTAGAGTAGGGGCTGTAATGTACCGAATGTTATTTCTACTTTTGACTGATTATGAAAAGCGAAAAAGGTAAAGAAATGAGAACGAAGCTTCTTTACTTCCCGTGCAACAATGAGAGAGAACATTTTGCCTCAATAATGTTTGCATGGCTATCAATTGTCGGCGGGATAAAAAAGTCGGGTATTATTGTTCTGTACTAAGAAAAGACGGCACCTTTCTTCCTCCGTAATTTCCATATCCTGCCTTCGACAATATGAACTATCCGTTGTGCTAAAGCTACGAAGAAAAAAATATGAAATAACTAGAGCCCGGAAGTTCAGGCATTTATTTTCGTTAAAATAGGCAGGCAAAAAGGCATTTATAATGTGGTAAATAGGCACTAAAAATTAAAAAAAGGCAAAATAAACCGAAAAAAGGCACATTTGGAAGTCACTTACTTTTATCTATAATTTCTGGCAAAATATTAAAATCTACATTGGGAAGAGCATTTCAATTTTCTCCATCTTGATTGCACATAACTACAAGGTGTTTTTTAAGTTCTCAACGTTAATTGATAGTCGTCTGTCAGAGAGAGTGTTTTTCATAACAGAAAATGATCTTTCTACTTCGACAGAAGTTATTGGAGCATACATAAAACAAGCTAATGTAGCTGGACTCATTTTGGTAACATCATTTTCACATTTTAGAATATCACAAATTGTTTTCAATTGTTTCAAGTCCTCATTTGCACTCACTACCCGTTTGCACTTTTCCGCAACAGCTCAGCCCTTTTCTCCTGGCACTTCCATCATCTGCTGCATAGATTCCTCGAAGATTTTCATGGATGCTACAAGAGTCTCGCCTCTTTTTTCTAGCTTTGTAATTGTCTCTGGCAATTCACAATAATGTGCAAAAATAAACGACAGTTCATTCTTCAGTTCTGAAAAGCACAGGAGTTTTTCACTTCACGAATTGAAGCCGCTTCATTTTCTGGAAGAGCATCGATAACCTCACTGATTTTTTGCAGGTTGTTAGCATAATATATAGCTGCTTATATCCAGGTTTCCCATCTTGTCAAGACTGGTTGCGGAGGTAAACTAAGCTCAGGTGCAACTTCCTGAAATTTTCGGGTTCGAGAGGGAGATTTCAGAAATATTTTCTTTGTGTTCGAAATCAACCTGTCCACTTCAGCAGTCAATCATGCACAAGAAATGTTAACCGAAAGGCAATATCCTAACTCAGCATGAAATACTTTTTTCTCACACTTTTCTCCTTCAGCAATGTTGAAACATGCGTGAGTTCAATATTACTTAAATAAGGCGAAAATTATTCACATAATAAACGGAAGAAAAATAAATGCCAACAACGTTCTTTGGGAGAAAAATAATGTATATACACATTTTTTTTAAAAAAAAATTGTCAAATTTCATTGAAAGTGGCAAAGAAAGGCATTATAATTAAAAATAGGCAGTGGGGTCCCAAATAGGCAAAATAGGCAAAATGAAAAGGCTTCCAAAACATTCGAAACAACATAAGAAACGTATATCCGGAAAAATTTTATGAATATATGCAGTAGATAAAAAGAGGCATTTTGCCAAACTTCCGGGCTCTAGTGATAACCAATTATGTGCGAGATAATTACGAAATTATACAGAAATATGTCTTATTACAACAAAATTGAAGAAATATTTTGTAAAAACGCGAAATTGGTGAAATATGTCAAAATATGCTTTGTCAAGTTTGTCTATTTCGGCTGATTTTCATCAGATATGTAAAGATCTCACCCCAATATTAGATCCGAAGCCAAATGAAAAATATGTTATAACATAAAGTCCGGGCCCTTGTTGTTACCAACAACAGTGAATTAGTTAAAGAAGAGAGCAACGAGTGTGTTCCTGATGTGGCCAGAATTTTTATTACATTTAAGGCAGAGTGCGCTAATTGCACTGTTAAGCATTTTAAACATTCTAAAAATAACTTAAAATATCCATGGATTATCCGTGCGGGTCTATGGCGTCCGTGGGTCACTTATAACCCCCTGTCGTGCATGACGATTGCGAGGCTATGCGGCAGGCCACCTCTATTTTCATAGGTGTGACAATAAAGAGGGCACGCAGTCCAATTTATGTACATAAAAGCTAATCGGGACTGGGCCCACAGTTTAAAGTGGGATCCAAACCACTATGTGCGTCCACCTGGTACCGATCCGGGACCACTTGCATTCCTCCACGGAGGTCGGCCGACAACAAAGATGAGTGGAAATCTGTTATTATTCGGATACTTGGGTATCGGTAAAGCAAACTGCGTATTTACTCAGTGGTACGTAAATTTCAATTGGATTTTTAAAACACCATATTTGCATATGATTAACGTTTTTCCAAAAAAAAATTGCATTGCTTGATTTCCCTAATTTCTTCATCTCACGATCTCGTTACTGAAGGATCCGGGTTCGAGCCCTGGCCTGTGCATGAGTGTTCCTTTGTAACAACTTTTCGTCCGTTTAATTTAATCAACGGTCGCCGTCATGGCAGAATTTAGGTAAAGTGATGAAATAGCAACGCTAAAGAAAGGAGGTAAAATACAAATAATTTCCTCCCAGTGCATCTGCAGGGCACTGTGAAATCAGGAGTCCAGAGTTCTCTAAATCTATACAGCTAGAAAAAGTGATGGAAGGTGGCAAAAATTAAATATATTAGAGGGGATGAACAGGTAACAAAACACACTTTTTTGTAGTTTCTTCAAAAATATTCATTTGGCTTTTTTAGTTCTGGGATACATTTTTCATTCCAAATTATTTCATTATTCACTGCACAGTACAACACATAGGAACAAGAATGCGCGCTCGTCACGGGTTCGAATCCCGGCCTGAATTGTTCTTTGTGAGGTCCCTTCATCAATTTCATTACATCATCACTCATCCTCATTTTCGCGATAACCAAATGTGGCAGAAAGGTGAAGTAAAATAAACCAAACCAACAACAACAATTAGTTTTCTTGCCCAAATTAATACATCCGTATTTATGACTGTTTAGCTTACCCATTTTTTATTGGAGGCCAAATTATTAGTATATTTAAATAAAACACTACTAAAACGAGAGCGAGAGAGAGAGCGTGAGCAAATATTTGTTATTTAATCATTATATATTCCATATTTGAAAAAGAAAAGAAACCATAACATTTTTGTCTGCACATAATACAAGTACGTTCCCATTCATATACAAATAAAACTACATCCCATATTATACATACATATTGTGCAACGTTTAAAAGGTTGTGTAAATACAAAGAACATAAGTACTGCAGAAAGTTTCCCCCCGAGTTCTTTAGAGGATTTACAAAGGAATCGAAAGGAAACCTATCCCCTATCTGTCCTATAGGAGATAGACTGGAGGACCTGAAACCACGGGCTTTCAACCATGGGAGCGGGGGGCGAGGCAGCAAGGTAGGTACAGGCAGAAATCTTCCCTTTGCCTTCGGGCGGTTGTCTATACCTGGATCTGGTAAGGCGGAAGAAGAGCCACCTAGGGTATCCAGCCTTGCCAGCTGATCACATCGAGGGACGAGAAGCGCGTGGAAAGAAATGTTGCATATGAACTGAGGCTTCAAGATAATAAATATTGTGATTTGAAAATAATTAGAGACATGAGATTGGCTGATCTATCTCTGCTAGACTAGCTACTCCTCAGTGCACGTCACTGTGTCAGAATGATGTGATTGTTGTTTCATTTTAAAGAATGACTCAGAATTTTTTGTAGCAACACATTCAGTGGTAGTTGCGCATGCGCAGTAGCCAGAATGTCTTGAGAACTGATATTATGAGTTCCTCAGTAGCCATTCGTCATGTGGTCGCCACAAGAAAAGGTGTTTCTTGTTTTAACGTTGTCTGAAGTGAAGTCTGTGACACTTGTGCAGAGACGATTTCTTGCACGTTATGGTTTAGGTGCTCAAGAAGTAGTTCCATCGTAAATTTCAATAAATAAATGGGAAAAACAGTTACGCGAAACCAGTCCATTTCTCAAATCTCGTTAAAGACTTCCTGGACGAGCATTTCAATGGAACATGAATAGGAAGAGGTTCGAATTTTATTGAATGGCCCCCACGGTCACCAGACCTCACTGTGTGTGATTTTTTGTTGTGGGTGTGTGTTAAGGACAAAGTTTACTGTACACCGATTAGAGATTTGCAAGACTTGCGTGAAAGAATTGTGGTTGCAGTAAGCAACATTACCCCGCACATGCTTCAAAACGTGTGGCTTGAGGATGACAACCGGTTTGACATTTGCCGTGCCACTAACGGTTCACATGTGGAAGTGCGTTAGTTTTCTTGATTGGTAAAAAGAAATCTGAGTTTTTACATGTTTGTACAAAGTTTGGACAAAAAATATTGGTAAATAAGTTGTGATTTTTTCTTTTATTATACGTTTAAGCTGGACACGCGGTACATATCTCCTAAAAAAATACATTTGTAGTCTAATCTTCATAATGAAATCAGATGGAGCTCATGTGACCGATATGCTTTGCGGTTAAGAACATTAACATATTCTCGGGTATGAAATGTTTTAAAGATTTGCTAATTTATGTCATAATTAACTCAATTTGAATATTTGTAGTTCCTAAATAGCCAAATCGGGATAAATAAAGTATCATTAAAATTATCTGTAATGGTAGGTGTCTGTAGCGTGACACTAATTTTTTGGACGCAAACTTTTTTCCTTGTGTAGCGTAGTTTATAGCTATGTAAATTAGCTATGAAGACCATGTAAGCTATTGATTACCTGTTGATGTATACTTATAGCCTACGCCACATCACCTGGAATGTAATTTTGACTTCCATTTCTGGATAGCAGCTACATTTTACACCGACCTGTACCATTTTTACACAATTTTAGACAATTTGTATTCCTGTCCACATATTAATAGAATAATTAAATCAAGAAGATTTAGGTGGGCAGGCCATGTGATACGAATGGGTGAGGAAAGAAGAGTTTACAGGATTCTTGTTGGGAAACATCATGGTAAGAGACCTCTAGGAAGCCCAAGATGAAGATGGAAGGATAACGTTGAGATGGACCTAAAGGAAATCGGTATAATGATGGGAAAGATTGTATTGATCTTGCCCAGGATAGGGACAAATGGGTGTGATGCTGCAGCCATAAACCTTCTGGTTTTAAGACGGCTAGAGAGTTAGTTAGCATATACCTGTAGATTCAGCGCACCAAGAGTTGGGCAAAAATGTTAGCATTTAGCAACACTAAACGATGTATTCACAACGTAAAAACCACTTGACCCCGTGGTATCAAGGCGATAAGTGCTCGCCTTAACATGTTACAGAATTACTAAACGTCTGTAATTGGATGAGTGTTTTTATTACCCCTTCTTTTTTTTCAATTTTTTCCCATTTTTTTTTTCTGTTCTTTCGATAAGTTGTTTGCTTACTCGGTGGATAATTAGCTCTGAATATAGACCTTGAAATATGTTGATCTTAGCAACAGTTGTTGAAATATATTCTCAACTTTTAATGTTAATCTTATCTCTGTAATGTTCGGAAGTTCACTAAATAATTGGGTCTTTCTTTCATGCTGACATTTATGACGGTAATGTATTGCGAGTTCTGTCAGATAAGCGAGAAATATGAGTTTAACCTGATAATCGAATGTCTTATGAATCTTTTATATCAAGAAAAAGGAAGAAGCCACAGTCTGGTTCTGGTAGGGTTAGTCTCTGGCTAATGAAACTAGATTGGAAATGTTATAACCGTCGTGTCTGAACGTTTTTAATACTTGGCTAATTGGATTAGATTAGATTTATTTTCTTTTTGTGCGAGCCATAGGCTGTACGCACTACATAGTTTAGATTTTTCTACAATATTTTGTTACATTTAGTTTTCTTTTAAACTGTCTCTTACTTTGTCCCCTATGTACACATTCTTCCCCTCCACAACAGTTCTTCTTCCAATTTAAACTGTAGGTCCTGTCCCGTCCAGCCTATCTGTGCACAAAGTGAACTTACAATAAAACTCAATTCTATCCAATTACACTGGAAGGCATATTGACACCGACTTCAAGTTGTCTTTGATTCTGTAAGTGGATTTTATCAGAGTGACCAGATTTCCTGAAACGAAGAGCAGGAGATCCATGGATGCGCATATGGGGAGTGGGGTTGCAGCTATAACTAAAAGAGCATCCCCCCTCTCTTTGGCAAAGGAAAAGCCATGCTGCTTACATGTGTCTTGACATATTACATAATTTAATCTGTTTTCTTCTTAATTTTATTTGATTGTTATTTAACGTTACTTTTCTGCCACTTTTGGCTAATTGCGACAATGAGGATGGTTGATTAAATTGATGAATGGACACTTACATGGAAGATCCATGTCCAGGCTGGGATTCGAGCCGAGGACCCCTGACATTCAACCACTCCGCCACGTAGGTTTTCCCTTCTCATATATATTTCATTTTTCATTTCTCTCTTCGTCGTCGCCTTGTAATCGAGGGGTCCCGGGTTCCATACCCGGTGGAGGCACAAGTGGTTCGGATCCCACTTTAAACTGTAGGTCCAGTCCCGATTAGCCTTACTGTGCATAAAGTGGACTTCAAACACCAAATCAATCAATCATTTTCTTTTTTTTTGTTCCTCCTTTTGCTTATATTTTCAATTTTGCAGATTAACCTATCTCGTTCTTAATCTTTCTTTGGTGCTTCCTTAATTTCTTACCACAAAATATCCATACATTGTAATAATAACACCCTTAAGCCTTGTTTCCATGATATGAAACACTCAAAATGCTGACCAAGGCAGTAATTTATTTTATTATAAAACATAAACTAAACGTAACGTTTCAACCTTCTAGCAAGGTCTTCTTCAGACTCTGCACCAAGTACAAATGTAACAAGATACAACAACAGGACGATTTATATACACAAATATTACTTCCCTCCCGATTATTAGAAAGTTGTTCTGGAACATCAACTTAACTTTCACCTAAAAGGCTAAACATATTTACTTCCATATAGAATATGGTTGGATTCTTTAGGTCACGCTCTTTTTCCTTCATTCTTCTTCCTTCTTCTCTCCTCTTTCTCTCTTGTTCTTTCTACTCTTTCTAACACCTTCTTCCATTCTTTGTTTAACTTCAGTCCCCTCTTCTCTTGGAAGAGAAAGAAAAAGAGGAAGAGAAAGAAAAAGAAGAAGAGAAAGAGAAAGAGAGGAGGTTTGGAATAAGGAGTATGGGGAAGACCACTGAAAAGATATGCAAAGTGCTTTAGAAAGCGGGCATTAAAACTTACAGGAAGGGAGGGAGAAGCATCTTAGGAATAGCGAAGAATGCAAACAAGAAAAAGGAAAACAGAGAAAAGGAAGAGGAAGGGATTATCTACGAAGTTAAATGTAAAGAATGTCAGAGTGTGTACATAGGAGAAACGAAAAAGAGGCTGAAAGACAGATTGAAGCAACATAGGAATGATGTACGACTTAAGAGAGAGAAGTGCGATATTTAAACACACGAGAGAAACAGGACATGACATAGAGTGGGATGAGGCTAAGCAGATATGAAGGGAGAAGACAATGTTAGTGAGAAAATAGAAGGAGGCTAAAGAAATAGAGAAGAAAGGTGAAGAAGACACAATGAACTGGAATGGGGGACTGAAGTTAAACAAAGAATGGAAGCAGGTGTTAGAAAGAGTGGAAAGGACAAGAGAGAAAGAGGAGAGGAGAAGGGAGAAAAATGAAGGAAAAAGAGCGTGAGATAAAGAGTCCAACCACAGTCTATATGGAGGTAAATATGTTTAGCTTTTTAGGTGAAAGTACAGTTGACAAGGGAAAGCCGCCTGCTAGAATGTTCCAGAACAACTTTCTAATAGTCGGGAGGGGAGTAATGTTTGTGTATATATATATCGTCCTGTATTTTTATCTTGTTACATTTGTACTTGGTGCAGAGTCTGATGAAGACCTTGCTAGAAGGTTGAAACATTACGTTTAGTTTATGTTTTATAATAAAATAAATTTCTGCCTTGGTCAGCATATTGAGTTTTTTACATTGTGATAATATTAAAATATTAACCAATACTGAGAATGTATTTGTCTGTTGCCGGAGCTGTAGTAATCATCTCATCAATGCATCAACCATGTAAATCCCCAGACTTGGGGCTATTTTCAATTTTCAAAACGTCCCTGCATATACTTTTAGTCATCACTCGGTACCTTTCATATCAAATCATGAACAGACTGCATGCAATACCTGCTTCTAAGCAATAAATATAAGCTTTACAGCAAGACAAAGGGCGCGATCTAAGAGAGCGTGAACATTTTTAGATCTACGTACAAGCAGTGGCGGCCGGCGGCAAGTATGATGGGTAGTGCCAATGTGATCAAGAAATCGAAAAGAAAACCCTCCGCAATGGCCCCCGCCCCCTCCTTGAGGTTGCGCCAGTGGCAAAGATGTTTATCCTCGTTTGGTAACGTGGAAAACAACGTGTGTTTAAGTAATAACCTACTAATCCGATTCATCTCCACTCACTAATCTATCTTTATACACTACAAGACACTTCCCTAAAAATATAACAATTACCAAGAGGTAAGGAAAAACAAATTCCATCACCTTTTCCTCCTCCCTGCACACGTATTCTAACTAGGTGTCGAAAATATCTTTGTTATGAAAATAAATTGTCGAAATGCCAAAGGAAACTCGCATCATCATAGGATTTTTTACTTTTATATTGTTAAAAAAGTCTGGATGGCCCTCTTGGTGCATTTAACTTTGGAAGAATACTAGGTTCGTTTCTCCAAAAGTAGGCAGAAATTACTTCCCCAACGGGTCTTACAAATCAGTCGTATTTAGCGACTTTTCTCTGAAGGTGGCAACTGTGTCAACACTGCGAAAATTCCCTCGCCGTGCCAGGCGAAGACGGGCACGGTTTCTTATGGGCTAAACCCGCCTCCCACCACTTTGTTCTCGGCTCATGGTGGAAATGTTCCTTGCTGAGACTTCTTCAACCCTCTGCACGGGTGTGAACTTGGTTAGGTTCATGGCTTAGGCCAGCTCTTCCGCGGCACGGACTGTTGCCTCGAGAGGGTACGAACGAAACAGTTGGCGATGCAGTGAGGAGGTTGGGGCGGTCGTCACGTCAGGTTGACCGATTGCAAGATTCGAATCTCCTTCTCTGTAAGCTATCAATGTATTCATTTAACAATACTTGGCGAGGTATGCGCTTCTTCTGAGGGTAGTGCCATGGCACGGCGGCTCTACCCTTTGAGCCGCCGCTGCGTACAAGTATTTCTTTGCAAACTAACATCACTATTAATTTAAAAGGCACCCACAGTTTCAAAGAGGCTAGCAATTCGTCTCGATGTTTTGCAGGACATTTCGCACTTCTCTATAACCGGTTACCCGAGAACTTGCCTCAGTAAAAACATGAAATTCGGTCCGGGAGGAAAATATACAGACTCAGCTTGAGAAAAGCAAGATGTCGAAACGAGAATCATTGTCTCAGTTTTTAATTTGGGGTCAGCGCCGGGGGTCATCACCTCATCAGCGCATAACTCTTCCACGGGTCATCGCGGCTGCTTCTGGGGTCAAGCTCATTTGGGACAGATTATTAAAGATCCTGACGCCCTCTGCTGACGGGGTTAACTACACAATAAACACATCGTACGATGTGTAACTCGGCAACTACACGAGTTGCAACGGATGTTTTAGAAGCACTAATCGCCGATTGACACGTAGACTCGACGAGAAGTGGAAGGGGAGGGGATAAAGCACATTTACATAAGCTGTGTATGTCGGTTAATAAGATGGTATAAAAAACACTTTTAGAAATGACCTCAATACCTTTGAAAAGTGCGGAAAGAATGGATAGGATAGTGTATTGGCAACGTTGCCTTGTAATCAAGACATCCCGGGATCCTTCTCTGGTTTGGATCTAACTTTTAAACTGTATGGTTAGTCCCGATTTGCTCACACACAGAAAAAATATTTGGGTAACCAAGAAATAGTTTCCGATAACCAAACCAAACTCCAATGCTGGAGTTACAGATGTCACAAAGGAAAACATTTTTAAAGTTTTTTTAATTTGGTTTAATTTTCTTCGCTTTTCTGCAGCTTTTGGCTAATCGCGAAGATGAGGATGAGTTGTGGTATGATGAAATTGATGAAGGAACACTCACATAGAACACCCATTCCCAGGTCGGGATTTGAATCCATTTGCCCTTGACGTCGTAGCGCGCTGTACTAACCACTCCGCCACGGAGATCGGTCAAAAAGAAAGCAAAGAAGTAGAGTGAAATTAATTTCGTAATATCTATGGCTGTTATGCATTAGCAGCTTGGGAGCGAGTCACAACTCTCGAAACCACCAATCAACAAGCGAGGTGCTGACGTCATCTCAACCCAGCACCAATCGCTGACCCTCTTACACACGCTCTAGGCTGTTCGTAGGCTCGCTAGCTCGACTAGAGATGTTCGGAAAGTAATGTAACTCTTCAATTGCCCTAGCTTCCTATTAAATAAGCTGTGAAGCCATTCCTGGTTAGCATTTGTACACAAACTGGAAACTCTGTTCGTTCCGTGAACTGCAGTGAGTAAATCATCTCTGATCGTTAAGTAATTGAGTGATCAGATCGCACAGACATCATAGAAACAGTTTCTTTTCCTTTTTTGCAGGAGAACGAAAACCGACCACCGGATAATTTCCGAGATCTCATATCTTCTTCCTTGTTCGCTTCATCCGAGGGGCCAATATCGGATGCCAGAGATATGATTTACGGCAACCACCAGGGCAGATCCCGTCTTGGTTTTCCGAATCCTCAATGGTCCGTTGCGGAACTCGGTTTCGCAGTCGATGACCCGGGGTCAGTTCCTACCCTTCCCCCGCCCCGTCCAGATGTTTCCCCACCTCCTTTCCGACGTTCTGGGTGCTTAGCCATAATTCTTCGAGTCATTTTCCGCCCGGCAGACGGCGTGTCCTCATCGCATTCCAGGCGATCCTGTCCCCACGTGTCTGCAAACAAGAATTCTGGGTGTAATTTTTTAACAGTCGTGTCCACTTACATTCCATCTACGTCCCTCGGTTTTCGCCGGCGTAGATGAAGCCTGTCCGTGAGGGGAGGTGGCATTCTCAGCATGTGCGAGAGGTCCAGAGGTACCAATATATAAATATATTTCTGTCACATCTGTGGCACATGGCTGATTTCGCCATACGTGGAAAGTATTTTGGTTACTTCATGTCATTTTCCATATTTCTCTAGATTCGTCGCTGCACCACACTTATAGCTGGTTTCCATACTTGGATGTATGGTATAAGAATACGCTAAGTTGTTTTTCTTGTGTTTTAGAATATAGCAATGAGAATAGATATAGAAAACCGATAAGAATGGCTCTAATTTGGGGTTACGTAATGGGAGAGAAGAACATCTTTCACAAAAATGCGTGTGATCGAAGGGAATACATAGCGCTCACAGCTCGACAAGCGGAAAAACCAACCTTCAGAAATAAATGCAACATTACGTATCGAATTGACACGTGTCGCTTGTAACTTGCGTGTCGCTCGCACTGCACCTTTTTCTCAATAGCGTGCATCGTGTCGCCTCGGTCTGGTGGTAGCGCATGCGCAGTGAATGTTTTTCTACAGACTGGATGGGTCTCGTGTTGCTTATTGCTTGTCACTTTAAATATTGGATGCGATTATCACAAGAGGGCCAAACTACGCTGAGGGGACAATGTTTGGAAATACAGACAAGGGAGAAAAACGTTTACAGCTGGGTCTGGAAGTGAAAAATCTCTTATATAATAGCGGAATGGGTTGGGTATGGGTAGAGGGAGGAAGGGGGCATCTCAACAGAAAATCAAATCAGAGACAGGTTACTGGACATAGACAGACAAGAAATAATAGCAGACTGCCAAACAAAGACCTCAATCAGGGAACAGCTAAGAGTAAGAGAATGGGGGAAAGCGAAATATATCCAGGTTGTGGGAAAAATGAAAGAGGCGCGCTGGCATGGTTCAGATTACGGGGATGGAAACAACTAAGAAAGAGAAACGAAGCAGGGGAAACGATATGTTCTTTGTGCGATGGGGAGGAGACGGACGAGCATATCCTACTGAACTGCCCTTCTACACGTGACCTAAGGGAGAAATGGATGAAAAACGTAACAGGGATGGAGGTGATAGAAGTGCTGGACGACAGAATAAAGATAAAGGAAGCGGGGCAGCAAGTGGGGAAATACCTGGGAGAAGTAAGAGAACGGCGGGGGAAAGCTATTAGAGAAGGCAGCGAAATGAGTGATCATGCTCTTTATAGCGTAAGTGTGTGTAAAGTAAAATGTATGCGTTTTTGGTGAGAGTGCAGGAAAAGAGAAGTGGGGCGAGGAAGAAGGAAGAAAGACTGGAAGAAGAACTGTTGAGGGAGGGGAAGAATGTGTATATAGGGCACAAAGTAAGAGACAGCTTAAAAGAAAACTAAATGTAACAAAATATTGTAGAAAAATCAAAACTATGTAGTGCGTATAGCCTATGGCTCGCACAAAAAGAAAATAAATCTAAATCTAGGTGTGAAACCGCGTGTAGCCTTTCGCTTAGGTGTGAAGTCTCCCTAAAGGATGGCTCAGATCAGTGATGGCACCAGAAATAAATGAGTGAGAAGGCAGAGGAGTTATTTCAAGGGGACAGACAGTCTCATTTAATAAAACACACCTCCGTGGCGGATTTGTTATCGCAGCGCTCTACGACACAGGGGTTCCCGATTCGAATCCTGTCCTAGGTATGTTTGATCTTTGTGAGTGTCCCTTCATCAATTTTATCATGTCATCACTCATCCTCATCCTCATCGTCACGATTAACCAAAAGGGCCAATAGAGCGACTTAAAACAATTCAATAAATCAATCTCTTTTAATATACTAGAGGCAGATAGTGCTTCGGATCCCATTTAAATTGTAGGTCCAGTCCCGATTAGCCTTTCTGTGCATAAAGAGGACTTAAAACAAAATCTAATTTAATTCACACTTATTACTATACAAAAAAAATCATATTTGCTCTGAAAGAGTATTAATGTATGTAGTTTTCCTTGTTTGTTGAGTGGCGGTAAGGTGAATGAATGGCTCTGGTGTGTGTGTGGGGGGAGAGCGCCCCGTGTCTCTCTCTGGCGTCTTTAAGAAAATGAAGAATAAACCAGAGTATTGATAAAGACTAATTATGATTGCGTGCTATGAATTGCTACCTCAGCTAGCATATCATCAGAGTAGGGTTCTTTGTAGAAAACGAAAATAGACAAGATGCCTTCCAATGGAGACGTTTAAACGAATATATTATTTAAACACAGGATACATGGAATCAGAATATTTACAGGATAAGTTACGTTATTCTATAATTCTTATTTACAGTTAATTTTCATTTCAATATGCTTTTTATTATTACTTTTGTTGATTTGTATATTCTTCTCTCTGGACTTCCTTCTCAATATGGAGGATCTGGATTTCCTTCTTAATGGACGATCTGGATCTAGACTTCCTTCTTAGTGGATGGTTTGAATATGGACTTTCTTCTTAATTTCCTTCTATTTCAGTTTTTCTACGATTTGGGGATTACTTTATCCTTCTTACAGCTTTTTTTCCCTTAGGCTTTGGGAACTATACTAATTTCCTCCACTGTGGCTGCGATTGGAATGCGCCAACACTAAATATGTCCGACCTAGTGTGTACTTGGTGCCAAACGACTGACACGCGCATCTAAGCAAGTGCCACGGCTGAAACGCGCCACCACTGATGTAAACAAAATTTCCGCTATGGGAATGGTAAATCAATCAGACAGATGCAATGTCTGTTCAAAGACCCAAATTTGTATCAGTGCTTTGACTTCTTTAGTTTTCTGATCAATTTACATATGATCACTGGTTTGATTTATCGCGTATATACATTAATTTATTTCTTTTATATTTCTTCTTTATCTTCTTATAGTAGATTCTATTGTTTTTCATCTTTCCAATTTGCTTTGTTCTTATTTATAAAGTTATTCACATATATTATGCCAATTCTTAATCTTGCACGCATGGTGCTGCCATCTCTATTCCTCTTTGGCAAACTACGAGGTATTTACATTATTTGGTCCTATTGGGTACGTAACAGAATGACCCGATTTTACCATTTTTTTCATAATTGTAATTTGTACATACACACACACCCCCACAGACGCACACATGCACCACGACACAGAATAATCAGAAGGATTATAATGGAAGTTTTGTTTATATACGCTTGCCGAGGAACACTTATAATATAGGCTATTCAAAAAATTAGCCTGTTACCGAAAATATACACAGCTTGGGAGGTTTATAAGATCTCTGTTCGCGGCTCTACAAGACGTTGAGATATGGCCAAAAGTCTAGAAGAAATATTGGTGGCAATATATCCAGTCTATTTGGAACTGGCACCCCCTTTTATATTGTGACAGGTTCAGAGGTTAAAGGGCCGCAAAGCATGCTGGGAAATTTTCTTAGCGACGTGCGTCAAAGTGGGTAGAATGGGGACTCGGCTAATAGAACCAAATGGTTTCTAATTGGCCTCACCAAAACTGGGTCCGTTCCACCCGGTATCGGGTCTCATAAACACACACGCACTCATAAATTCGAAAAGGCACAGATTGGGTGCAACCGAACACCTCGACACGACCTCAAATGGGGGTCAGAAGCTGGTTAGGGCTCATATTTTGGGAGAGAATCCACGCGGTTGGCGTTGGGTTACTGCGCAACACAAGACACACTCCAACTGTTTCGTAGTAATGAGCGTGAAATATGGGGTACATTTTCAGCCTGCGTTACAGCGTGGAAAATCAAACTTCTTCAAAAGTGGAAGAGTATGAGGCTAGCCTCTGAGATCGAGAAGTTTCACCAGCTTCACTGATTAGCCAAAGACCTTTTCCATTTGCAATCATCCGGCCTCCGTGGCGGAGTGGTTAGCACATCGCGCTACGACGCCAGGGGTTCCGGGTTTGAATCCCGGCCTGGGCATGGATGTTTGTGAGTGTCCATTCATCAATTTCATCATGTCATCACCTCATTCCAATCTTCGCAAATCAGCCAAAAGTGGCACAAAGGCGAATAATGTAAATCAAACAAACAAACATTTGCAATCACTAAGGCCCGGATTTTTATGTAAGCAAAGCATGCGAAATATGTAGAAAAATTGCTGAAATATGCAAAACAATATGTAAATATACTGAAATATGTAAATATATGTAAGCATATTAAAATATATATTCTTTCTCATTTCTCTGCTGTTTTTATAGGTTCCTGGCAGTGAGAAATGTAATTATACTAAATTAATTTCTTAATGTTATTATATTTTAAGTTATCTTCGAATAATGAAATTGTAATGTGCTAAATTACATTTGATAATTAGTAATCTGATAAACTGATAACGTGAATGACAACAGTTTTGACTACAGTGTGATCATATATTTTTCATTCAAATTTCTACAATGTAGAAGAATATTCTCATTGAATGAACATAATGGTTTGTAAGGCAAAAAAAAAAATTATTAATGTAACAATACATTACTTCTTAAATAAAATAAAAAGTGCTTTTGTTTCAATACATACCATGTCGATATGATGCACAGGGAACAACTAAATACCTTTTGAAGGATTTTCATTTTTTTTCTTTTTGGATAAATCAAAGCGTCTCACAATTATAAAGCATCTTACTCAACGAAAAAGCAGAAATACCGCATTTTATGTAAACATATGTAATGTAAATGTGAAATATGTAACCACAAAATATGAAAAAAAAAAAATATATGCTTGCTAATATCGTAATTCGCCACTTGTAATTTTTGCTTGGCTACATAGAAAGGAAAAATATATGTAATTACATAAAATTCTGGGCTCTAGCAATTCAAGACCCAGCCTTGTAGTAAATCCTTGCATAAGATTCAAGTTTACTTGTTGGAATGAGTACGATTGCAGGTAAAAGTGAGTAGAGTAGATGCTACAAATAGTTTTCATGAATAAATATTTTTCCAATCCCATAAACCTTTTACGGACTGTATTTCGACGTGTTTTTTTTTTTACGTTGCTCTTCAGGTTGCGACGATGAGGGTAAATTGCGAATAGATGACGTAGTTGAAACAAACTCAAAGCTACGATTGTCGTAAGGACGTACGCTAACCATTACGCCACGGAGACTGTCTCTCGCGGAAAAAGATGACGCGCCAACTTCAACTTTGTATTGACTCATCATACCAAAAAGTAACATTTTAGCATTTCTTATTTCAATCTTTCTCCTCTTATAAGCACTTTGTGCAGCTAATTTTGAACAAAGAAGGCTAAAATTCTTCCTCGTGGAGACTTTTTTTTTACAACTCGAATTCCATCTTCGAAGTTTTATTAGAAAATTAAATGTGCATCAGAACTAAAAAAGATGACGTTAACCTGAAATTCTTTTCGCTTTCTTTTTCTTTCACTATAAAGAAGGAGATTAATAAATTAAATTAATTAAACGCTTATTAATCTGAAATTCTACAACAATGTACGTGACACAACGATGCCATTTTGGATAGTGTGTTTTTCCGTGTCTGTTTTGCATTTTCCCTAGAATTAATTTGGAATATATTATCTTGAGAAACTACACAATAATATAGGGTAAAAGTAGGGATGTTCGCCATGCAGGGAATTTCGCCGTACTTGTGGTTTTTGTAATCGGAAATACTCAGTGATGCCTATAAAAATCAAGAAACACATGCCTTATTTCCACTGACATCTGCAGTGTGGTGAGCGAACTAGCAAGCAAGCAGTACAGTTTGGAATGCGCAGTTGCGTCTACACAGAAGACAAAGAAAGGCGCCGAATTTCAATACTACGTTGGAAATTGGAATTTCGTGGCAGGAAATATTTTTTCCCCTCTTAATTATTGATATCGTAACCTGAATTCGTAAGAATGTCGTGAAAAGATTTGCTTTGGAAAGCGTGCATGTACAAGTAAACATAAGTTGTTTTCTTTCAACTATGCATTTGCTGGTAAATTCGCCAGAGTAACAGACAACGTTCCGATTCACAGCCAATAACCAATCCAAGTTCTGCTTCTTCTGGGGAACAATGCCCATTGACAGACTCTCCAAATTAGTTTGTATTGAATCTTTTTAAGCAGTTTTGTATTGTCATTTGTAGGTCTTTTACACTTTGTTGTCCGAATTATTGGCAACAACTCGGTATTTCATTGTGGCGGGAATTTCGCCACTTTTTCTCATTTTAGTATTTTTAGTATTACTTCATAAGTAGAAGTAACGCAGTGTTTGTTATATTCCTCATAATCCACAATGACTACTTCTTGTATCGTATAAATTTTGTCCTTCTCCCTCAATTCGTTTAGAAGGGAAAAAATGAAAAGCATTTTGGTGGCGAACTTCCCCTCCTTTTCCCTATTCATCTTCCTCTTCTTTACATGTTTGCATTGAAATAGAGCCCGGAAGTTTGGCAAAATGCCTCTTTTTATCTACTGCATATATTGATAAAATTTTTCCGGATATACGTTTTTTATGTTGTTTCGAATGTTTTATAAGCCTTTTCATTTTGCCTATTTTGCCTATTTGGGACCCCACTGCCTATTTTTAATTATAATGCCTTTTTTTGCCTTTTTCAATGAAATTTGAACATTTTTTTAAAAAAAATGTGTAAATAAATAATTTTTCACCCAAAAAACGTTGTTGGCATTTATTTATATTACTTCCGTTTATTATGTGAATAATTTTCGCCTTATTTAAGTAATATTGAACTCTCGTATGTTTCAACATTGCTGAAGGAGAAAAGTGTGTTTTTAAAAAAATAGTATTTCATGCTGAGTTAAGATATTGCCTTTCCGTTAACATGTCCTTGTGAATGATTGACTGCTGAAAACCTGTTGCAGAACACCTGCACAATTACGTCATCACGTCCAGCGTCCGTGTCAGGAGGTTATTGACAAGAAACAGCACTAATGCCCAAGGGCCTTTGCATGGATTCCAAAAGCAAGTTCTCTATCTTTAGTTTAGTTCTGCACTTTGGAAGGAAAGGATCCTGTAGTTGTCATCATTCCGAAATTTAGTGTGCTATTAAGTGGTAAGTTACATGGTTACGTGCATGAATTTGGTGAAAGCACATTTTTGACAGATGGTACTATTCTTCTCTGCAAGATATGTGAAAAAACATTCAACCATGAGAAAAAATACTTTATATCTCAGCATGTGCAAAACATAAATCTGCAGTTGCCAAAAAGGTTGGACAGAAGAAGATATCCCTAATTTCAACAGTGGGCACTTCATCCAACAGGCAATCTCAGTTTTCTCTTGAACTGTGCAAAGCTTTCATGGAAGCAGGGATACCTTTCTGGATAGTGGAAAACAAGTCACTGAGGAAATTCCTGGAGAAATACACTAAAGAAACGGTGCCGTCGGAATCTACGCTGCGGAAAACATATTTAAGCATCTGCTACGAAGAAGCTCTGCAAAGAATTCGTGCTGAAGTTGGTGGAAAGAAGGTTTGGATTTAAACAGATGAAAGTACTGACGCTATGGGACGCTGAATAGCCAACGTCATCATATGAACTATGGAACCAACATGCGGAGAATCCTCGTCATTTCTTCTCACGTCAGAACAACTAGAGAGAGCCAATGGTTCGTCAATAGCTCAGTTATTCTCAAATTCCCTACTTCTGCTCTGGCCAGATGGTGTACATCATGATGACATGTTACTTTTTATCAGGCTGCCATAGCATTGAAAATTCTCTTCCCGAACATGCTTCATATCACATGTGTAGCCCACGCAATGCACAGAATCGCCGAAAAAGTTAGAATGTTGCACCCAGAAGTGGACAGGTTGATTTCGAACACAAAGAAGATATTTCTGAAATCTCCCTCTCGAACCCGAACATTTCAGGAAGTTGCACCTGAGCTTAGTTTACCTCCGCAACCAGTCTTGACGAGATGGGGAACCTGGATATCAGCAGCTATATATTATGCTAACCACCTTGAAAAAATCAGTGAGGTGATCGATGCTCTTCCAGAAAATGAAGCGGCTTCAATTCGTGAAGTGAAAAAAACTCCTGTGCTATTCAGAACTGAAGAATGAACTGTCGTTTATTTTTGCACATTATGGTGCATTGCAAGAGACAATTACAAAGCTAGAAAAAAGAGGTGAGACTCTTGTAGCATCCATGAAAATCTTCGAGGAATCTATGCAGCAGATGATGGAAGTGTCAGGAGAAAAGGGGTCAGCTGTTGTGGAAAAGTGCAAATGGGTAGTGAGTGCAAATGATGACTTGAAACAATTGAAGACAATTTGTGATATTTTAAAAGGTGAAAATGCTGTTATCGAAATGAGTCCAGCTACATTTGCTTGTTTTATGTATGCTTCATTAACATTTTGCCAGAAATTATAGATAAAAGTAAGTGACTTTCAAATGTGCCTTTTTCAGTTTATTTTGCCTTTTTTCCCATTTTTAGTGCCTATTTTCCACATTATAAATGCCTTTTTGCCTGCTTATTTTAACGAAAATAAATGCCTGAACTTCCTGGCTCTAGATATAAGTATACATGTGCGTATTCATGTCACATGAGACAGCCTGCACAAAAGAGAAGAGCGCTAATCATTACGTTATGTGGGAGTTCGTGCAACTACCTTGCGTCGCTTCTATTCAGTAAGTAAGACAATGATGTGCGTTTACGTGTAAGCAACGATTGTCTACATCAGTGATGTGCCGTAGACTATAAGTTTACGTCTACATGCGTTGCCTACACGTAATCTACGCGTAGATTACATTGGGTTGTAGTTTACATAGACTACGTAGACACTCTATTAAAGTGCATTAAAATTAATTTTCAAGTGTTTCATGGAAGGAAAGTGACATTTCCAACTGTATTCCTAACGAAATGAAAAGAATCCTATTTACAACAAAATTTATCTTCTCTTCTATCTTCAACTATGGAGGAAGATAAACAGTATTCAAAAAACAACAACAGATGGCAGTCGTGAGGAAAGAGTGGTCTTTTTCCCATAAAACACTAGAATATTTCCTATATTAGGTAAGAAATTGTTCGAATTTGGAAGAAAGGGTATGAAAAGTTCTCCTCACACATCAGCAACTGATACGCAGTATAATTTTATTTTAATTACACGGTGCCCTTTGCTAAGTTATAACCTTTCGCCATGTTGTTTACATAGATTACGTAATTTAAGTGTATAAAATAGTCTACGTGTAGAATGTAGACTATCGTTGTTTACGCGTAGACTCACATCACTGGTCTACATAGATAATGTAGGTGGTATTACTAGAGGCACATATTTTTTGTAAATAAAGTAAAATTTGGGTACAAAAACCGAGTTAATTTCTGGTTCAAAAGCTGTAAAAAGAATAAAATTTCGCTGTTAAAGCTGTTAAAAAAATTGGTATATAAAATGACATTTAGGTTTTAAAATTTTGAATATAATCATAAATTTGATTAAAAGACTGCACTTACTACACAAAATAAACATCCCTTTTAATAACACATTTATGTCATTACCAGAATATTAAGTTTATTCCTGTATAAAAGGGTCTATTTTTGCTTCTCAAATATTTACAGCAGAATTAATACATTTCCGAGAATTGCATAACTCACAGGATAATTCTGACTTCAGAATTTGCGTCGGCAAATAAACTCTAAATTTCGTGTTTAAGAGTCTATTTCGCATTTTGCAGTTCATTTCACATTATTTTGTGACAAAACAGGGTAGGAAAATGCACCTCACACCTTTCAGAAACAAAAAATTAACGTTACAATGTGTTATTCACATTTCGTGCTTTCGTGATAAGCGAAATATGCATGCCTCTAAAGAATGTAGACAATGTGGAGAATGTGGACAATGCAATGAAGGTGACGAGCATTAGTTTAGCAACGGACTTTGTAGAAATAAAATATAATTATTATACAATTATGCAAACAACTCGTTTGAACCAGTTTTCAAATTCAAATACTTAGGAGTAATATTAACAAGTGAAAATTATATTAAAGAGGAAATAAAAGTAGACTTAATTCAGGAAATGTATGTTACTTCTCTGTTCATAAACGTTTGTCTTCTCGTTTAATATCTAAGAAACTAAAAGTTAAAATATACAAAACAGTAATTTTGCCTGTAGTATTATATGGGTGTGAAACTTGGTCCCTTACACTGAAAGAGGAACATAAATTGAGAGTATTTGAAAATAAGATCCTTAGGAAAATCTTTGGACCTAAAAGGGATGAGGAGATAGGTGAGTGGAGAAGGTTACATAATTTAGAACTACATAATTTGTACTCATGTCCAGATATTATTAGAATAATTAAATCAAGAAGACTTAGGTGGGCAGGCCATGTGGCACGAATGGGAGAGTAGAGAGGAGTTTACAGGATTCTTGTTGGGAAACCTGATGGTAAGAGACCTGTAGGAAGGCCAAGACGAAGATGGAGGGACAACGTTGAGATGGACCTAAGGGAAATCGGTAGGGATGGAAAAGAGTATATAGTGCAGATAGGGGCAGATGGAAGGCCTGTGTTGCTGCAGCCATGAACCTTCGGGTTTAAGAAGGCTAGAGAGTTAGTTAGTTAGTTATTATGCAATTCAGTGTTGAAGAATTGTGAGAGGCACCTTGTGTAGCTAGCTACTCCTCTCTACAATTTTAATTTTCTACTAAGTGGGAGAGAAAGAGAAAGAAATGAAGGAAACGAGAGAGAGAGAGAGAGAGAGAGAGAAATAAAAGAGCAAAGCAGACACACAGGAAGAAATAAAGAAAGCAAGGAGAGAGGAAGAGAATGAGAGTGAAATAAAGAAAGCAAGAGGGGGGGGGGAGTGGACGGACTCCTTACCAAAACCCGTTTTTCAACAAGATGAAAGGAAAACAGGGGAGGAGAGAAGGAAAGAGAAACATGGACACCAAATACTGCTTTTATTTCATGATCACCTCTTGTTAATTGTCTACATTTCACCTTTTGCAAACAGATGGTGGTGCTTCAAAGCAATTCCGAGAATTTTTGTTGTTAAAAACCTTTTTTTCATCTGGCTATGAAATCCATATTGGCAATTTTAAGGGGCGTAACGAAACTCATGGGGGACCCCGTGGCAAACTACTCACGTGGGGCCCCCTATTTACAACTAATAGTGGCTGGATCTACGAATACAAAAAAAACGTAATTTTAACATATGAAGTGTAAGCAAATACATAATAATACATGTATAATTCTCTTTACTGTGATTAAAGATGCGTTTGTTTTTATATAAATGCTAGGGACGAATAGTACAAAATAACTAATGAAATAGATACTGTGAAATACATTCTTTACTCATTAACAAATTAAGATTAACGATTAATTGGAATGCTTACATCATAGATTATAGATTATTTTTTCATAATTTACGCAAAAGCATCGATTGTTATACTTGATTTTTTGGCTGTCATTTTAAGTTGATAGTAAAGCCAGACCACTAAGACGTTGTACTACGTCAAAGGACGTATTTAGGGAGGTTCAGGGGGTCCGGCCCCCCGAAAGATTTATCAAGTACTAAAATTAAATAATGAAAAATATATTCCTTTAGCCGTTGTTGTATAATTAATTTCCTCTGAACTTATTGGATGACAAGGATTATATTGGGATCATACGGCTTTGAGGGCCACGAAGGAAGTATTTTGGGGGCCCGGACACTCCCCCCAACACACACACCCGAAAGACTTATTAAGTACGAAAATTAAATAATGAAAATATACTTGTTTTGCATTTGTTGTAGAATTTCCTCTGATCTTATTGGAAGACAAGGATTATATTGGGATCATACGGCTTTGAGGGACAGGAAGGACGTATTTAGGAGGGGTCCAGGGGTCCGAACCCCCTGAAAGACTTACCAAGTAGTACTAAAATTATATAATGAAAATTTGTTGTATAATCGATGGTTATTAATTTCCTCTGAACTTTTTGAATCAGAAACTTACTTTTCTCGAACTACATGTGACATCATTTTTGTTATTCGATAAATATTCAATTATTAATCTATTTGTCATTAATTTCATTGCCAGAGCACTTGTTTTTATGTAAATTATTCCGATCTTAACCAAAGGAAAGTCTTTTTACCTAATCGTGTAATAATAATATATTAATTTGATTTAATATAATTATTTTAATTTAAACATTATTATTATTATACCTGAGACACTTGGATAGGATCCCCCCCCGAAATATATTTCTAGATACGGGCCTGACTGCGTCAATAGGTTTTTACCATTTTATATTTAGAAAGCGACATCTCTGCTTTGCTACAGTGAGGAAAACGGGTACAACAAGTCCCGGTTACCCTCTGCAGCAAATTTAACGCAATTTTGAGATGCAATTTGGTTCTTTATTCTATGTTCACCGATTCCCCGGCCAGCGTTGCAATCCTTACTTAATTGTATTAAAACGTCCATAATTTTACCCCGATCGCATTGTAGACGTGCAACTGTAAGAATCCACCAGCTTTGGGCCTCACACATCACTATAATCTGCCTGCAGCGGGTCAGTCTAGCAAAAACGCAAGTCAGGAAGATCCCTCACCTCGGGGGCCACCGCCCCGGCTGCCCCAGCCTAGTTACGCCCCTGGCACTTTTGTTTTAAAACAGGTGTAAATTAAGTTTTATGTATAGTAAACGCATAAGTCAATGCATGTGGTTGACGTTGGCATAGTCATGCCTCGTCTCATCTGACTTCGATACCATTCTCATTGTAATTGAGGGTCTCCCCCATGGCGCAGCGGTAGCGTCATTACCTTGTAATCATGGCCGTATTTAGAGTTTTTTTTTAGGGTTCAAACCCCCCCTCGAAACTTCTGACATGTTGGATTAATGGAAGTTCAGAAACCAAAATCTGTAACTAATTTTCAATTGTTTTTTCGAAGCATCACAAAAATACAAGGAGACAATGTTGAAACGATCGAGCTAGAATTTTTATACAATTGGAATTCTGAAACTTGAATGAAACGGAATTTATTCTCGGAATCGCAGCCCACCTGCGACCATTTTCACTTCCTCATTCCAGTGTTGTTCCTGCGTCACTCAATCGTCACAATGAATATAGACTGAAAATTCCCTTATGATTGTCCCAAAATTCCCTATCCGAAAAAGTCGAAAATCCTCCTTGATAGGAGTTCAAACCTAGAATCTCCAGTTTCGTAGTGCGTTACGTTAGCGATTGAGGTTACAATCCATGCACCAGGCAAAGTTTAAAAAAATGTAACAGGTCCCACACTTTTCAAAATTCCAAAAATTGAGTTTTAAGGTCAAACAACAAAAACTTTATGACTAAAATTTCCATCTAACTTTTACAGCTTTTTCTTGAAAGTATCTAAAATTTAATTACAAAGTATAATAATTGTGCATTTCAGTACACACTATATGAAACGTAAAGGAAGAAAACAAAACAGAGACCTTGTGCTGGATATTCACTCATCTGCTGGATTGAGTAAACCCCCTCAAGGATATAACAATGTTAATAATAATAATAATATTAATAATTTGCATTATTTTGGGATAAAATAGTTTTATTATTATGACATTTTAATTATTATTGTATATTTATTGTTATTATTTCTATTATTCAAATTTCTGGCGACGCCCATGGGAACAATTATGAATGACCCCCCCCGAAAATGTTTCCTGCCTACGGCCATGCTTGTAATCAAGGGGTCCCGGGTTCGATCCCCGGTGGAGACACAAGTGGTGGTTCGGATCCCACTTTAAACTGTAGGTCCAGTCCCGATTAGCCTTCCTGTGCATGTGGACTTAAAACACCAATTCAAACTCAAACCCATTGTAATTGACAAGCAACCGTACTGGAACTTGGTAAACTGAACTTTAACTAATATAAGATCGTCCCAATCACGTAGTTTACAAATATATTTACAGGTTGAGGGGGTGGGGAGGTTTCTCTACTAGTGGTAACTATAAGAACTGATCTTGTGAATAGTTCACAGTGGGCAATCAAGATGGTAATCTGAACTCCAAGCTAAAGCCTAGGGGAGACAAATGATAAATACAGGATATACCACTCTTGTCAGATTTCGTTAGGGACAAAACACGCTGCATGACCATCTGTCACCACACAGGGCACAGCATCTCTCTGGAGCTTAAAAAAGTGTCGTGGGTGGCCCGAGTCGATTCTCACCCCTCCACCCCCTCCCCTCAACGCTCAAAGTTCCCCCCCTTTTCCTCCATTCTTTCACAGCACCTCGTAATGACTGATTGGTTTATGAGCTGCGTTAAAACGGCAGTTAATTGAGTAGCCTACGCCAGAACCCTCTGGTGGCAGGTTTGACAAATAGGGTGCAACGGAGGGGAATGGGTATAAATGGGTCCCTGCAGGCAGAGCCCCGCCTACGTGACCTGTCCGCCATGTTGGATCCAGGACAGAGAAGGGGGGGCGCTGTGAGCGGGGGGGGGGTTGTTCCTGTAATCACCTGACGTATGCAGGAGACGTGAGCATTGCAGCAATTGTGCGCCCCCTTCAGGAATGTTAGTGCTGTTGACTTTACGAGCATTCCAAGCTTCAGAACCTATTGAAGGGCGTCTGCTGAAGCAAGGCAACTGCCGCGAGTAAAAATTAAAATACTTGAAACCTTATCAGTTTCAATTATGAGATCACAAACCACGCCGCCTGGATAAATTAATTGCTACGATAAAGCTAATGGGAAATGGGGAAATGGGAGTGTTTCGATGCGACTTGTGCATTACTGCCACTTGGCGCCATTTCCCTCTGCATTACCATTGTTTTTGCAGCCAACTACTCAATTTTTTTTTCTCTACCTCTTCTCTGCTAAAGATAACGTTTCCACTTCTGCTTCTGGAGCGTGAAATTACATGGCTAGAGCCAAACGACTTTGCATTTTTTTTCCTGTACATTGCCGTGATTTCTGAAACTGCCACTTCATCTCTTTGGCGTGGCGTGGTGAAGCCAAAAGGCTTATGTCGCAGAAACCAGTGGCGTGCCCAGGATTTTCGAAAGTGGAACTATTACGGTTTTACTGAAAAAGTAACGGTCTTAGTAACGGTTTTACTGAAAAAGTAACGGTTTTGTAAGGGTTTAACTGAAAAAGTAACGGTTTTAGTAATGGCTATACTGAAAAGTAACGGTTTAACTGACAAAGTAACGGTTTTAATGAAAAAGTAACGGTTTTAGTAACAGTTTTAATGAAAAAGTAACGGTTTTACTGAAAAAGTAACGGTCTTAGTAACGGTTTTAATGAAAAAGTAACGGTTTTACTGACAAAGTGACGGTTTTAATGAAAAGGTAACGGATTTACTGAAAAAATAACGGTTTTAGTAACGGTTTTAGTGAACAAGTAAAGGTTTTACTGAAAAAGTGACGGTTTTAGTACCGGTTTAATACTAGGGATGGTTACAAAATCCGGATATCAAATTTTCCGCTACCCGTTTCAGATGAAACGTATAATCCGCATAATTGGGATATTCGGTAAGGAAAAGATAAAAGTTCCCCATGCATATAATACCATGCCATGAAGGCACACTTAGGGGACGTGTGGGTAGGGCCCCATACATTCTCGATCTCGGCCATTTTGGAGGTGATGTGATCAGTACCACGCTCCGGCCGCCTTTACCCCTCATGGTTGTCCCCAGGTACACACTGATATGAGGATGGGTGGGCCCCAGAGCCGCTTTATGCGACCTTAGATCGCCCACCCTGGGAATCCAGCCCGGGTCTCCCACGTGGAAGTCAGACGCCCTATCGACTAGACGACCGCGTCTCACTTCGGATGTCCTGATAGAACAGATTTGATGATCACACAGTGAAATACGAAAATAACCAATGAAGGAATATGTAGATAGTCCGTAAAGTGTATACACGATAAGACTGTCGGGATAAAGCACACATTCGGATATCCGGTATTTAGGATAATCCCAAATCGGATATCCTGATAATTCAAATACCCGGATAATCCGTAATCCGGATACACACAGAATCCAAACCGTGTCAAATGACACATATATTTTGATTTCAATAACACGTTAACGTGCATAAACTGCCAATGATGCACCTTTTAGTGTGTCAAAATACACATAGAAATGTATTAAAGGGTATTTTTATCAGATGAAGTTCCCTGTGATGCACTAAAATGCATCAATTTGGAAGATCAGACAAGATCATTTCGAAGATCATAAAATAACACATTTAGCTGTGTCAATTGATGCTATGACAAGTGCTTGAATTACGGCGGGAATTATGTTGACAAGTAACTGGACAAGTGCTGTATCTGTGACAATAAATCATTGAATGAAATAATGTTTCCTTTTTGTGCACGACCCCAGGGAAACTTACTTTCTGGATGCGCCTAATATGTAAATTTTCACAACATGATAATGAATTATGGAGCTCAGCAACTAAATACCATACAGAAAATACAGAATCAATTGAGAAATTATTTGTCAGGTATGAATCTTAAAATTGTTTTGTCACACTTACAGTAAATGTGAGGATTGATTGGAATTACTTGAATTTAAAACACTGTACTTAAGAAGGAGAAACACAAAATAAGTGCATTTGGACATCAAATGCTCTCAACAAAGATTGATATCGACCACTACTGAGACCTATTACGTGCAGTGGGATCCATGAGTATTGCCGTGCAAATTGTCCATGACTATTTTCATTAATTTTTATCTTACATCCTATGTGTTTTTAAGAGATAGATTTGTATGTATGTTTTGAGTTTTCTTTTAATTCTTGGAGCTCTTATGGTCAAATAAAGTGCACGAACATGGTGATGGACAATTTGCATGGTAATACTCATGAATCCTGTACAAGGTCCCCAAATATATCGCTAGACACAATTACCTTATTTCAGTACATAGTAGCAATGGTGGTGAATCGATAGAAAATCTTGTAGATAATTGAAATGTTGTAAATTAATTGTAGAATTAATGTGCTCAGAATGAAGTAACAATAAACAATTATTGCTATTAAATAATAAACAATGATTGCCATTAGAGGCATAGTAAATGATCTTGTTGAAACCATAAATTGAAATGTAAATATGTTCTTCTCACTATATTATTTTACATATTTTAGCGACTTAGTAGTGTATGTATTAGGTTATCATACTGTATCCTACACAGGGGCTCTTTTGTCAGACTTACCTACAAGCAGTGGCGTGCAGAGAAGTTTCGTATAGGGATGTAGCTTTTATGTATGATTTATATTCTATCCAGAGATTTTGCAAGTTCCATTGTTCAACAAACGCTTGAACATCAGTAAATACTTGAAGCGGACAGCAACGATGGACAATTTGCACAATGCTTATCTTTCTTTTCATTTGTATTCTCACCCTGTTTTCATGATGAAAAGTTGGTCTAAGATGACGGCGTCCTTTGAGCGCATTTCGTACATAGCCCGAGTGTATGCAGGTACTAATATTTACCGCAAAAGATTTCACGGGTCGGTACAATGTTATTCTGCCAGTGAGAGAGCTTATGAGGCGTTGCCTTGCGGGAAAGGGAAGAAAAAGACTCCGGCAACGATGAAGAAATAACTCCTGCCAGGTTGATAGAGATCAGCGGCAAGTGTCAGAATATGCACTCTAAATATTTTTTATTGTTACGTCGAGAAACTCGAAACCATGAATTATTTCGGTCGTTATTGTTACTTTTTATGTTGTTTTTCTTGTAAGGTGTAGTCGACGGAGACCAGTTGGTGACATAGGCACCAACTTGGGAAGGTTATGGGGGATGTCTCCTCTCCGCCCTCCCCAAGGTATAAGGAAAAGTTATCCAGTTGTCCTTTTATTTGCAATTCTTTTCCACATTTGTTTTTGTTTTTCTTGATTTCCTCCTCTTCCTGATCATCCACATTGCTATATTTTCAACTTATTCGGTTCCTTATTCTCTCTCTCTCTCTCTCTATATATATATATATATATATATTAATATATATATAGAGAGAGAGAGGATATATACAGCAGCTCCGACTTGTCAAAATTATTGGGGAGCTCTGATCACTGAATTTTTTTAAAAATAAAAATTACGTCTTCGTACAGTTTTAAGCAGCTATTATATTCCTCATGCAAATAAAATGTAACATGAAAAACGTTTAGGAAATGTTTCATAGTCTCTTTTTATGTCTTTTCTGTCTGCTCATTTGTTTCTTAGATAACAATTAACATTTTTATTGAAAAGTATGTATTTACATTAAGAGGCCAACCTAACAGTTTTATGCCAGCTTCGGTAGCCAAGCGTGTTGGGTGGCCGGCTCAACTCGCTTTGATCCGGAGGTCTCGGGTTCGAGTCCCGGCGAGGGCATGGGTGTGTTTTAATGTCCGCAACATACCTGTAAAGAAAGGACATGTGACGGTTGCAAATAACCTTAGTGTTGACGTACCCATAAAAATAACGAATATTTACAATATTTAACAGTTTTATTTAATTATTTACATAAATGCTAACACAAATCGCAGGAAAATAGTTTTACTTTTTTGTTCTTGCTACAAAATTTTACTTTTTAAATATAATTTTGCAATAATAAAGAAACACATACCATGTATATACAGTAAGATATAAAGTGACATACACAACAAAAACATATGAACATGATTTCAAAATAAAGCAAAAGTTGCTCTACGCACTAGCTTATTTTTTATTAACTCATTAACGAGCGGTCTGAGGTCCAAATTATGAAGCACAGTTTGATGTATGTGGAGTACCGCTAAGCTGCTTAGTCTCTTCTTCATCATTGTAGATCTCAAATATGTCTTCAGTCGGCGAAGAGCACTGAATGACCTTTCGGCTGTGGCTGTCGTCACTGGCACAATGCGGAAAAGCATCATGAATTTGGCAACTTCAGGCAGAAGTTCTTGGAGGGTGCTGTCTTCTAAAAGAAACTTCCTTACGTCACGCATGGTAGTGAGAAACACTTTCTTCTGTTTGGCGGTATCACCAAGCATGGACAGGTGTAAGGAGAGCCTATCGGCAACCAAAACTTGGCGAAAGAATTCTCGCGTTTGCTCAAAGTTTGTTGTGCAACTGTTCACAGCTGAGATGCATTCTTTCTCTACGGCTGTTACTTTTTGTAGTCCTGTAGATTCATGCCTTTGTTTAACACATGATTTTACTGTGTCACACACGTCAGTGTATATTGATTTATAATACTCTTTTGGAGTGTAGAACTTGTGAGGTTTGGCAGCATCAGGATTTTCAAGTCTCTTAGAGACGTGACGTTGCCGGGGCAATTCTGGCTCATCAACGAGGCTGGGTTTGCCCTCTGTGCATTTCTGCTAGAACTGCTCAAAACCCATTCGCTTTTCTTGAAAGATGTCAGTCAAGTATTTTATTTTGATTCCACTTCTGTAGCACCAATGCGTGGAGACTGAATCTTACACTTTACCTCTTCTATTGGACCCATCACATGGCAGTAGAGGGAGAGGAAGAAAAATGTCTTGAAGTGAAGCATTGTCTCCAGGTATCCATCACATTTTGATGCTGCGTCAGTAGAATCTTCTTCAGAAAATTTCTCAAAAAAATGAGAAGGTGTTGGATCTGTTGGATACTGGAGGCTCTCAACGTCCACCCATGAGGGCAAAATGGTCGCAGGCCAGTATGGCCAGTCTTCTCGTTCACCTCAATATAATTCCTAAATATTTGCATTATTTTAGGGGATTCCCTAACAGTCTTTAACAAGTCGTTGGCTAAATTCATTATGTCTATGATACAGGGCAGGTGACGCAAGCTGTCCTCAACTGCCAAGTTCAAGCAAGTTCAATTTAGGTCTTCATGTCCGCGGATTGCTAATCCCTGGCGACAAAGGAATCTCAACGTTGTGAAAATAGCCATAAGGGCCGAGCGTGCATTCTTCATGTCACTGTTGGTTGATTTGGCGTTTTAAGTCCACAGTAAGGCTAATTGGGACTGGACCTACAGTTTAAAGTGGGATCCGAACCACTATGTGCCTTCACCGGGTATTGAACCTGGTACCCCTTGATTACAAGGCGACGACGCTACCACTGCGCCATCGGAGAGGCCTTCATGTCACTGTTCAATTGCTCGTTTAACTGTACCGCTACACTAGGCTTGGAGAAAGTCGCCAGCTTCATTAAACCCTCCTTATGAACTTTGGTATTTTCATGCGGCCGAAATTTTTCAAGGGCCTTTTTCCAGTTACAAAACCGAACAGAAATACGAGGGTGAGTCATAAGTCTTGCAATATTCTGGTATAGCCCTTCGTGTTGGACTGTCTGCAGCCACCTTCCTGCCAGTTCCTCGATTCCACGTCGATACCACGCCTTGTCTTTAGAGGCAAAGAAGTCAGTCACTACCGTTTCCACCGCCTGCTGGTTGGTGAAGCTTCGTGATTTCAGGAAGTGCGCCATGGACCGAAACAGGTAGTAATCTGAGGGGCAGGTCAGGACTATATGGCGGGTGTTGGATCAGTTTGATGCCATCAAGTTCCTGAAGTTTTTGTTGCGCTTTCCTAGCCGAGTGTGGTTTTGCGTTACCCTGTTGCAGCAGGGCGCGCTTTCGGTTCACCAAAGAAGGTGACGCACTACAGTGGACTGGGACGTGCCTAGTTGGTTTGACAATCGTTGTGTGCTTGTGGATGGATTTTCCTCACAGGTAAGGCCTCCTGGGGCGGCCGGACCGTGGCTGATCTTCGATATTTGTGCATCCTGCACGAAATTTCTGGAACCAGCGTGTTGCTGTGCTGTGGTTCACTGCACCTCCCCTTTCGCTTGACAAATGTTGCGGGTTGCTGCCGCAACGTTATGCCCGAGTTCAAACTCGTAAGGTAAGAGTTCACGGATCAGACGTTGTTGAACACTCATCGTTACTGCCACTCACAACTGACTGACGATACTGACGGAATGGCGCCCTCTGTGTAAAACAGTCCGCGTGCCAAACTACCTCTTGGTCCAGTTTGACCTTGTCCTTACAGTCGCTCACGGTGTATACACGCGCCCGCTGTTTGGGTTGTGGAAATATTGCAAGACTTATGACTAGGGAGCGGAAGTTGATGAAATGCCATCTTTTTTCTGACATCTCGGACACGATGCCCATTAAATATACACAATATTACACTTCGTCTATAACCCAAAAAAAGTAATTATAAAGTGCATTTTTTTGCCATTTTTCAGGTTTTGGGTCATTTTCCCCGATTTTCGGCATTTTTTCCCCGCAATATTCGGTGTATTGTTTCGTCATATTTTGACACTTCTTTCATTTTGGTAATATTCTTGAGTCTTTTTTCACCAAGGTGAACATAGACCAATATATATCTCACAGGATTGCAATTTACGAGCAAAAGAAATGCTGAACTGGTGACAGTCCTTTGTTGTGTCGATTTTTTTTAAAGAAAGATTGAATTTTGTTCAATTTTTTTTCATTTCAATTTTTAACTTGAAACTAACAAATTTAATGGTCATTTTTTGCATTTTTTTACGTCATTTTCCCCCATTTTTTTAGGACATTCTATAGGTCATCAACTTCCGCTCCCTACCTATGACTCCCCCTTGTAGTGCTAAGTCGTAGTAATCCATTGGCGTCTGCTTCTCTGCATGTCTTGCAAAACACCTTGTCGATGGAGGCATCCCATTGTATCCAGGCGAATGACGCCATCCATGATTTTTGAAACGTCCTACCCTTACTAGTAAACGTCTTCTTACCTGATTCTGAGCAGCTCGCAGTTGAGGTCGAAGTTGACGGCGCGGGAACAGGCGTGGAGGCTTCTGGCTTCTTATCCTCAGGTAAAACCAAGCGTGGCCTGTTCAAGATATAGTTATCCATCACGAAAGTTTTCTGTTAACACACACGCAAGAAACACGTCAGAAGACCTACGCACCAAAATGCACTGTGCGTTCTAAACTTGAGAACGATCAGCCAGTAGTACCAGTACGTTCTCATAGATATGCACAAAAGTCGGTCATCGGTCTACATGGGATTTTATTATTGAAACACTAGCTTTTCAGTTTTTCAACCGGGGGCATACTTTTTAGATTGAAACAATGAACCCCACCCCGCCTACCTAGTGTTGCGATTCTCTGCCGATAAGCACAACAAATAGCGGCAAATTGCCTTTCATTCAAATGTGTCCGCTGTGCTTTAGCAGTAATGCTTTTGATCATAGCCGTTCCCGCTTTCGCAATACAGACTTTTCATAAGCTTTCTTTGCGTACTTTACTGCAAGCCAGTGTTAAATAAACTCAAAGACTTTAGAATTATTTTCCCCTTATTCTTTGGACTAGAGGAAGAGATTTCGAGGATAACTAAATATCGTATATATCAATATTGCCTGAAAGTCAAGTTTACGACCTCAAATTGTTCAGAATTCACTGAACAACATGCTGGTATAATTGAAGAATAAATTTGGTAAACGCTGTAAGTGCCACAATAATTCAAACACCGTGAAATGTGCCATGCTTTAGGTATAATTTGGTAAACGTGAAATGTGGTTGGTAGCCCTCTAGGTAGTTCAAAGGGTGTGTAAAGAGGCACTAGTGTGAACGTTCTTACCGGATGAAGTGCTGAACGATCCGATTTCCCAACACTTTCGCTTTTGGCACTTACAACGTTTACCACTTTTAGTCCTCAATTGTCATATCGCCTAGTTATTTTGAAACTCTTTTTAGTAAAAATGTTAACAATACTCATAATTATATACTTAGTATATAGTAATAAGTCATGTGTTTTGCTGTCTCCGGTCATAGACCCCAAAGTTTGATGCTTTAGCGGTCTCAGCCCCCAAAAGTTGATGGTCTAGAACATTTCAAATGTCTATTTAAGTTAAGTTCGTGTGGCACAATTCAGAGTAAACTTTACAAGAGAAGCCAAGTAATATTAGATCCTCTTAAGCAAAATTGTTTGGGGGCTCTGCCTCCACATCGTTAACATTGGGGGGCTCGAGCCCCCAAGCCCCATGGAGTCGGCGCCTATGTGCTTCTCTCTTCCTTTCCCCCATCTCTCCATTTCGCTTTTCACTTTCTCTTTTTTCTCTATTTATCTCGCTTCATTTTCCTTCTCTATCTCTCTTCCCCTCTCTTCATCTTGCTTCTCTATTTCTCCTTTTCACACTTCTCTCTCTCTCTGTCTAACGCTTCGTTCTTCTTCTTTTCCCATCCTGTCTATCTTGCTTGTTTTTTCTCCTCTTTCCTTCCTCTATCTCTCGCTTCTTTTCTCTTCTTGCATTCTTCTCTTCCTCTCTCCGTCTCTAAAGCTTATTTATTTCTCCTTTTCTCTCCCTCTCTCTGACACTTCTTTATATCATCTATTTCCCTCCTCTTTCTCTTTTTCTTTCTTCATTCTCTCTCTACATATTGTTTTTCTATCTTTCTCTGATTCTTTTCATTTTTCCTTCTTTCTGTCTGATGCTTTTACATGTCTGATTCTCGCTTCCTCTTCTCTCTCTCTGTCTCGTCTGCCTATTCCCAGCCTGGTCTGTCTACTTCTTATCACTACAATGTAAGGCCTCTATACCCCTATATGTATTTGTTTTCTCACTTATTGATTTATCTACCCACTCTAAACTCCACCCTAACACCCTCCAAAGTTTTACCTACACCTGTAAATATTTTCACAAAGACCCATTTTATAGTCATTTTGCCCCTAAATTTACCCTTACAGCTTACATCCTCAACATGGAAAATTCTAAATAACCCGTTGACATTAACATTTCTTTCCGCTTGACGAGCAGGCCAACCTTTTCCTTCCGAGAAAAAAACAACTTATGATTAAGAAATAAACACACAACTACTTCATTCTGCTAAAAGTTTTGACTTTATCTGCCTGCGACCTGTTCTGGTGTGCACATTAAATTAACCAAAATTGTTTGGCTTACATGCCCAAACATTTCCAAACATCTGCTGCAGTTGGCAAACAAGATTTTTATGACTTTCTACCGCCCCCCATCCTGATTGAAGAGATAACTTGAACGATTTACAGCGCCGCCCGGTGGAAATGTGGGGAAATGCAAGCGATACGTGGTCAAACGTTGCGAGTAGCTGGCACGTTTCTACCATTATACCCTCCCGTCTTCTTGCCAAGCGAAACATATTCTTTGTTTCAAATTTAATAAACCCTCTTCCATGATTTTAAAGCTTGACGTGCAGCCAGTGACGTGAAACAATAATGAAGATATCTCTTCCCCCTCTCAGTGGCCACCTGAAAATCTCGACCCCAGTGACACATCTTCAGACGAAAGATAAAACTTCTCCATGATTCTTGGCAGACGTGGGGCCTTGTGGGCGGACGGGCCCGGATCAGATTTCGTTCGTCTTTTGTCCCGTGGAACTTACTTGTGTATTCCGGTGGTTTACTGGTGCTAGCAGTGGTGCAAACTTATGGAAATGTTGTTTCAGACTTGAAAATCTGTTGAAGCCAGTGTGTTATTTGAAAAATTTCCGGTGGGAGGAATGGGTATTTAGTATTTTCATGCTTAACTGGGCTTCTAAAACTCATATATTCTATTATTTTGACAGTAGGATCCAAAATGTGCTTACTATAAAAATACACTTAAATTTTCACATGAACGACAAATTTTGTCACTTGTTCCAGTTTTCAAACCAGATAAAATTTCGAGAATTTTAGTATTTTCACTCAAGGCTAAGCCCTTAAAACAAATATCATCTGTCATTTCCACAGTGCGGTCCCAAATTTCGTTAGGGCGTCTCACTACCATGAGAGAGACCCGGGTTCGATCCCCGGCGGGATATTTTGTCCACCTGTTCAAGCGCTCCGGCGCCCACCCAGCGTTGTATAAAGTGGGTACCTGGAGGAAACCCTGGGGTGTAAAGGCGGCCAGGGCGTGGTGCGGATCACATCACCCCCACCTTCGGCCGTGATTAAGAAAGTGTGGGGCCCTAACCCCACACCCCCTATACGCCTTCATAGCGTGGTGCATAGCATAGGGGAGCGATTTACCTCTTTTACACTGAATACACTGCCCACATTATGTCACAAATTCCCACAAAGTATTTATGGCAGCGTGTCTTCACTGTCGCATTGCTGAAAGTGGCCTTTTTTAGTTTCACTGAACACTACTTGATCTGTACTCCCTAAATTATTCCTTTTATTTGTCTATTGGACTAAATATTGTGCACCTAGTAGCAGAAGTGGCTTGGAACAAGCTAAGGTAAATTAATTACTAAGGAAATATATCCTGATCCGCCCTCCCTTCCACCTCGTCTTATCACACGTATTGCAGCATGGTGTCAAGGTGCAAAGTTATTTTTACATATATTTTAGAAAAATATATGCATGTTGAAGTTTATATTATCTTATGGTAAAAATCCTCATCAAAAATTTGATAGTGCTGTTCACGCCATTATATCCCCTTGTGGGCACCCCTGGGAAAGGAGGGGGACAGAAATTTATTTCGAAGCATATGGATTTAATATACAGGATGCCCCGAGACCAAGAACTGCAACGAGAAGAATTCCCCTTCACTCTTTACAAATACCACCCTACTATACTTGTAACCTACTAAGTATTTCTTGGGTTTTGATTTATTTGATCTTGCATGGATATATAAAGGGTGTCTGATAAGCCACTCCCTATTTTTAAATCATTATAACTGCTTTATATGCTAACCGATTCTGTTCCAAGTAGTGTTGTTACTAACTAACTATCTAGCCTTCGTAAACCCGAAGGTTTATGGCTGCAGCAATACAAGCCTTCCATCTGTCCCTATCCTGGGCAAGATCAATCCAATCTTACCGATTTCCTTTAGGTCCATCACAACATTATCCCTCCATCTTCGTCTTGGCCTTCCTACTGGTCTCTTACCATCAGGTTTTCCAACAAGAATCCCGTAAACTCTTCTTTCCTCTCCCATTCGTGCCCCATAGCCTGCTCACCTAAGTCTTCTTATTTTATTATTCTAATAATATCTGAGCATGAACACAAATTATGTAACCCTCTCTACTCATCCCTTTTAGGTCCAAATATTTGTCTAAGGATTATATTTTCAAATACATTCATATGTTTTGTTTGACATGACGGAACGTGCTCAACATCAAGAATAGCCGACAATGTCGCCACCATCTTTAATGATATGTTCAGAAATTACATGCACCACTGCACCAATATAAAATTGTATTTATTGATAACCAATTTCAAAATATAAATCGAAATATTACGAATAATGTTAAGGCAAGACGGAAATTCCTTGCAGTATAAGTAATGTTAGCAATATCGTTTAACCTCATTTAAGTAATGAAGTATTAATATGCCTTAATGTGGTTAGTATCCATGAAACACATAATGTTTACGCAGTAAAAAAACAGCACCATCTTGTATGTATTAGATGATTTGAAAATATGCTTAAAATATGGATAGCTATTTATCCATCACCTGAAGATTGGGATAATTCACATTATCGGTTGCATTCGATACGGATGTTGGTCATCCGGAACTTCTGACCTCCTGTAACAAGGAGGCAAAATACTACTTACTTACTTACACACTGTAAGACCGTCAATTTCCGCTGCCATGTCTAACTGCATTTAAAAAATGATATGACCGTTTTACGGTATTAACGGTTCTTGCATAGTAACCGTAATGAATGTAATTTTCATGGTATATTTTTTTTAAATGTATTTTTGGTGCACACAAAAAGTGTGATTTAGGTTCTTAAAATAGACACTAAAAATCCTAAAGTAGGTCCTAAAAATCTTAAATTAGGCTCGGCAAAATCCTGAAGTAGGTTCAAAAAACTTAAAATAGTTCAAAATTCCTGAAAAATGCTGATTAGGTATAGTCACCGGCAATGAAAATGGGACGCATATATCCTGAAATACTCACTATCTTGTATAACGTTATGTGTGTTGCCTAACACTACGGCGATGACAGAACTTACCATTGGGAATTTGCTATTAAAATCCACTCTTCGCCGTATAGTTATATTATAGGCACCAATCGTTTTTCATGTTATTCACAGTCAAACTCAGCAATTTTGTCTGTGAGGATCATCTTTCTATGCTGAAAATAATATTTCAACAAAAGCATAGTCATTGGCGTAAACTTCAATGCTGAAATGTTAGTTTGCAAGGCGTGAATGCCACAAAGCACCGAAGTGACGCGAAAGTGAGCAAGGCCACACAGATCAGACGACTTTGGATCGTACAGGTAACAGTGGCACCAGACATTTTGCCTTGTTTAGAGCTTTGAAAAATCACCATGGACTTCGAGGAAGGGAAATCGACAGAGAGTATGTTTCAAACACGTTCGTCAATGAACTTGTTTCGTGACCAAGCAAAGCAAATGCCTCTGTGTGACATAAAAATCCTGTAAAACCTTAAAAATATATAAAAACCTAAAAAAAGGCTTGATTTAGCCGCATAAATCTAAAATGGGTTCTGACAAGCAAAATAGTTTTTTAGGCACTATAAAACTTCATCAGCTGTTGTGTTTTTTAACGAAACGCTGACATAACTTATTATTTCTTACATACCTGCAAAGGAAAAAAAATAGGTTATAAACCTAAAATCCGACGTCTAGTTATAATCATTACTTATCTTTATTCAAGCAAAAACACTCAAATTTAGATTTGATTTTTTATCATATGTCTAATTGCCATTAGAAAAATACAACTCTTGCAGGTCTTGGTAATAATAGCCCGTTCCACAGTTACAATTTATCATTCCACCGGCGATATGGTCTTCCTAAATTCACTTTTCCTTTTCACCTGTAATGTAATTATTTTCGAGGCAAACAACTGTCTGGCATCTTCAGAACATGTTGATTCCACTTCAACTGATATTTTAAAATTTCTTTCACCATTGCTTGGACCTTCCATTTATTTCGTATTTCTGCACTTCTAATTTTGGCATGTAAGGTTAAAAAAAAGGAAAAACAGCAAAAATGTAATTGTGAACAATTTATTCTAGTTACAACAGTCTATAGGCTACCTATTAATTTGCGAAATAATAATAATAATGGACGAAACAGTCTTCTTCGCGAGCGCAGGAACATTCATGTCATCATCTCTTTGTGCTGTGGTTCACACACACACAAACACGTAATATATAAATTTAGCAGAGCATTCAGGCATGTACGAAGCTCAGAACTTCTTACCTTCTAGCGTACCTGACTTTTCGAAATCGTTTGATGCAACTTAATCAAAAACATAAATTTATTTTTCTTTTATTTCTTTTTTTAATCTTCTTATTTTGTTCACACTGTAAAAGACTTACTGGTACGCACAGTTAATTTCAGCTGCCATCTTACGGCCATAAAAAAATAAACATGACCGTTTATAAACTATTAACAACTATTATATAGTTTGCCTAATATTTGTAATTTTAATGGCTCAATTTTTAGCAACAAATTTGTTTCCAATTTAAAATCATTATCTATCTTTATGCGTGACAGAATATTCTAATTTAAATAAAAAGAAAGCGTATGTGTCTCTTGTTTGTAAAATAACAGGAAGACCGTAAAATTTTAACGGTAGAATATTGTAAATTTTACGGTAACTTCTTACAGTGTACTCATCGATGAATAACATATACAGGGTGTCCCAAAATGATTATCGGGGTTTCAAGTTGGTATATTGCAACAAACAAAGTTGAATGTTTATATCGTACATGTACGATAAGAACGGGTGTGGAAGTATGCTACCCTGAACGCTTATCATTTGTTTACTATCAGTCGCAGCGGCGTAGGTGTATCATTCCCGTGCATAAGCCCTTTTGTGCCACTGAATTTGCAAGGTGTGGTTCTGCTGTTTCAGTTCAGCGAGCTTTTTTCGACGGCGATTTGGAAGTGATCCTCCGTCCGATAACAACATCCGTCGGTGGTTTAATGAGTTTCAAGCAACTGGATGTGTCTGCAAAGGGAAGACTTCTGGACTTTCAAGTGTGACGAACGAAAGCGCCGAGAAGCTTTGGACTACCGGATGGATGTGTGCCGTGTCACGAAAGATGACATGAAACATTTATAAGGCACGCTATGAAAACGTGTTGAGTTGTTTACTCCCATATAAGCTTTGTCCTTGTACCCCACATATAAGGGAAATTAATCGACTATAAAACCCCGATAATCATTTTGGGACACGCTATATTTATAGTTGCCAACTTTAGGGGGTAAGGCACCTGCTGCCCCCTCAAAATTTCCTCAAAGAGCAGATTTTATATATGTATTTACATACATAAGATATTGTTTATGTCATTCTCCCTATGCATTTAATGATGTGCCTTCAGTCCACCACAATTCAAACATATATTGTCATTGATATTGATAAACAACGACTCTCTTTAATTAAACTTACACCCAATAGGCACGAAGAACATACATTATTGTTTTTTTAATAAGAATTAAGAAAATTAGCATAACGCAATAAGATTTCGCTTGATGTCTGTAATTATCTGTTAGTGTGTGCTTCTGATTGGATAGACTCACGCTTGCTGCACCCCATGTCCTCTACACAATGGGAAATTAAATCTTCTTCAAATGAAACTTCTTTTTTATGAAACGGTATCAACTGTTAATTAATGTTTTTCAATTGCCTTTGCATTCTTGGTAACACGCATTGAGGTGCAATTTTAGCCATTTATTTCTAAGTCATGTTACATTCGATTCACGGACATATGTGATATACACTGTCTGGAAAATAACATCCGACTATCGTAAATAATAATCATGACCGTCATAAATTAACGGCATTACATGCGATTTATATTTATGAATTAAAATATTAAATAAAAAACGGTTGTGCTCTATTTTGTAGAATAACAATCAGACCGTTAAATTTTAACGGTAGGATAATTGTAAATTTTTACAGTATCTTCTAACAGTATAGATTGTATTCTTCAAGGAGAGAATGTTCGTAATTATTGTTAGATGCTCCAGAACGATAGATAGAACTGGTCTTTAAATGCAACATTGCTAACAGAATTTTAAGCGGTTTTATGTTTGTTTAATTGTAACAAACACACTCAAAAGAATTTTGTAATAGAATAATAAATCTTCAAAGCTGGTGCATGCCATATATATTAAGTGAGGTCCTTTTTTCCCTTAAATCACACTCTTGTATCATCTAATTTCTGGAAGGTATTCATTTTCATATCAGAACTTTTACCAAATGCATATAACATGTATTTACAAGTAAATGTTACATTCACAATATAACACATAAAGGAAAGAAGTACTGGCATATTTTTGATGATCTTCTATCGACTCTTTGAACTAGTAATAACGATGGAAAGGAAAATGAGATACACCAATACTTACTACCTGTACATCCCAGGAGAGTGTGGATCAACGCCGTGCATAACAGTAGAGAAGAGGAGAAAGTCAGTGGGAGGAGCAAAACCAGTGCATGCTGCTGCTGGTATATAAAAAGTAGCTGCAGTCGCGTTGCCCCCTCCATGCAATCACTTTCACGGGTTCATTGGTCGAACCCTCTCTAGTCACTTCTTACGCGGAGGACTTGTTTTCAATCGCTTGCTCCACACATTCCTGGGACGTAGTGTAGAAGCATTTGAAGGACAAACAGTTGTATAAATTGATTGATTTGGTTCATCTCATTTCGCTTTTCTGCTACTTTTGGCGAATCGCAAAGATGAGTGATGAAATGATGAAATTGATAAAGGGGCACTCACAAGGAACACCCATGCAGGCCGGGATTCGAACCCGGATCCCTGGCATCGCAGCACGCTGTGATAACCACTCCACCACGGAGATCAGCAAACAGTTGTATAAAGTCCTAGCAAATGTCTGTTGTTAAACACATATGGAAGAATACCTGGAAATCGTACAATTTACTCCTAATCTTGAAACACAATATTGTATCATGTATGGTCTCTTGATGTTTACCGTACTCTGGCTTTTCTGACAAAAATGAACGGCATTTACCGTTCGAATTTTTCCCGTAAAATTTGCCATATTTACCGTTAAAATTTAACAGTCTACCTGCCACCTTCGTACCAATTCTAGATGAAGAAATAACAGACAATGAATACTCTCTAGCAATCAACTATCTAAAAAACGGGAAGGCGGCAGGCAGGGATGACTTAAGCGCTGAGATTATAAAGGGAACAAATAAAAACTCACTGATGGCGAAAATGGGCAGGGAAATTATGAATGGGCTCCATCGGAAGGGCCTGTTTCCCGAAAAATGGTCGGATACCTTCATTTGTCCCATCTACAAGGGTAAGGGGGGAAAAAAGCAATCCTAACAATTACAGGGGGGTCTCATTACTGTCAATTGTACTGCCAGTATAGACATTTACAAAAATGGTGCGAAATTTTGGATGTACTTTCCCCTCTGCGAGCTGGATTTCGAAAATATTTGCAGACAATAGACAATGTACTTTGCTTGCAGACATTGATACAAGAAAAACTAGGGGTCAAAAGGGGGAAACTATATTGCTGCTACGTGGATTTCGAAAAGGCTTTTGACACGGTTAACAGGCAAATGTTGTGGGATATTGGAGTATCCGCCATAATGATCAGATCTCTCCAAGCGGCATATGAAAAAGTTAAGTTTTGCGTAAAGTGCGGGAATGAGGGTGTTACAGGGGCAAATGAATCAATACTGGGGGTGAAGCAGGGGTGCGTTCTCTCCCCTCTGCTGTTTATCCTCTTCATCAACGATATCGTGGCGGAAATAGCGCAGAGGGACACGGATGCACCAACGATATCCGGCGTAAAGGTACCGCTTTTGTTGTACGCAGACGACCTAGTACTGATTTCGAACGCAACAGCAGGTCTACAGAACGGTCTAGACACATTACACGAATATTGCGGGAAATGGGCCATGCGAGTAAATATGAAGAAGACCAAAATAATGGTATTTAAGAATGGGTACGTATTTGGTAAGGATGAACAATGGAAATATGGAGAGACAAGTGTCGATAGGGTGAAACAGCACGATTATTTAGGCATGATGATGACAATGACAGGCGGGTAGGCAAGGCACGTACACAGGAATAAATGTAAAGCAATGTTTGCGTTGGAAAAAACAAGAAAAATAAAATACAAAGTACCAAATATACCAATCAAAATTCTGGAGGGTGTCTACGAGATCACAGTTAAGGCAACACTGTTCTATGGCATCGAACTATGGGTCCGGGAGGGAGGGGAAACCGTAAACGCCGTACAGTCTAGATTCCTAAAACAAGGGCTAGGAGTAGGGAGGGAAGCGGCAACATGTGGGGCACTTAGGGAAATGGGAAAATTAAGAGAGGAAGTGGATGCCAAAATGAGGAGCATTAAATACTGGGCAAAACTGATCACCAGGGAGGGAGGAAATTTGAAGAAACACTGTGTACAATCACATATAAGTGGGGGTAATGGGAGGCAACGGTAGCAAAAATAAAGATGGAATTATACAGTATAGGGCTGGAATGGGTGTGGGAAGAGGGAATAGAGGGGAGAATTGATATGCAGATGCTAGGGGCCATACGTGCCAGACTGGAAGACATCAACAAACAGAAGAGTTTAGCAGAATGCGACGCAAAAATATCGTTAACATCAACGAAAATAGTGGATACGGATCGAGAATGGGGAAGGAGGAACTACATGGATTTGTGTGAGGCAAAAGAAAGGTCAGGATTGGCTCGGTTCAGACTGGGGGGATGGACACAAGTTAAACTAAAACGGGAGGACGGGAGCGAAGACGATACGAAATTTGACATTCGCCTCCAGTGCAAAGAAACAGGGGAGGGAAGACAAAAATATATCAGCGAAATAAATGAAGCTAACATTGAGAATATAATGACAAGCGTTATTAGGAGGGAGAGACCGAGAGGGGGGGAGGCGCAAATAAGGAATCTGGAAACTTTCCTCCAGTATGCCTGGGTAATGAGAGCAAAGAAGCTCAGTGGGGATAGCAAACGTGTGAAAGGGAGGGGTACTAAATAAATAAATGTGAGAAAATTTAGGAATCACTCAGGTAACAGTGCAAGTGTAGTGAAAGAGTTGAAATGAAATAGTGTTTGTGAACTCCCAAGCAGTGTGAATGTGGAAGTAGACTGAGAGGAGGAAGGTGTAGGAAAATTGTACTAAAATTTTTTCATCCTTGTATGGCATGTACAGCTGTAAAGGCTCATACTGGAAATAAATTCTATTCTATTCTATGAAATTTACAAAAACGGAACACAATAATTAAAAAAAAAAATTGAATGTGTTGTAATGCATAAAAATATATGATTAGAAATTGTAGTTGTGTGTATCATAAATATATTTTATAAACTGACCCAGTATAATTACGTTAAATAGGTGAACTATACAATGGCAGTTTATATGTTAGAAACGGTTATGGTAGATTTTTACGGTATTTGGATGGTAGCGGAAATTGACGATGTTTGACGGTCAACGTTTTACAGTGTGTGTGTGTGTGTATAACAATGTGTGTGTTTTAATATTCCACAAGCCATATTTACTTCTCATTCTAGTCACAGCACAGAGAAGTGACGACTTGAATATGCCTGTGCTCATGAAAAAACGCGAACTGTTAAATTTTAACGGTTGAATATGGAAAATTTTACGGTAACTTCTAACAGTACAGTTACCCCGACAGCATAGCAATTTCCTTTGAGAAATCTTAGCAGAACTGATTGAATTTGAAAACAGACCATTCTTCTAAAGAGATCGAATCATTTTTTTAATTGAACCTGCAAACAGAACCGTTCTTCTGTAGAGAACGAATCGGTTTATTGAATTAAACCTAGCAAACAGATTATTCTTCTGAAGAGAACGAATTAGTATATTGAATTGAACTTGGAAACAGAACCATTCTTCTAACGAGAACGAATCAGTTTATTGAATTGAACCTGCAAGCACACTATTCTTCTGAAGAGAATGAATCAGTTTATTGAATTGAACCTGCAAACAGATCAATCTTCTGATGAGAATGAATCAGTTTATTGAATCGGACCTGCAAACAGATCAATCTTCTGATGAGAATGAATCAGTTTATTGAATCGGACCTGCAAACAGAACCATCTTCTGATGAGAATGAATCAGTTTATTGAATGGAACCTGGAAACAGAACCATTCTTCTGAACCACTATTTCACTGCCTTTACCTAAGTGAGTGTCACCCTGGAGACAAGAGACTTGCTTATAGTGCTTATATATGTGCATAATAAAGCCCACGGTGGTACATGAAAGGAATTAGAAGCACACGCCGCCTCCTCTACGTCACAGGGTTGTCGCTTAACGTGAAATAACGCCAGGAAAAGATTCCGAGAATAAAATATTCCCGTCAGCAACGCACGGACATTATTTTCAACTTGATGCATGGCAAAAGAAGGGAATATAAACGCGAAGTAAATTACAATTGCGTTCCCTCGGGACAAAGCGGTGTAGGGTTTCTTTGATTAGGGACCCTCGCAGGGGGGTTTGTGAACAGACAAAATCGCCATCTATGTCTGGTATATTCGTCCGCAGAAACGTCTCCCTTGAAATTCGAGCGTAAAATGTCTCTTTGCAACGTTAAATGGATTGTGGACGCTACGGGGAAATAGGAGCCGTGTCGTGAAGGAATGTGTGTCTATGGAAAGGAAATTAAGTACTTTCACGCGTTATGTTAACACCAGATACACTTACCGATAAGTAAGACTCGTGTGTACAGTCTGGAGAGGACAACTTACTTTGCTTCGACCCCTTTGAGCAGTAATTCCAAGTAATGACGACTACTTTTATTATCAAGATTAATATTGGAACATCATCTCTAATGCTACGCCCCTTGTGGGTACGTACTTAAATGTTATTTACCACGGCTACAGATATCTTAATCTCAGGGGGATAGGTTCTTTGTTTGAGAATTCCAAATAAGAAAGCGTTTTATAGCCAAGAGGATATAGTAAAATGCGGATCTATATTCTGAGAACTTGACAAAATACAGAGAAAATATATGTATATGTATAATCGAAAAGGCTTCTTCTTCTTTTAAATGGCTTCTTCTTCTTTTAAAAAGCTTCTTCTTCTTTTAATATGGAAAAGCTTCTTCTTTTATTATGGAAACGGCTTCTTCTTCTTTTAATATGAAAATGGCTTCTTCTTCTTTTTCTTTGAATTTCTTCTTCTTTTATTAAAGCGTAATCTTATTTATGTGCTCGCTTTCCCCCCGCTTCTTTGTCAAACAATACAAGCTATACTTGTAGAAAGAGTAGGGTCGACTAAACTGACAATAGCGCCACCTCCTATTTGACGACCAAAGGGTAATAACCAGGATCGCTAATAACGAGCGCTGCCAATGGCCCAGTGCGACTAATAAAAAGCGCAACCGAAAAGTGCTTCGGGGCGTCTAATTTGACACAGCGCCACCGGGGAACGGCAAATGCAAAAGCTGACGATGTTCTCCTCGTCAGAGAATCGAAAAGAAAATTGAGATGAGATTTCTGAATTCATTTGCTCGCTTAATAAATTTCCTAAACGTTTGATATGCGGCTATATTCTTAATTCTTTTAAATTACTATATACATCATTCTATTTACTTCTATTATAGTATTTGAACTCTTCTTTTATATATTTCTCAATTTACTATAATATATATAATCCCTCTTCTCAGCTCCTAGTTTGTACAATGAGCTCTGCTCTTCTTTATATGGCGTGCTGCCATCTATCGTCGATTTCCGAGAAACCATTCCTCCTTGCAACCTTCATTGTGTCATCGAAACTGGCACGTGACACAATATCCCCCTCCTTGAGGATGAAAAATTTATATATTGGAAAGTTCATTTGTAAATTTATAAATTTTTCCCTCGTTCTATGCGACTTCTCTTACTGTTTCTTTTATTCATTAAGTAAGCTCTTTTTTACTTCCTCCGTGCAGTTGTACCTCCTGATATTTTCCAGGTTCTCCCTTCTCTCTATATTTGTTTCTGTATGCTTTACTACTGCTGTGTTCCGAAACAAATTCAGGACTTCGTATGGACCTTCATATATGAAGAACAATTTCTTGATTGCTTTCTCTGATGCTTTGCTCATTGGGTGTGTTTTGCAAAATACTAAGTCTCCCTTTTTTAATTTTATTTTCGTACCATTCTCTGCTTTCTTGTTCATTTTCTTCATTCTCTTAATGTATATGTCTAGTAATACTTCCTTAATCTCTTCTTTGGATATTACTTCCCTCGGCCAATCAAATTCCTTGAAGATTCCGGGTTCTTCCATATATCCCAGAAACAATTCAGCTGCACTCTTCTTTGTTTCCTCCGATATAGAGTTATTTATCCATCTTACGGCTCTGTTAACTGCTGTAGACCACTTCGTATGATTGTCATGACATAACATTCTTAGAATTCTTACTATTTCCCCGTTATATCTCTCTATCGGGTTCGAACTTGGATGATACCTAGTAACGTTTATCATCTTAATTCCTTTAAACTTCATGTAATCCTTAAAATATTCCGATACAAATTGTGTACCATTATCCGTTAGAATTTTTAATGGAACTCCATAGTGTTTGACAAATCCTTCTTCTAAATATTTTACTATTTCCTTTGCTGTAGCCTTCTTGAGGTTATAACATATTACAAACTTACTGCACACGTCGACGCATGTGAGAATATATGTAAATCCTCGCGATCTTGGGAGAGGTCCAATCAGATCAATAGATATCATATCTAGAGGATTTTTTTGCAGTTACGTGTAACTCTTCTCTTTCCATTTTCAATTTTGAAGGTTTAGTTTTTATACATAACATACAATTTCTTACATGATCCACCACGTCTCTCTTCATACATTTCCAGAAGAAAAACCTCCGGGCAAGCCTCAATGTTTTATCAATCCCGAAATGTCCAGACTTCTCATGCACTTCTGCGAGTACTTTTTTAATTAGTGCTCCAGGTACGCAGAGTTGCACTTGATTGAATTTCTCTATGCTTACTCTAAAAATCATTCCTTCCTTAATTACATATTTTCCTTCTATCTTCGCTCTTCTCATTTTCTTTTCGTTTTCATTCCTATCTCCATTCAAGACATTTAAGATGCCGCTTAATTCTTCGTCTTTCTTCATGCTTTCTATCCATTCTTGTCTGGATATGTTCCCGAGTTCTTCATCCATGATGGCGTTTATGGATAACTTCAGCACTTCCTCTGGTTCCTGCATCATATGTAAAGGGGATCTACTTAAGGCATCTGCAATTTTATTTTCCTTTCCTTTAATGTCCACTATTTCAAAACTGTATTCCTGGAGAAGTAATGCCCATCTTGTCAAGCGAGGATTCCATTGCCTTGCAGAGTTTAACCATATAAGACTCTTATGGTCGCAAAGAATTTTAAATTTTCTTCCTTTCAAGTAAACCGCAAACTTTTCAATGCCGAATATGATGGCCAAACATTCCAGTTCGCTAATGGTATACGCCCTTTCAAACGCTTTCAGTGCACGACTCGCATATTGAATTACAACATCTTCTCCATCCTCGGTTTTCTGGAAGAGATAGGCCCCTAGACCTATATTCGATGCGTCTGTTCCTATGATGAAAAGTCTTTTAAAATCTGGCTGGCCTATAGCTGGACTAGATGTCAGGTCTTCTTTTAATACATTAAAAGCCTTTTCCTCCTCTTGTGCCCATTTCCATTTCACATCCTTTCTCAAAAGATCGTATAAAGGCTTGGCTTTTGAAGCGAAATTCCTAATAAATTTGCTCCTCCAATTGCATATCCCTAGGAATCTTTGCAATTGCTTCCTGGTTGTAGGCTTTGGAAAACATTTTATAGCCTCATTTTTATCGCTACAAAGTCTTACGTTTCCTCCAGACACTATATGCCCTAGGAACTTGATTTCTTTCTTTGCAAACGAACATTTTTCTAACTTAACAGTAAGTCCTGCTTCTTTCAATTTACATAAAACCCAGTCTATTTTGCTTATATGATCCATCCAGTCCTTTGAATGTATACACATGTCATCTACATATATTGCTAACCATGACTTTGTTTCCAGACCAAATATTCTGTTTAGCGCCGTTGTAAACGCCGACACAGATGAATTTAGTCCGTAAGGTAGTCTTTTAAATTGCAATAACCTGGACCCATACCTAAATGCTGTGTATTTTCTAGACCTTTCTTCAATCTCCACCTGGAAGTATCCTAGCGTTAAATCAAAAGATGTGAAGTACTTACTTCCCGCAAATGAATGCAATAACTCATTAATTTTTTCAACTTGATTTCGGGGTAGTAATACATGCTTATTTAGCTCTCTCAGGTCCAAAACAGGTCTCACGCCTCCGTTTGGTTTATCCACTACGTGCATGGGGCTTATGTGAATACTATTCGAATCTTCTATGATATCCCAGTCCAGCCATTTCTGTAGTTCTTCTTCAACAGCTTTCCTCTTGGTAAAAGGTACAGAATATTGCCTAGATACTATGGGCTGATTTGTGTCTACCTCTATTTCATATGAATACACATTCGTAAGTCCAGGTCGTTGGCTAAATAAGTTCCTATGTTTGACAAGTACATTTCTCAATTCTCTTCTCTCGTTTTCCGAGATTTCTATGCATTCGCTCACTTTATCTTGTATTTCTTTAACGGACGCCACATATTCATTTTCTTTTATCTTTATTTCTCTATGTTTATCTTCGTCGTATTCACTTTCTTTATACATAACGTCCCTTTTGTTAACCACAAGACCTTGTTTTCGAACACACATTTCTTTTGCCGACTCGTCACATATTGTCTCCATAGGAATATCAAGTCTACACGACTCTTCCAATTCCACATTTAGCCTTCTCTCTTTGACATGAATGTGCCCATCATACTTTTCTAGGAAAGACACTCCTAAAATAATCTCACACCGTAATCCTTTCACCACTAAGAAATTTACTGAGAAATTTTCACCTTGAATATTCATCATGATTTTTATTGATCCCTGTATCTTGTATTCATCCTTGCCGGCTGCCATGACCAATCTAATCCTGTCTTTCTCGCATGTATCTAATCTAGCTTGCGGGTACTTCTCTCTTATTTTCTTCCAGCATTCGTAACTCATGACTTCCACTACACTTCCACAATCTACCAAACATTTAACTTCCAGTTCTATTATTTTAGCGTTAACATAAAACGTCCTTCCAGGTTTTAGTCTTCCAAAGTCTGGTTCTCCTACTAAACATAATTCTAGACTATCGTTGGGTTTCTCTATTGTTTCTCCCCTCATTTCATGTTCCTTTTCATTAGCTCTCACACCTGGGGATTGCTGCAAGAGCATTACATGTTTGACGCTCGATTACTTTGGGCGTTCTCCAAATGTTCCCCTCCGTGCGATCTTTCTTGGCACCTTCTTCCATCATTACAATAGCTTCTTGTTAGCTCCATTGCCTCGTTTCTCTCTTCGTCCTGAGATATATTTCTTCTCTCAGTTTCATCATTGGATGCTCGTCCATTCTGCTGTCTTTCTTCTCTTTCCTCTCTCCATCTAGGACTTCCCCTTCTGCCATATCTTTGGAACCTATTTCGACCTCTATATGTCCTGTCATATCCCTGGTACCGTCCATCTCCAACAAACTCTTGATTCCTGACGTGATCGTTCCTATTTCTTAAGTTGGTTCCTCTTCCTCTATCCTGGTCCTGACCTCTCAAATCCAGATTTCTAACCTCGAGCTCTTGTCTTCGGAACTTTTGCCTGTTGCTATTATCTTCGTCATCATAACGCCTCTTTGAATAAGGTCGACCATCCCTGTCATTCCTCTCTCTATCCCAAGAGTTTTGAGTTTTCTTCAACATATCTTCTGTCCTTAGGTATTCTATTAAATCATCCACTTTCTTTATTTTCACCGCTGCTATGGCTCTTTGGATTCTTACTGGTAGCGTTTGGATTACTTGTTTCACTAATTCCTCTTCGCTGCATCCTTCTTTCAAATTCTTAAAGCTTCTCAAGGTTTCCCATGTACGTTCCTCCAGACTTTCAATTTTCGACCAGTCGATGTGTTTTCTCTTTAGGGCTTCCAATTGCCTTTCCTTGATGTCTTTGCTACAATAGTAATCTAAAAACTTTCTACTGAATTCTCGAAAGTCTTTGAATTTGTGTTGGTTTAATTGGTACCACCCTGCTGCTGACTGTTCGAAACACGTGTCAATGAGACTAAGAGTCATGTGATCTGGGATTCTCATTAAACGTATGTTCGTGGTAAGCTCCTTCAGGAATTTCCTTGGGCATTTCTCTGATATATTTCCATTAAATTTAGGCATATGCTGTAATTCCTGTGGTCTAGGTATCCTTGATTTATATCTTTCACAGCCTTTGTATTCTTCTTCTAGCGTGTCTAAAAATTTCTCATTGTTGCTACTTTCTTCACTACCCTTCCATTTTCTGTTTCTCCTTTCGTGAGATCTTTTTCCATAATCTTTTTTCCTTTCTTCTTCTGTTGTAGACTCATCGCTAGAGCTTTCTTCTTTTATCTCTTTTTTGATATAAATATCTTCCTCGCTGCATCGAAAACTTGATCTAGCGTTCCTTTCTCTTACTGATATATTCCCTAATCTTTTTTCCACTTCTTCGATTCTCTTCTCTGTCTTATCCATCCTGGATACTGTTCCGTTTATTTTTCTATCCATTTCCTTTCCTCTCTTATCTGCTGCACTCATTTTGGCTCGATTTTCCACAATCTCCTTTTCTATATTCAGAGTTTTTTCTTGAGTTTCTTGAAGTCCATGCGAGTTTTCTTCTCTGAGTTTTAGAACTTCCCTTTCGATTCTATTATTCACTTCCAAACTTCTATCTTCTATCATGAGCTTAGCTTCCTCTATCTTGCTTTCGTTTTCTTCTATTCTTGAAACGGCTAATTCTATTTGAGATTTACTTTCAACCAGCTTTCTCTCCAAATTTTCGTTTCTTTGTTTATTTTCCTCTCTGAGAATAGAAACCTCCTCTTCTATTCTTCTATTTGTATCTAAACTTGTACTCTCGATTAACAACGTTGTTTCTTCTATCTTACTTTCCAGCGACTTTCTATTTCCTTCACAAGTTTCATTCAATCTCAAGAACATCTCGTGGGTTTCGGACCTCGATGCTTCCAATTTCCTGCTGTTTTCCTCGAGCCTTTCTTCCATCTTTTTATTATTTTCTTCTAACTTTTCTTCTAACTTTCTACTATTCTCTTTTAATTCTCTCCTACTTTCATCTATCTTTTCTTCGAGTCTTCTATTATTATATTTTGCTTCTCTGTTATTCTCTTCCATCTGTGTTTTTAATTCTCTTTCTAATCTTCTGCTATTTTCTTCCATTTTTTCTTCTAGTCTTCTATTATTCTCTTCGAGTCTTCTATTATTCTCTTCCCCTTGCATCGATAAGTTCTGGAGCATTTCTATTATGTTCACCTCTTCGGTCCTCTTTGGTTTTTCCTTCATTTTCTCTTCTTCCTTTTCCCTTTTCTTCTCTTCTTTTTCATTTATCCTTTCTTCCTTGCAATTTTTGCATACGTAATCTCCTCTTTCACTTATTCCTATGTACTTTTCTCTTCTTATCTTCTCACATAGCCAATGTTTCATTTCTTTGCATGAGCTGCATAGGATAGTTTCTTCCTTATTTCCCTCTTCTCCACAGCAGTTTAATATTTCCTTTCTGTCTTCCATTTCATCTGTTATAGTTCCTCTGTTCTCTTCTTCGATATTATTTTCTTCCTCCATTTTGGCCTTCTTCCTTTTTCGCTTTCTTATTCACAATTCTGCTAGCCGCAACGTTGGTCGCCACTAATGCTACGCCCCTTGTGGGTACGTACTTAAATGTTATTTACCACGGCTACAGATATCTTAATCTCAGGGGGATAGGTTCTTTGTTTGAGAATTCCAAATAAGAAAGCGTTTTATAGCCAAGAGGATATAGTAAAATGCGGATCTATATTCTGAGAACTTGACAAAATACAGAGAAAATATATGTATATGTATAATCGAAAAGGCTTCTTCTTCTTTTAAATGGCTTCTTCTTCTTTTAAAAAGCTTCTTCTTCTTTTAATATGGAAAAGCTTCTTCTTTTATTATGGAAACGGCTTCTTCTTCTTTTAATATGAAAATGGCTTCTTCTTCTTTTTCTTTGAATTTCTTCTTCTTTTATTAAAGCGTAATCTTATTTATGTGCTCGCTTTCCCCCCGCTTCTTTGTCAAACAATACAAGCTATACTTGTAGAAAGAGTAGGGTCGACTAAACTGACAATAGCGCCACCTCCTATTTGACGACCAAAGGGTAATAACCAGGATCGCTAATAACGAGCGCTGCCAATGGCCCAGTGCGACTAATAAAAAGCGCAACCGAAAAGTGCTTCGGGGCGTCTAATTTGACACAGCGCCACCGGGGAACGGCAAATGCAAAAGCTGACGATGTTCTCCTCGTCAGAGAATCGAAAAGAAAATTGAGATGAGATTTCTGAATTCATTTGCTCGCTTAATAAATTTCCTAAACGTTTGATATGCGGCTATATTCTTAATTCTTTTAAATTACTATATACATCATTCTATTTACTTCTATTATAGTATTTGAACTCTTCTTTTATATATTTCTCAATTTACTATAATATATATAATCCCTCTTCTCAGCTCCAAGTTTGTACAATGAGCTCTGCTCTTCTTTATATGGCGTGCTGCCATCTATCGTCGATTTCCGAGAAACCATTCCTCCTTGCAACCTTCATTGTGTCATCGAAACTGGCACGTGACATTACGGAACTTGCATATGTTTGATGTGTCTTTCATTCAAAGTGTTTTTTTTTTGTACTGGCAACAGAGAACAGTATGAGGTGTGCTCGACATCTGGCTATATTATTCAAACAATAAGCGGTGATATTGAACTCCAAAAATGTATTGCATTTCTAAGGAATGTAAAATTTGCAGCCAATACCCAGATGAATAAAAATATTTGAAATTTATTGTAAGGTAAGTTAGTTTTTTGTACGATAAATTTCACTGTTGCCAGTGCACTTCGTAATTTTAAAAAAATATTTTTTTATGAATATGCCATAATTATTCCCTTAAATCGTTTTAATGGATAAAATGCCTAACAATTTATCGTTCTTTTATCAATGCGATACATAACCACAGAGACCATAATTTTTTGCAGACGACTCTACAACTGTATTTTATCCTTGTTTGTTTTTCCTTCGTACAAAAGCTTTTTACGCCTTATTAACTTTCTCCGCATCATGAACGTTCATGTAGAGCATGATTTTCTTGTTTAATGTTTAAAGAATATCCTCGTAGACGAAGTTAATACCCAGCGTAAGTTTCATATCTCTATCGCTTTTGGTACAAACGTAACGTTACGCACATAGTGGTTTGGATCCCACTTTAAACTGTAGGTCCAGTCCCGATTACCCTTACTGTGCAACAAACGTTACGCACGTTCAAAGTCTCGGTTGCGCGACTATGTGAACACCCTGTAGAAGTACATAGTTAATCTACTGAATGTAATTTTAATGATGCAGTTTTTTTAAAAAATATATTTATGGTACACTCAAAGGCAATTAATAATCATTATCCTGAAGCATGATAACATAGGCCTATTCAAATTTAAATATAAATTATTTTCTCCCGTTTTTTTTATAAATTAGCAGGCAGACGGTTACATTTTAACGGTGTAATATTGTAAAATTTACGGCAACTTCTAACATTGTAATTACTAAGCCAATCTGGTAAGTTCCAATGGTAGGTACGGTATGCATGATCAATCAAGATGAGAATGTTTTAATTATGGACTATTAAACCTAGAATCTACCAAACATGACGTAATCCTAGCTACACCTGAGATTTGCATTGTAAGAAGAGGATATTTATTATCCTTTAATTTTTTTTCCTTCCAGATAATCCTCCATCTCTGATGAATATCAAGATGCCTACTTTTGCTTACCAGTATAAGGTAAGTCAGTTCCTTATGAAGTACACCCAACGGCAAAAGTAAGCGAAATGTCCATCACCATTTTCATTCTGTCTGTTTTCCACAATGTGATCATCATGAATTGAAATAAAAACTTGAAGGAGTACATCTACTTTGCATCAACAGAATTGCATGTTTAAAGACAACACAGGATGTGGTTTAAAAATTAAATAGTGATGGAAAATTTGCCTACTATTAGTTTGACCGCTGACTGTACAATAAGAGTGTGGAGAACAATATGGAACAAAACCTTAAGTGAAGCAAAACCTTTGTACAGTGAGGCATACATATCTTTTTATAGGGACGTGAAGTTTTCGTTTTATTTTTCCCTAGATTTCGGCGTTATTTTTTACTGCAATTCGGTGTTATTTTTACATGCGTTTTAATGGTTTCTTCTATGCATAGAATTTTTATATTGCTTTAGTTATGGAAAATTAAGACAAATTTTAGTTTTAATGACAGAAATAAATAAATTGAAGGCTTACCTTTGTGAGAAATTACGAAATTTCTTGCATTTGGAAAACTATTTCATCTCATCGACCACTAAATATGAAATATTTATTGAAGGATGTCACCAAAATCTTTGAACACAACCATATTTCAAAACTTTCACTATCACAGAATAAAATTTTCAAAAATTGTTTCCTGGATTTGGGATGCTGCGAAGTACACCACAGAAGGAAATGGAAATGAAAGACACTGCACAAACCATACAGTTTCAGTGATTCTGACTGACTGAAATTTCCCTAACAATGCCAAAAAATCCTTCTCAGAACACACATACACCCACACCCCTATGCCCCTCCCCACACAACAGGTGTTTCTCCCTAAAAATTTTCCCGTTCCAGCGAAACTTCCCTTCTGAGAAGATCCCCGCGGCGAATTCTATTTCAGAACGAGGCCAAAGCACTGTCTGTCATTTCTGCGCCAAACTGTAATACATGAAGCATGAAAAACTCTTTTGAATCGTCTCTAGCTAGACTAGAAGTGGACAAATCTCATAGCGCTTCTGATAGTTCTTTTTGAACAGAAGAAGTGTTAAGCCCAGTTTACAGTGCCTATTTCGCTGCGTTTTTCGCGTTAAAGTCCGAATCCGGTGTTATTCTGAAAAAAATGGCGATTCCGAAACACCAAAAACTTGCCTCCTTAATAGGCTTACCATATTTTTTTGGGTCCAACCCAGGGCATATTCGCGATCAACTCGTTACTGCTGAATTTCAGTTTTTTTTTACAATTCAAAATTGAAATTAATTAAAAGCCTTAACATTTTATTGGAACATTAAACTATATATAAATTGTATAAATTGTACAAGAAAAAATATTAACATTATTTTCTAAAATCAATCAATTAATTTTCAAATGTTTAATTGAATAATACATTTTCTGATATTTAGGAAACCTCTCTGTTCTGTTAGTTGACTCAGTTGCACTTTTCACTAGACATGACTTTTTTTTTTCCGAAATGGCTTGTTTGTTTTAATAAGATCATAAAATTCACAACATGAAAGTTCTGAATTAATTTTAACATTCAGCAGATGTTTAACAGTGGATACTAGAAGTCTACCTCTTTCTGCTGAACAAATATTCCCCATAATTGAAAATACTCTCTCAACTGGAGCAGATGTTCCAGGCAAAGACATAGCAAACTCAACCACTTTAGAAATGTTGGTACTTACATGAAATAGTCTTTTGAAACACCTTAAAAATTGGTCGTGAATATTCAATACTGGTAGCTATTTTCATGTTCAGATTCACATATCCCCGGACATTTTGCAATCCCGGACATCACCCCGGACAGCACTAAAAAACCAGGGCTGTCCGGGCTAATCCCGGACGTATGGTAAGTCTACTCCTTAACCTACCCAAATACATTTTAAACACTTTATTTTGCTTTCCTAAACTTTTCGGTGTTATCGTTAAAACGAAAGCTTCACGTCCCTACATATAACATGTGAAGAGTGTCTTGGGGGCGGGTGAAAAATTGTAGCAAATAAATCCAGTAACTAGAGATGGGAGTTCGTTCGGAACTAGCGAAGGATATTCCACATGGCTGAGGGAATAAGGCAAGAACGCCGGTGCGTTTCTGCAAAATGTCCATCGTTGAAGCACCGTGTCTTTCTCGAAATTCCGAAAAGATAGTCGAAACAGTGTTTTGCTTGTTAGCGCGCTTCTGTACCCGCAGAGAGGGTGCTGGCATAAGTATAAACCAATTCTTCGGTTATCACTGCACCCCACTTTGGCCCAAATGAGATATGCCGAGAGGAGAGGTCGGGGGGAGGGGGGATACAACACTCGCCTCTTCTGTTCTCTCTGCAGACTCACGTAGCGGAGACGAAGCGTTAACCAGTCTAAATTAACACCTCCTGTGAACCTCACCTTCCCTGCCACAAAAGCTACTCGGGTCAAGCTGGCCTCCCCCTCTTTCCCACCACATGGGGGTGGGGGTGGGGGGCACCTCCCTGGAAGAATTTCATCTTCTCACGGGCAAATTTGAAGGACATGGATTACGGGAGCCATAACATGCTTCGTTAATAGAGTCTGCTCTGATGGAAACGCAGGCCCGTAGCTAGAGGGGGGCAGGGGGGGCAACTGCCCCCCCTGAGAGCCTGCTTTGCCACCCCTGTGAAATATACAGAACACCTGATACTCTCACTAATCTTTACAATTATATCCTGTATTACTCTAGCAACATAACAAAGACACTTATTTATTTTGTGTTTTAATGAGGTGGGTGGGATTCCAAATAATGTCGTACTAGGATTCAGACTTTGAGAAATTATTTCGTAATTTTCAGTATCTAGAACAGTTATGACATTTTGAGAAGTCTTGTATTAAAGGTGCCTAATGTGTTTGGATGTTTTTCTTGGATGTGTTGCTATGAAGTTTGAACTACTTAATTTTTTGTTTACCAAGTCTACCATTTGGTAATAGTGATTCATGCAGTAGAGAGGGGGAATGGATATTTAATTTTTGATACTTAGCTTTGCTTTTCTGCCACTTCTAGCTAATCGCGTACATGAGGAATGACGTGAAATTGATGAAGAGGAACTCACAAACAGTGCCGCAACCACAGGGGAGCAGGGAGCATTGTCCCCTCAACCTTGAACGGAAGTCCATTCTAGGGGGGGCAAACACTTAAGTAAAAAACAAGACTAGCAGAATCTAAGAATAGTAGGACAAATGGATACTCAAGATAGAATTAGCTTTTTCTTCCAGACGGCCAAGGGAACTTGCAGGGGGGGGACACAGAAAATTGCCCCCATTGATTTCAAATTTTCGTAAAATTTTCTTGCTCGCTTCGCTCGCAATGTCTGCTGTTATTATAGTCCAAGTTGAGAGCCATAGCTATGGGGCAGAACGGTGTAAATTAAATAAAAAATGTGTAAAAGAAAATTCCATGGCGCCCTGTGAAATTTTTTACACCCTATTAAGTTTTCAGTTTGAAAAATTTGGATCTAAAAATGTTCTTGCTCGCATCGATCCCAATATGATTGTTTTCTGTAATGCATTCTAAATTACCCGAGAGAGAAGTAAGACCAAATATGTAGCTACTTCAGACTGTTGTGTGCTTGTTTTCCAGTATTAGCTAATAGCTAATGTGAAATTGAACGTGTTGGAAAAATATTTTCAAATCACTTGTTCCATCACATATGTTTTAGCACAGACTTCTAACCCCTTCTTGCGTGATTTTTAATAACGTCTTTGATGCTACTATTATTACTACCACCACTATATTACAATTATTATTATTTGCACGTTTGTCCTGGTACTGGCCCCCCTCCAGACAAAAATTCGTGGTTCCGCCCACTGGCGAACGCAGGATCTTTTTTTCTGGAGGGGCTGTAATTGTATAGGTGGATGCTTTCAGTGGCGCAAACTTATAGGGATCCGTGGGAATATACAGAACCTAATAATTTGTCGTGTTATATATATTTTCGTATTAAAATCAATAAATAATATTTTTAAAATAGCGAGTATGTTGCATATTAATATCATAATACATGGAAGGCAGAATTTGAGATTTTTGAAACTTATAAGAACACAATGGTTTTTCACAATTTGGCATCCCTGACTGGTTTCTAGTGGGCTGCATACACAATAAGATATATCGTATATTTACAACTTTCCACTCTCAAAAATGTCAACTGGGGATAATTTTGTAGGGCTTGAATTTACCACTCTGGTTTTTCCAGAGTTTATGGTGCTTTTACTTGAAAATGTCGATTTTTCCCAATTTCGGAGGTGGCTGTAGCGTACGCCAGTGGTTGCGCCTCTGCTCGCAAAGAACACTCATGCCCTTGGACCCTTGGCTTCGTAGTGTGTTGTGTAACCATCCCACCATAGAGGTCGGCTGGTGAAAGATGTAGGACAGCTTAGTTGGTCAAACAATTATCAAACATGATGAAAATGTGATAGTGTTTCACATTTATTATTATGATTAAAAAACGACAAAATATGTAGTTGGATTCTCATTAGATTACTTTGTGCGTAAAATTCTTGCATACTGGAAACTAGAGGGAAACATTATGAATCACGATTTATAAAGGGCTCCCTTAATCAGCTCTGCAGAGAGGCTCAAAGCTGTTGATACATATTAATCGTCTATTAACATTATCGACCTGTAAAATATCAAGTAACTACAGTCCCGACTAGATTTTATCTTTGTATTCTTTGGCAGCCCGGAAAGGTCATTATCGAAATACTGTTATTTGACGTTGCTCGAACTTCATTTGTTCGTCGGAGTTTCAAGATATCATCCCTTTCCTGTTACTTATAGATTTTGTTATATCTGCCAATGCGACACAATATATTAAAAATTTGCCCCCTCTGGGATTGACTTTGCCCCCCCTACTAAGAATTCCTGGCTACGGGCCTGTGGAAACGTGACATGTATGAAAAGTGATGCGAACTGTGACCATTTTTTTTCATTTATTTAATATAGTGCCGTTACTCCCGTAATGTTCCTGGCTGTTCTGTATAAGCAGCTTGCAGGCAAGTCTCAGTTGTCGCACTGCGCACGGTTCCTGAAGTCTGCAGACATCAATCCAACAAGGCTCATGCTGCTTTATCCTGCTGTCCTAACGTGACGTCACTATAGAACCCAAGGTATAACTACCGATCTCGATTTTTGGTGTTTTTTTGTTGTTTTTTTTTGGTTCCAAATCGGTGTCGTTTCCCCACATTACATTTTTCTGCGAGTGTGTACATAAACTCTGGACCCACTTTGAAAAATTTATTTGCAACAACCTATGAAATTTATCACCATCAGGAATACAAAATATTGTAAAGAATACATGAAAGTTTTTTACATGGCAATTTAGTTATAAATGCTCTATGTGGGAACCGTGGGTGACCCGACAAATGTCTACCCGGTAATCAAACTCCTGCCAAACACGGCTCAACATGTCCTCTGTAACAGTGTTGCCACAATATGAGGGCACAATTTCCCTTTCCAAGGGACAAAATTTGCCTTTTTGGATATTTTTTTCCCTTCACCTAAACAAATCATGCAATAATGATAATAATAATAGCAATAATAAATAGTAGTAGCAGCAGCAGTAGCACCATCGTTGCTATTATGCAAAAAAGCGACGTACAAGAAAGGTAACAGAAATATAAATAGATGTGGACTTATATTCAAAGGAGCAGAGATAAGAAGAAGCAGAAAAAGAATATGGATATAGAATTGAAAATTAACATGAACAGTAATAATGTGGAGTTAGATGTCTTCAAATTTCCCTGAAATTGTGGTATTTTTCATCGAAATTGCCTTTTCCCTTTTGGTTAAGAATTGGGTGCGAATTTCCCTGTAAAAGGGAAATTTCCCTTCATGTGGCAACACTGCTCTGTAACTGTGCCTGTTGCTTGCTCAATTCTCACCCTAAGTTCCACAACATCACGTGAAAGAGGAGGGACAACGCAGGCGGTAATATCGGGGGGGCCTTCCCAGGTTGGGAAAGCGCCATGATGAATCTGGCACTCTCTAGCGGCAGAAAATGGAACTACTAGAAACACCTGCAATACAAAAAGAAAAAAAATCAACTTTACTCTTTAAAATAATGTACTATGTCACTCGATAGTGCTAACATTTTGTCTACAATAAATTTTTCAAAGTGGGATCGGAGTTTATATACACACTGTATATCTAAAATTATATCTTCATTGTGAGTTTAAACTAGTATTTTAATTTGTAGGTAATATGACCTACCGTTGTTGTCTCGGGTTCAATGTGAAGGTACAGTGGTTCGGATCCAACTTGAAACTGTAGGTCCAGTCCCACTGTGCATAATGTGAACATAAAACTATTCAATCAATATGACCTACGCCTGTTTGTTACCGTTTCGTACGTTGCAACGGAAACGATTTTGAGGTAGTTATTTTTCCATTACTTCTCGCACGAGATATACCGATGTTACGTTTTCCTTCTGACGGTAGATGCGCACTCGATCTACCGTCAGAACCCTGTCACTTTGTTCGGCGATGAAAAAAGTACCGACAGAAGGTGAAATATCGTTGGTAACCTCTGTTTACACATAGCTTCATATAGCTGTCGGAATTATCCCATTTAGTAAACGTATCATAGTCTTTTGGCCGACCCCCGTAGCGGAGTGGTTAGCACATAACGCTATGACGCTAGGGGTCCCGGGTTCGAATCTCGGCCTGGGCGTGTATATTTGTGAGTGTCCATTCATCAATTTCATCATATCATCACTCATCCCCATCTTCGCAAATTAACCAAAAGTGGCACAAAAAGCGAAGAAAAATAAAGCAATTCAATCGTAGTCTTTTGGAGGGGGGGGGGGTACAATTTTGGAAAACTTGCGCATTATACACACGTAAATGTGGTACATTTTGTTATTATTTTTTAACTAAAACAAAAAAATGTTAAATTTTTGCGGTATTTCTCGTTTTTTAAGGACGAAATATGTTGAAATTCGCGAAAGAAGCCACAATTCGCATTATTTCGCGGTTTCGAATGCACTAAAAATGTGTCTAGAACATGTCACTGCATAGGCTATGCATAAACCCCTTATTTGTAACAGTTAACATTTTTCGTTTGTCATCGCGTTTGCGAAAATACAAGATCGCTAGGTACAATTCTACCGTCTTCCCGCCACTCTGTGTTGTTACGTGCACGCTGTTACCCATTCACTCGTGTGCCGAAACACCAGCCGGAGGCTAGAGAACTGGAATTGTCTTCTTTTTTACGTTTTTAACTTCTTGTCAGTCTCGTGCATTTTGTCTCTGCCTGAGTATGTTTCAAGCCTTGATTGCAATGGTATAACCAGAAGTTTTTGTATTGGGGTCAGACCATTGATAAAACTTGAATAGTAGGGAAAATAATAACAATAATAAATATTATCAATCATACCTATGATGATTACAGTTATAAAGTAATTATTATAAATAAATAAAAAATGAACCAATTTTATTCCAAATTTACCTTGGTGAGACTTTTCTACCCGATCCATCAGATGAGTGAATATGCAGCCCAATTGTTCTTCTTTATTATTTTTTACATTTCATGCAGTGTATTGAACTGTATAGTTATTCCATATTGTTATTAACGTTTGCACACGCCGTTCAAGAAAAAGCTCCCAAAGTTAGGAAGAAATCTTAGTATTTATGTTGTATGACCTCACATGACTATTTATTCTTTGGTATAAATGGTAGAATATGAAATTATAAACTTGTTCCTGTATTTTGCCTCTTTTTTTCTTTTTATTTGACCCATTTTTTTACTTCATTATTTTGATCCAATGCTAACCAATTGAACTTTATTTCGGTCATCCACATAAAAATAACAAGATTTCTTCTTTTGTGTAACAAGAAACGAACCATGCCAATTTCCAGGAGGAAGGGGGTCGGCGCACCCCACCCCCTTTCCTCACCACGCCCATGGTTGATTGAGGTTGCGCACACTTTATGAAAATACAGCGTCTGTTGGAAATCATGCCACCGCGCCTGTATTGCCTCATCTACGAAGACGAGCCTGCAAACGACATTAATAAGTTCCCGCACAGTGTTCTTAACTCTTCACAGAACGTTAGGGCGGAACTTTTAGCCTCAGCGGAGAGGTGTCTGTGAACCATTGCTTCTGCATCTGGATCGTTTTATCTCCATCCTTCCGCACAGCATCCAGGTGCTGGACCAGGCTGAGCTACTCCAAGAGCCTTATCTGGAGCGAAGGGACCTGGTAAGCTTCCTGGTGAAGAGCTCTTGTTATCGGTTGAAGTGTTAATGTGGGGCCATGTGGGTGAGGACTGGCGGTTTGGGAGGCCTCTTTGATGCTTAGGACCCACGCGTGCTTCGCCATTTAACTTCTTATAAACAAATACCATTTGTCGGCAGATATTTCGGACTTTCAAGTCTTCCAGAAGCCATGTGCAAAGTTGCATATTTATTTCAGTACTATCAAAATATGACTATTGAGAAACATAAATAAATACAAATTGTTATTAATGTAATATTTCGGCCTCCCCGATGGCGCAGTGGTAGCGTCGTCGCCTTGTAATCAAGGGGTCCCGTGTTCAATTCCCGGTGGAGGCACATAGTGGTTCGGATCCCACTTTAAACTGTAGGTCCGATTAGCCTTACTGTGCATAAAGTGGATTTAAAACAACAAATCAATCCAAATCAATCAATCCACTAATATTTCGGACTTTCAAGTCTTCCAGAACACTTTAAAGGCTACAACAGCCATGTCCAAAGTTGCATATATTTATTTCAGTACCGTCAAAATATGACTGTTAAATAACATAAACACATACCAACTGTCGGCAAATATTTCAGACTTTCAAATTTTCTTAGATCCCTTTAAGGGCTACAATAGTCATGTGCAAAAGTTGAAAATTGATTTCAGTACTGTTAAAATATGACTATTGAAACATATAAATAGTACAAATTGTTGGCAGGTGTTGACTTTCAAGTCTTCGTAAGAATTACAATAGCCATGTGCACACGTTGCATATTTATTTCAGTAACGTAAAAATATGGCAGATATTTGGGAATTTTAAATATTACAGAACCTTTTAAGGGCTGCTATAGACGCAGTTTGGCAAGAGATGCATATTTATGTCAAAACAAAAAAAATATGAGTATTTAAAAGATTTAAAAATATTAATTGCCGGCAGATACTTGGAACTTTCTAATTATTGTGTACATAGTTACGAAAATCGAAATCCTTTGAACAGCAGTATAATACATCTGTCTAATTATTTGAGAGGGGCATAAGGGGTACAATTCGGATCAAAGAATTCAGGGAATATAATGTACATCACTGCCTTGATGGGTCCCTCTCGTCCGGCTTTGTCCATACTTCTTGAGATAAAAGAAGAGAGGGCACGAAGAAGTTTGTAATGTTTAGCAAAAAGCAGAAGATAATCTACAACCCGTCCCCTACAAAAATCATGGCACCAGTGACGTCATTCGCTGACTTGCTATCCAAGTTTGGCATGCAGTTGTTTGGATCTCATTTTAAACTGTAGGTCCAGTACCGATTAGCCTATCTGTGCATAATGTGGACTTCAAACAAAAACTCAAGCTATACGAGTTTGAAGATGATTTCGACTCATTAGCAAATGCATAACGACGAGTTTGTATTAGATAAAGAATGATTTCGTTTTGGTCTCTGTTTTTCTTCTCGCCTTTTAAAAAATATATGATTATAAAGGAGGAGGAGGCTACATAAATAGGAGGGCAAGTTCGTACAGCAGCTGAACCTGATAGGACAATTAAGAAAATAGAAATTTAAAATCTCAATGGTGGATTGGTCGGTGAATTTAATTCAGACCAGAAACAAGAGAGGGCGTGGGGTTTGGGTTGTGTGAAAAAAGTTAAGATAAGAATCTGAGCAAACAGGTTAAGACGAAACACTTTACGTTACACTCAAGATAGGGTGTACAATTCTATACTAGCTATCGTTGCGTAACGAAATACACCTCTGAGAAATGTTTTATTGTCATGCGTGAGATTTTGTCATAATTTCACGCCGTTTTGGAGGTTAATAATGGGGTAAAATTGCGTGGCTGAACGTGGAATGTCGAATCGCTAAATTTCCCTCCCGCCAAATTTCTCGTTGGCGGAGGTGTGACTCCCTAGGATTATGCAGAAGGGACCTGGGTCTTACGTATTGATTAATTCGACGGCTGGGACTGCGTGCGCAGAGCGAGTGCGCATGCGTTTACCTGGAGGGAGGGAGAGAATTACAATTCTGGCCGGTAGAGGGAGACAGTAACAACAGCAATGCATGTGCTTGCATTCGCACTCTAAAACACAAAGCGAACTGAAATGCTTGATGTGGGGATAAACCTTTGTCCTCAATGCAATAGTTGCAGATTGTGCATTATGTTTGTAGGCTTTCTGCTGGTGACTTGTGTTGGAGATTGAAGATCGTAAGGAATGCCAAAACTACATATGTCTTTTAATCGTACGTAAATGCATAGGGTGGGGGAAGAAGGCAAATTTTCTGTTCCCCCATAGAAAAGGGTTTCTTAGTTAAGAATTTTTGTTGAGAATGGATGGAGAGAAATATGTCTAAAACATCGGTTATATTTCCTTCTCTACACAAGTGGTTCGGATCCCACTTTAAAACTGTAGGTCCAGTCCCGATTAGCCTTACTGTGCATAAAGTGGACTTAAAACAATAAATCAAAATCTAATCAAAATATTTCCTTCTCTAAATCATCTACCCTTTAGTATATGCCGAGCTAGGTGGCGGAGTGGTTGGAAGTACGACTCCAGGGGTCACGGGTTCGAATCCCGGCCTGGGCATGGGTGGTCTTTGTGAGAGTCCCTTCATCAATTTCATCCTCATCTTCGCGATTAGCCAAAAGTGGCAGACAATCGAAGTAAAATAACTAAATCAATCAATCAGCCTTTAGTTCATATAATTCATTGAGGTTACTCGTACAACAGATTAATTACAGTGGAATAGGAGTGTAAGGGGAACCCTTTCTGAGGCCACCCAAATGTCAAGGACTGTCATTCTTTCTTCCACAGGCTTCCCCGATGGCGTAGTGGTAACGTCGTTACCTTGTAATAAGGGGGTCCCGGGATCGATACCCGGTCGAGGCACATGATGGTTCGGATCACACTTTAAAATGTAGGTTCACTCTCGATTAGCCTTTATGTGTACAAAGTGGACTTTAAAATAAGCTAAGACTACCATCTCCGTCCACCGCGATTAGCCAAAGGTGGCAAAAATTCGACATAAAATAAACTGAATCAAATCTCTTGTTCGTAGTACACCCTGAACTGCATTTTGCAAACTACAAATTTTACAAGAGGAGACCAGAATCTAAAATTTAAGTCCGCATGGAATATAATCACGCCATGTTAATTTTTAAAAAGTTCAAATAAAAGGGATAAGGGAAGAATAAATACGTCATTTTCTAACACCATTATAACACCATTTTCTATATTTCGGCAAGAAGTGGGGCCCCCACTTGCTTGACCCTTGCTGAGGACACCCATAAGCCATTTACTTTTGGAATTTGCTATATATTGGCTTGCAATATGGCTGACAAGATGAGCTTGGGATGAAAGAGTTGAGAACGTGAGTCTCAACGATGAGAGCTGTTTTAATTTATAAACCTTTTATCCGCTGAGGACTAAGGGTACGCTGAACAGCGTCAGGAGATCTTTTTAATTGGCCCCAGAACACAGCAGAAGCTTTGTTTTTCATAAGCACAAAACGTCAGAGCCCACAACATGTCGGCTTCACCAAGAAATGCAAGGCAGCTGGTCAGTTTACACTCTGATTGACTCGAACACGCCGGCAGTTGTCGAGTAACAGGATCCAGCAGCCATAGTTTCACTGTCTTGCCCTTTATTAAGAGTGGTAATTGCTGCCGTAATGACTGACGTTTAGCCGGTATTAAAACCTTCCAGATATACGTTATCAAGGGACGCCTTGTTTTATAATTGGGTCTGTCCATGTCTGATGTGCCACGACCGCAGCGCCGCCATTGTCGGAACTGCGAACTAGGGAAGGAAAAAAAGCGGTAGCAGAGTATGAATAAGGCATCTCATTTAGAATATTAATCATTTTTTTAATGTTCCTTGAGCCAGTGTGAGAATCTACTGACAGGTTTCACACACATGCACGCACGCACACACACACACACACGACTTCTACAAAAAGTTAAAGGCTGAGATTGAGTGGGTATAGTTCAGGATACGCCTTGTTTTTACACACAGAAAAGTGTGTTTTTCCAGTGCACGATTTGTATGAAGAAGAAGAACTCTGTCTTTCAAGTAATGATTTCCGAGTGTGCATGACTCATGGTTTTGGTGCCTCCAGATAGGTTAATTAGCTAATCCTCCGTGAACATTCAACAAGAGATGTAAAATATAAGTCCGACACATGGGCGTCGCCGGAAATTTTTGCAGGGGGTTGGGGGTTAGACCATTGATACAACTTGAATAGTAGAAATAATAACAATAATAATAATTATGATTATCATGCTTGTGATTAGTCTTATACAATAATAACTATTATATACTAATAACAATAAACCAATTTTATTCCCAATGTATTATTAGTATATCCCTGGGGAGATTTTTCTACTCAATCCACCAGATGAGTGAATTAATATCTAGCGGTACTGTGTTTCATTATTATTTTACATGATAGTTTATTTTACACTATTTTTTCGATTTAATGCATTTTTATTTCTGTTCGAATACTAACTGATCATTATTCACGCTTTCAACAATAAAAATAACAAACTTTCTGATTTCTGTTAGGCTACTTGAAATTAACAATGCCAATTTCCAGGGGGAGGGGGTTCGACCCGCCTCCCCGATACCCAAGTTCCGACATATTTCGTTGGCTTCATTCCGAACAAAACATGAGTTCCTGTGTTGAAGATAAAATACTTTCTGCTTTCGATAACCTAATGATCAGTGTGAAATGGGAGAAATTAAGTTTTTAAACATACAACATGATATCGATTTAAACAGCTCATACATCGTTAAATGCAATAAGATGCTGAAACTTGGCGGTGTGAAAGGTAAGATCACAATCTTCTATTTCGACAATTTACATTATTTTACATCCATTTTTTTCTTACTTTGAGGTAGCGGCAATGAAGATGAATGGTGATTAGATACAGTGACGTGCACTGAGGAGTAGCTAGTCTAGCAGAGATAGATCAATCAATCTCACATCTCGAATTATATTCAAATCACAATATTTATTGTCTTGTTAAAGCCACCACAGCTCATACGCAACACTGTCTCTTCCACGCGCTTCTTGTCCATCGGTGTTCTCCGCGGGCAAAGCTGGCTGGATACCCTAGCTCGCTCTTCTTCCGCCAGACCAGTTTCCAGGTAGAAACGGCCGGCCCAAGGAAAAACAAGATTTCTACCTCTATAGTGGAACCACAAGCAAAAAAACCTGCGCAGAAGCACATCGCGCCGGCGGGTGCGAGAAAGGGCAGGGGGAAGCAAAATTCGCGCTGGCTCACGTCAGCGTTGCCAGGCCTATTGATTTCTCGGGAGAATTCCTTAATAAACTATTGCTATGGAACCTCCAACGGCCAGCTTAAAAACACGTTTCCTGCTCATCTTACTTGAACATGGATGTGAGATGTGGAGTGGAACTCCACTCAGCCGTGAAAAGTGCTGTTTGAACTGTGAAATTATGTCAAACGCTAGTCAATTGTGCTAGGACATTACTTTATTACTTTTACTACATTACTATTTTTAGATGACTGTATTTTATCCCACCCTAAACTCTATTTCTATTTTAGTTATTTTACGTCGCTTTTGTGCCTCTACGGGTAAGTACGACAATATGGATGAATGAAAAACTGATGAAATGGATGAAGTGACACAAACACAGTGAAACGTCCTTGCCTTACGAGGTAGAAACACTAACTTCGTAGCGTGGGCAAATTATGTTATACATGTATGTGTTTGTGGGTGTGTGTGTGTATTTCTAGCAGATGGGGAGGATGGGTGGTACCCTAGCATAAGCGATGCTATCTTGAATTATTGAGGAAGACACGCTGTCTAATTCACCAAACATATTTCACATACATAATGCATTTTCTCATTATGGTGCAGGACGCTTGCCCACCCCTATCGATAACTGTACACCGAACACCAGCAGAAGGCATTAGACTTGAAAGATTGTGGAAAATCGCCGACAACGAAAGGCGGTACGTTAGATTCATCTGTGAACACAACTTTCTACCATTTCCTGTCATAAAAAATCTCGCGATAATAGGGGCATCGCAAACCTCTTGTGTCGGTGCTGAGAAAGGGCAAATTTGAGGGTGTTTTCCACGCACCCTCTAACTGGAAAATGCGGAAGAGATGAAAGATGTTGGTCGGTTCCCTCGGGCGGTTTACTTTCTTTTGTTTGAAAGATGTCCACTCCTGAAATGGAGATCTTCAGTATATTTTCGCCAAACACAGGGTGCTGGGTTTACAACCATTGTTACAAAAGTATCTGACGTTTACACCGTAAACAATGCGCGCCACTTCCCTTGCCCCCCCCCCCCCAGTGCACACGACTATGCCGCCCCTCCTTCCCCAAGAACGTCGTTCATCCGCTACTATTAGATCATCGGATTTTGTAGCAGATCTTCTGGTTTCCCAAGGAACAATCTTCCGAATTTTTCAAATCTGACCTGGCAACACTGCCCCGAACACCGATAACGGCAGGGAAGTTGCGCGAACGCTTTGGACGGAAGGTTTTTTTCCTTGTGGTCGAGCTATACCTACCTCCCTTGCTTCCTCGCCCCCCGCTGCAATGGTTGAAAGCCCGTGCTTTCAGGTCCCCCAGTCTATCTCCTATAGGACAGATAGGGGATTGGTCTCTCATAATTTTTTTGTAAATCCTCTAAAGAACTCAGGGTAAAATTTTCTGCAGTACTTATGTTCTCTGTATTTACACAACCTTTTACACGTTGTACAATATGTGCGTATGTATAATATGGGGTGTAGTTTTATTATTTATGAAATGGGAACGTGTTATGTGCAGACAATAATGTTATGCTTTCTTTCTTTTTTCTTTTTCAAATATGGAATATATAATGATTAAATTACAAATATGTGCTCAGGCTCTCTCTGACTCTCGTTTTAGTAGTGTTCTATTTAAATATACTACTCTTGGTCTCTAACAGTCATAAATACGGATGTATTTATTTGGGCAAGAGAACGCGTGTTCATATTGTTGTTGGTTTGGTTTATTTTACTTCGCTTTTCTGCCACATTTGGTTATCGCGAAAATGAGGATTGAGTGATGACATGATGAAATTGGTGAAGGGACCTCATATGAACAATCCAGGCCAGGATTCGAACCCGTGATGAGTGCGCATTCTTGTCCTATGTGTTGCAGTGAATAATGAAATAATTTGGAATGAAAAATGTATCTCAGAACTCAAAAAGTCAAATGAATATTATTGAAGAAACTACAAAAAAGTGTGTTGTGGTTTGTTACTTGTCACCAAATCAACTTAGCGTGGGGGAGTGGTTATCACAGCGCGCTACGACACCAGGAGTTCCGGGTTCGAACCCCGACCCGGGCATGGGCGTTCCCTGTGCTCTTCCCTTCATTAATTTCATCGTATCATCTTCACAATTAACCAAACGTGACAAAAAAGCGACGCTAAGTAACAAAAATGAAATCAAATCATTGATTAATTGCTCAATTTGGTTTATTTTACTTCGCTTTTCCGCCACCTTTGGTACGACAAAATTGATGAAGGGACACACACAAAGAACACAAATGGCCAATCCGAGAGTCGAACCCAGGATCTCTGGCTTAGAGTCAAATCAAATAGTTTTTTTTATTTTCGAATGTGGGTGGGGTTACGTGTACTTTTTTCTAGTACTCATTCATAATTTTGCAATCTTTTCCTGTTATTGACATTCTTCTTTTTTGTAGGAATACTGGCCCTAAAGGGAGGAGGGGTGTGATCCACACCAACCCCCCCCCCCTTGAGCACGCCACCGACTGCTACCCCAAGTGTCGACGTCACCGCACGTCACTGATTAGATATTTGTTAAAGTGACAATCACACATGAGTAGAACCCAAACAATTATATTTCAGTTCTCCATTTTTTGTTAATATGTTTCGGAAATTGTGTCTGGCACAGTCAATCCACATTATTTCATAATTTTTTCAAACGATTCCCTTTAATTTGATTCAAGATCGAAGGTTCCAAAGTAGAACTCGGCAAAACACGGAAGTGTTCGGCGAAAATCGGAACCAATGTGAACACATGGTTAAACATCTCATACTTGTAAAGGACACCGTTGTCACGCTGAAATGAGTAAATATCACTAGAGAACTTCTGCTCCTTTCTACAATAGAAGTTTCCTTGGTAAATTTCTCGTAAGGGACAGACGGATTTCTTCAATTTTCCAGGAGAAATTACTTACCGAATGCAGTTTCTTTGTACTTGTGGAAGTTCGGGGAAGTGTTTTCTCGCATCGTACATTGCATTTTGCCGGTAAATCATCTATTTTTTTATATAAATGTGTGACCGATGCACGAAAGCTCTTGCATCCATTTACTTCCAGGTGGATGTAGCCTGTGTGTGATGACGTAATCCCGGTCAGTGTTTCCAAACATGTGTTTTTGTAACTGAAGAAGGTACGTTTCCGAAAATGGTTTGTGGGGCTGTGTGTCAATGGTTCATGGGGGGCTATGTGTCAATGGTTCGTGGGACTACGCGAGAATGGTGTGTGAGGCTATGCATATTTTTTTCTAAACCAATTTTTAACTATTCGTAACCTATACGTGACCCTACCTAACCTAACCTTACCGGAAATGGTTCGTGGGGCTATGTATGAATGGCTCGTGGGGCTATGCGTCAATGGTTTGTGGGGCTGCGTAGGTATTTTTGGGTGCGGTGGGGTGGAAACACTGCATGCCGAGTACGGTAGTGAAACTGTGACCGCCATTTTGTGTGTTACCGAAGGCAAAAAGAAACGAAGAAAACTTACTCGATATGTGGCAAATAGAGCTTCTTTCCGTGAAATAAGTGAAATGCCACCTTCAGCAATGTTTCTCAATGCAGAATACGCAAGTACGAATATTCAAATTAAATGAACTAGCAAATTTCAGCCGTCTGTCCCATACGAGAAATTTACCGTTTCCTTTGAAACGTGGTAACAGATCAACAGATGATAACATGAAACCTTCTACAACACAGGTGTAAATGCTCTATAGTTCTGGCAGAGTGGTTCTGGTGGCTATGAAGATTATAATTTCCTCAAACAACATGCGCGGAAAACGTAATTTAAGTTAACCTAAGACCGTAACTCATTATTAAGTTATTAGTCACGCTAGAGAAGGAAAGTACACAATAAAATTAACGTAATTTTAACCTTCATGTGGTAATTATACAAAGATGATAATTACAGAAAATTTTCAACTTAGATTGTTTGTAATTACTGCCATCTGTTTTTATCAGATTTTCACCACTTGTAAATGAATATCAAATTTCTTGTTTTATTCTGATGTTAAGCTTTCCAACAAGATGTCTCTGCTTATAAGTAGAGGGGGAGTAGTGTTCGTGACTATTGCTACTATTCTAGAATTTTGTAATCTCGCTTGCTATATTTACGAAAGATTCATTTGGGTAATTCCTCTTCTAAGGTAGTTGGCATGATTTGCGTTATTCTTTGTACTTGATATTAATAACGTAGATTTTATAGTAAGAAAACAAAGAACCATCTTTACATTTACATCTAGGGTTGAGCCGATACAACTTTCAACCATTCCTAGCGATACTGATGCTTGAAACTTGTAACAATTAAAATTTGTTCAACATATTGATTAATATTAGTGTGTGAGTATTTCACTGCATTCATAAGCATGAATGTATCAGTTTTCTTCAAAATACAGTAAAACCTCATTAATCCGGACTAATGGGGGGATATGTTGACCGGTTTAACGAAAGTCCGGATTAACTGAAATAACCTAAAAGAACAGTTGAAAGTCCATTAAAACTCCGTTTATAGCAACAAAACACGTTTATTATGGTGTATTTAAAGGGCATAGGCCTAAATACACTATACAGTACAGTACAAAGTCTGCGGGAAACATAATTTCATCAGTGGTTGACTGCCTTTTCTTTGGGAAGTTCTCTTGTTGACTTCTAGCCACATTTAAAACCTTGCTTTTTTGGGAGGGGCGTTTTGCCTGTCCGGATTAAGCGAAGTCCGGTTTATCGGGGTCCAGATCAACGAGGTTTTACTGTATTCAAGAATGAAATCCGAATATTGAAACACCTCTTATGCAATCAAGAAATACAGTTTTTCCACACTATATTGGTGCAAAATAAATGGAAAATTTTGCATAATTTTTGCAGCATAAAAGTGTCGCGCGGCATGTTTGCGATCGCCGCGAACGATCAAACGCTGGAAAAATATCGGTAAACAAAATACAACCAACACTTTTCTATACCGATACATCGGTATCGATATGGGCTCAGGTCTATTATTATACTAATAATAATATGGATGCTACACAGGGGGCTTCCCCGATGGCTCAGTGGTAGTGTCGTCGCCTTGTAATCAAGGAGTCCCTGGTTCGATACCCGTTGGAGGCACATAGTGGTTCGGATCCCACTTTGAACTGTAGGTCCAGTACCGATTAGCCTTCCTGTGCATAAAGTAGACTTTAAACAAGAATTCAATCAATCAATAATATGTACAGAATATTATGTGAGGTGCACGTGAAAAGATTTATCCAAATTATATTAATTTTTAAAATTCGTAGGCTCTTCTTTTTGTTTTCTAAAACTGAACATGGTTATAATAGGTGCTATTTACACTTTCGAGCGTTTCTTCCAGTTTCGCCGAGCCCTCTCTCGCCGAATGAACCAGAGGCGCATTATATCAGATTTCCCACTTAAGTGAAATTTTCGACGAAAAGGGAATTCCCCTTTTCAATTTTCCCTTTGCTGGTAAATTTCAAATGTAAACAAACAGAAAATATATTAAAATGTTATGTGGTGAAAGATACCTAGAGAAAGGACGTATTTATAGTTTTTTTGTGGATATGAAACTTACAGAGATAATGAAAGGATTGGTTAATTGGAAAGAGAGAAGAGTTCATGAAACAATGAGTTAAACTACAAGTAGGAGAAGAAATGAGGAAAGTGAAATTTCCCGCAGCGAAAGATCTGGAAATGGTGAAATTGCAGCGATATTTTATAACAAAAAAATATTGTTTTCTGTGACTTACAGGCCGTGGTTAGTGAAATGTTTTGTGTGGAGGGAGTGTAGCACTATATGGTGCAGAAACGTGGACGTTAAGAAGAAATGAAGAAAAACGACTAGAAGCTTTTGAAATGTGGACATGGCGAAAAATGGAGCGTGTAAAATGGACGGACAAGGTAAGAAACGAAGCCGTACTGAAAAGAGTTGGTAAAAAAAGATCTATACTGGAGACCATCAAGAAGAGGAAAAGAAACTGGTTAGGACACTGTCTAAGAAGGAACTGCCTGCTAAGAGATGCCTTGGAGGGAATGGTTGAAGGAGGAAAAGTCCGTGGAAGAAAGAGATATCAGCTTATGGATGATATTAAATTAACTGGGTCGTATGCTATTAGGAAGCGTAAGGCAGAGAATAGGGAAAGCTGGAGATTGCAGTGAAAAACCTGCATAATAAATAATTATTATTATTATTATTTTATTTCACGTAAAAACATGGAGCAGAGGTACCATGAAGAACAGTAGATAAAGTGGTCTCTGACTCTTGATTGATATCTGTGTATTGTGAAAAAGTACAAGAATAGAAAGAACTGTTCATCAACAAAGTGGTGATAGGCTAGAAGTTTATTGAAAGGAAGAAAGGTGAATCCAGTTTCAATCTAAATAGTACACTCGAGTCTGAACTTGTATACAACGCCAAAGTATTTTCAGTTCAATTTTAATTTTATGATTTGTAAAGTAGTAGTAGTAGTAACTAATGATAACAATAATAATAATAAAACGTTTCTATGACTCTGCTCCCCCCGAGAAAAATCCTGCGGGCGCTCTTGACAAGGATGTTGCCGACCACCTACAATATTAAAGATCTACGCAAAAGAGTTGGGAAAGAACTTTCTCCAAAATAGAATATAATAGGTTTATTTCAGTATGAGCCTTTGCGGCTGTACACACAGTTCCATACACCAATGAAGTTTTTTTCTTCCTCCCCCCCACCCCATATCCCCTCTCCTTATGTCCTCACATGTTCAACTTTACCTTTCATATTTATTGTGGGTTCTTCTCTCACTACAGTCTATCAACCTGTTTTATTTTTCTCCTAATTCTACACTTAGGATAGCACTAGTTATTATGTTGTCAAAAAGAAGCTTTCTGCACACCGCTCTCAGGCACTTTCACTCCCGTCCCTCATCTTATTCGCTCTCTACGCCAGGGGTCCCGGGTTCGAATCCCGGCCTGGGCGTGGATATTTGTGAGTGTCCAGTCATCAATTTCATCATCACTCATACCCATCTTCGCAAATTAGCCAAAAGTGGCACAAAAAGCGAAGTAAAATAAAGCAAATCAATTATTCGCCCTCTTTGTCCAGACGTAATGTAGGAAGGTTCCCAGGTCCCTTATTTGAGTTTCGTCCCTTCCAGTCATTTCCCTCCCCGTAATGGCCTTCATTAGCCTCTCCATTTTAAATTCGTTCATGTCCCTTGTGTATTTCCGTCTAGCCTCTGCTGTTTCTTTGCACTGGAGGAGAATGTGGAATTTCGTCTCGCCTTCCCCACACATTGGACATTCTGCACTCCCGTCCTCTCTCACGAGCTTGAATTGTCTCCACCCCCTAGCCTGAACCATGCCAAACCCGTCCTGTCACTCGTTCCACACACGTCTACGTATTTTCGCCTTCCCCATTGCCTATCCCCATCCACGATTTGTACCGTAGTTGAAGATACTTTTCCCGCACATTCTGCCAAAATGTTTTGTTTGCTGATGTCCTCCAATTTGTCCCGTATGATCCCCATTTCCTGCATGCCCGCCCTCCCCTCGACTCTTTCTTCCCAAATCCACCCCTACCCTATGAGGGATGTGAGGGGAGAGGTAATAATTGTAATAATAATAATAAGAAAATCTATAAGATTTGTGGATGACATGGCTTTAATAGCAGAACACGAGGGGACGGTGAATACTTGAAAGCTCACTGTAAGCATTCGAGAGAGAAGTAAATGTAAGCAAAATAGAGGGTATGGTTATTGTGAAGATACCAAAGAAATCAAAGTGAAGATTCGAGGCCAATTTCGTTGTACTCCGTCGTAAGAATTAATTACTTTTAATCTAATATTTTATTAATTAATAAATGCTTAAAGATAACATTTCATAGCTTATCTTGGTTGGAGACTTGGCTTTCTTAGTCCGTATTTGAGTCGAGGGTATGTGCTTAATGCCCTGGTACCTTTAAATAAACCTTCAGTGTCTCTGCAATTAACGGTTCCCCATCTTTTTAATCTTTCCTTACATCTTTTTTTTCAATTTAATACATAGATACAATAAGAAAAATAAAATTTAAAGAATAGAGTATTCTATACAAGCATTAGTAACTTGAAATTTATATTATTTTATTGACCCGTTCTGGTGACTGGAAAAGGTTTTTTGCAACGTATTGTTTATTTATGTAAGGATTTTAGTTTATTTAATGAATTAGTTTAATGTTGAGCTAGTTTTATGTTAGTTTATGGTTAATTTTAGTTATCTGTTGTTATTTTGGGTATGTTTTGTAAATAGGTAGGACAACCATTCTGTTAACCATTCCAAAACAGTTAATGGTTTGAGTTGTTAAAAACGTAGGGTTTACATGGGTTGAGATTTGTCAAGGGTCCCCGGGTTCGAATCCCGCTCGGGCTTGGTTGTTTGTGAATGTCCATTCATCAATTTCATCATTTCATCACTCATCCCCATCTTCGCAAATTAGCCAAGAGGCACAAAACGCGAAGTAAAATAAACTAAATCAATCATGATTGATTTGCTTTATTTTACTTCGCGTTTCTGCCACTTTTCGCTAATTTGCGAAGATGGGGATGAGTGATGACATGATGAAATTGATGAATGGATAGGGGGGAGAACCTCCGAATATGCCCAGCCTCCACCCGCATACATTTAGAGATGGGCGCTTATGCCCTGGTGCCTGAATATTTAAATCCAAGACGTCATTTACACGGAATGTTATATGGTTCCCACGTCATACACATAAAAGGATAAAAGAAAAGAGAAAGATAACAAACAAAGATACCAACTCATTTCTTGAGTTTCAGGAACAGGTTGGTTTACAATAGTTTATTCTACGTTATTAGGTGTTAGGTATGGATAGTGTAGGTAGTACAGGAATGAAATAACTTCTGTGCATTGGTGGGTGTTAGCATTTTATTACATTTTTTTTCTTTTTATAATTTTTTTTAGTATTTCTAATATTTATTTTTTAAAAAAATACTGGGATGGCTTCAGTTCTAGGTTAGATAGGAGATATATACATGGGTTTCCTGGGACGTGAGGATCAGTCTGTGGGATGCATCAGGAATGGGATGGGGCACAATTGGTTTATCTAAATCGGACTTCATCTAATCATATTCCATACGGTTAGTGTCCATGTGATCCAGTTTTTTTTCTTTTTCTCCAGGATAGTTGAATGATTTCTGTATTCTGGCGATTGGTTGTTGTGGCATTTGGGGCGAAAATGATGAATGGACATTCAGAAACATCCATGCCCAGGCCGGGATTCGAACCCGGGACCTCTGCCGTCGTAGCGCCATGTGCTAACCACTCCACCATGGCGGCCGGCTGGTTTAGATGGAGATTATCTAATAGGAACTTCGTTGTGGGGTTGGCTTCGATTAGTGTACACAGACTAATCGGTAAGAACTAAGGAGCGGAAGTTGATGAAATGTTATCTTTTTTCTGACATCTCGGACACGATGCCCATTAAATATACACAATATTACACTTTGTCTAGAACCCAAAGAAGGTAATTATAAAGTGCATTTTTTTTGCATTTTTTGCCAATTTTCAGGTATTAGATAATTTTACCCAATTTTCGGTATTTTCCCGCCATTTTTCGCAATATTCGGTGTATTGTTTCGTCATATTTTGTCACTTTTTTCATTTCGGTAATATTTTTGAGTCTTTTCACCAAGGTGAACATAGGCCTATCGCAGGATTACAATTTAGGAGCAAGAGAAATGCTGAACTGGTGACAGTCTTTGTTGCGTCGGGGAAAAGCACCAAGTGCCCGTCTGGGGCAAACTCAGATTTAAGATCAGATAAGAAGAGGCTGGAAATACCCTGGCCAGACTGGCCTGATTTTGGTTTCCCTAGTTTTTATACAATTTGTTAAATTTCTAAACAAAAATTGTCTTACGTGAATCGTGATAATTTCTTTTTCTTTACGGTGCCACAGAAACACACCACACTACATCACCAGGCAAAGATACGGGAAATTAATGCATTTTACACCATTCATTCAGTGTGTACGACTTTTTCATTAAATTGTTTTAAAATTATTCCGTTGTTTCCATTGGAAATCCTCGTTGCATATTTTAATTGAATGTGCATGTGGTATCATTTGCTGCCGTTTTTTTAAAAGCAAGATTGCATTTTGTTAAATTTCGTTTTCATTTCAATTTTTAACCTGAAACTAACAAATTGAATGGTCATTTTTTGAATTTTTTACGTCATTTTTTCCCATTTTTTTAGGACATTCTATAGGTCATATTATATGACCTGCCGTAGACTATAAGTTTACGTGTACATGCGTTGTCTACTACGCGTAGATTACATTGAGTTGTAGTTTACATAGATTACGTAGACAATCTAAAGTGCATTAAAATTAATTTTCAAGGGTTTCATGAAAGGAAAGTGACATTTTCAACTATATTGGTTCCTAACGAAATGAAAAGAATCCCATTTACAACAAAATTTATCTTCTCTTCTATCATCAACTATGGAAGAAGATAAATAGTATGCAAAGAACAACAACAGATGGCAGTCGTGAGGCAAGAGTGGTCTTTTTCCCATAAACACTAGAATATTTCCTATATTAGGTTTCTTCCTAAGTCCGAAATTGTTCGAATTTGGAAGAAAGAGTATGAAAAGTTCTTCTCACACATCAGCAACTGATACGCAGTATAATTTGATTTTAATTCCACGGCTCCCTTTGCTAAGTTATCACCTTTCGCCATCTTGTTTACATAGATTACGTAATCTACGTGTATAAAATAGTCTACGTGTAGAATGTAGACTATCGTTGTTTACGCGTATACGCACATCACTGGTCATATACCTATATTTTTTAGGTCATCAACTTCCGCTCCCTAGTATTAACAGCATGAAAGAGAGTTCGTAAGTTCGCTGAAGAAATATCCTCTTCTCTTCAATTATGCTCCACAGATGTAGCTTCGGTCGAATCCTAATATAAAATATAAGAAGGAAGTTGATGTATTGGTGATGATGATGTCATCATGAAACGCGAATAAATTAATAATGCGTATCCCAAACCCGAAGCGTTGGCGTATGTTAGAAATCCCATGCTAATCCTATCAATTAGTCGGAAGAAAACCCGCGTGACGCTGCTTGATGTCTAACTTCCGTTGATCACGCACAGAGAGCGCTGTCCGCAGAGATGACGAATGGCGCCGAAGGTGTGGGAGACAAGGGGGCCTTCGCCGCTGGCTCCCCCGCCGTGTCTTGTAACGCTTCTTTTAATTAGCCGCGTTTAACTCGTTCTTCATTATTTGACTCTTTTTATGAATACGCAGAGCTAACAGCTTGAGGCGCTGGCGTACCTTCATCATGGTTCCTGCTCCTACCTGCTTCTCTCCTGGAAGTGTTTCCATATCACGAGTTTGCAATTGTTCAAGGAATTTCTCTTGTGCACTTCTTCAAGCGTTGGCGTCTTTTTCATCACAAACTAACCAACTAACTAACACTCTGGCACTCATACACCTGGAGGACGATTACCGCGGAAACTAAAATTTGTGGATTTGACCACTTTGAACCGATAGCCAATGCTTGACAATTGCAACAATTAAGTTGTTCAAAATATTAATAATATTAGTGGGTGAATGTCCCACTCCAATTACAAACATGAATTTACCAGAGTTTTGAAACATTTCCTCACAATATAAATCACAAAAATGCATTTTTTAAAACATAATATTGGTACAAAACTAATGGAAACTATGAATTTTGCAAACCACAATTACCTGCTACATAAATTATCTCATCGATTCAACATTCATGGAAAATATCTCTCTCAGCTCAAACATTACCTCCAAAATAGACAACAAGAAGTTGTTCTTTCCGGAACCTCCTCTTATCAACCTGTATCTTCTGGTGAACCCCAAGGCAGTGTTTTTGGACCTCTTTTCTTCATCCTGTACCTAGGTAACCTTCCAGAATATCTCTCCAACTCATGCAAAAACCTTATCTTGTTCGCTGACGATTGCAAAATATATAGTAAAATCTCAAATTTCAGTGACATGGCACTTCTGCTAAAGAATTTAGATTCTCTAATAAAGTGGTGTGAATTATGGAACTTAAAAAGGTAACCCTAAAGAATGTACCATGATGACCTTCTCCTTTAAGAAAAACGCATTAAATACAAAATATTTCATAATAATTGTGTTCAATGAGTTGCCGCACAGAAGGACCTGGGAGTCATATTTGACCAGAAACTCTCCTTTTCTGAGCACATCTCTGCAGTCACAAAGGGTTCCATGCTCTGGGTCTACTCTATCGTTTCACCGAAATAAACAACCTGACTGCTCTCAGCACTTTTCACAAATCTTTTGTTTCTCCAAGAATTTAATGCTGCTCTCCCATATGGTCTATGGCATGCCTTTCAAATTTAGATAGACTAAATTCCATCCTAAATTTCTTCCTGGTCATTGTTCGTCACCGAATTACATCCACAAAACACGCAAAAGCCCATTCTTCTGAAGATGTTAAATATCCAAACTCCTCACGAGAGACAGACTGGTAGACCATATATTCCTGCATAAAATAGTGACATCAGAAGTGACCGGCTTCTTCGGGAAATTCCCTTTCGAGTGCCGCCCCGCTCAATAAGAAACACTGAACTTTTCGCTTCTCGGAAGCCAAGATTGTGCCTCAACCAGCATTCTCTGTTCCACAGACCGCCCAGCCAAAATTAATAATCTGGCAAGCCAATTTAGACATTTATGATAATCTGGCACGTTTTAGAAGTCTCTGGACTGGACCTACAGCTTAAAGTGGGATCCGAATCGCTATGCGCCTCCATCGGGAATCGAACCCGGGACCCCTTGATTACAAGGCCAGGATAATTAGACTCCGCGAAAGTGTCAACAATCAAAACGCTGGGAAAGTGTCGGCCGAAATCGGTAAACAAAGATACTGATACTGAGAAGTGAAAATAAGGGTGAGCTGCACTTTTTAACTCTCTGCACTCACGCGTCTAAAGCTCTCGCCACGAAAACAGTCCAGTCAAGGTCGGAGCTTTCCCTTGCCCCCTCCACACCCCTGGCCCTCCAGGGTTGCCACACTTCTAAGCTGCTCGGTCGACACTTTGCGCGTTGTATACCCTAAGTCTTCCAAGTATCACCAGTTCGGTATCTTTGGCACAACCCCAGAGGAAGCCGACCGGAACCGTATCTGCTTTCGAGCTTTTGTCGCTTTTGCCTGCAGTGTTTAGACATCCATTCATTCACTGTGACGTTTTACTCCCAAGGTCTTTATATTGTATAAAAAAAAATAGCACAACACAATAACACAACCTAGCAAAGATAAAGAATCGCAGCCTCGCGTTCAAAAATCTCTATAGAAACTGAATTAGCAACATCTCATTTACTCCACGTGAACTTGACGAGAGCTGTCATTTCTTGGACGGACGCTATTGGTGGGAAAGGTTTCAGGGGAGGATTTACTGGACTCCACGTGGACCTGATATATGGTTGTAAGGGGGAAAACTGTAAAGTGAGGTTGCTTTGGGGACCAGCCCTTTACATACGTATGCTGTTGATTTCGTCGGTTGAAATTGTTGCTCGTTGGCAACTCTGTAGGTGGGTGGCGTGACCTTGACTGGACTGTTTTCGTGGCGAGAGCTCTAGTTAGTTGCACGGTGCAACACCGACTCGTCTATACTTTGTTGATTTGGCGTCAAGTAGTGTATTTGGTGTCTGCACCAAGTTCTGGAACGGTGTAGTGTGTGGTCACGTGGTGCATGCTAACTAATCAAATTAACGTCTAAAGCAGCAGACAGGCATTTGTTGAATCTTGTGAACTTGAACACCGCTATTCGTCTCCTTGGTTGAACGTCATTTCCTTGCACCAGCCTGACACCTGGATACACCTGCACTACACCTAGTGTCAAAAAGTGCAGCGAACTATACGGGGCCACTGGCGTACGCACGGGGGAAGGTCTGATGGGGCTACAGCCCTCTCCGAAATTTTGAGAAGTCAGAATTTTCAAATAAAAGCAGTGAAGAACTCGCGAGAAACTACAGTAGTAAATGCAAACACCCCTTAAAATGACCTCCCATTGCCATTTATGGGAAAAACGGAAAATTAGAGAAGAATCATATTTTGGTAAGTGATATTCGTTTAAGATGTAAATGAGAACCTAATTTCTTGAAATGAGAGACGTGATAGATCTTGTGTTTGTATATTTACTTTGGATGTAATAATAATAATAACAACAATAATTGTAATTTTCATATGCATTTATTATTACATATTAGTAGTAGTAGACGTATCGATTCATTTGTGTTTGGCATTCCGTTCCAGCAAAAACTGAACTAAAAATAAATAAATGAAACAAGTTTGAAATTCGGTTCTGTTCTTAGTCTCAAGAGACCCTTATATAGGGTTGAAATGTTACGTGCTTTATTAAATAACTAGTTGATTACCCAGCGTTGCCCGGGTATTTATTTGTCGCAATCTTCTATTCTTCTTCTTATAAGGCGCTACAGCTCTTTATGGGCTTTGGCCTGCTCAATTACATCCTTCCACTCTTCTCTACTCAACACACATTTCTTCCAGTTCTGTGTCTTCAGTTTTCTTATGTTAATTCCGACATCGTCTATCCATCTGGTTTTGGGCCTTCCTTGTGATCTTGTAGCAACAGGTCTCCAATTGTAAATTTGTTTCACAATTCTTTCTTCGGGCATTCTTTCAATGTGACCCAACCAGCTCAATCTTTGTGATTTGATAAATCTTCTTATATTCTTACTCTTTATTAATATTTCGAGCTCTTCGTTTGTTTTTATTCGCCATATATTATTAGATTGTCTCGTTGGACCATATATTTTCCTTAATATCTTTCTTTCAAATATCATTAGTTTTCGAATTATATCTTCTTTCAGCACCCAGGTTTCACAGCCATATGTAACCACAGGTCTTATTATGGATTTATACAGCTTTAATTTTATTTTTCTGGTAACTAGTTTGGATTGGAATATCCTCTTATTCCCATAAAATGCTCTGTTTCCAGCTGCAATCCTTTCTTTAATTTCTTCTTCGATTTCATTGTTTCCATTTACTATTGACCCTAGATATTTAAATGACTGTACCTGCTCTATGTGCATTGTATCTATATCCTCATTTTGTTGTTGGATTTTTCTTCTTGTACACCTCATATATTTTGTCTTTTTTTCTTTCACTATTAATCCATATTTCATTGCCTGTTGCTTTAGTTTCACTAGTGAGTCCACCATTGATTGCTTAGTTCTTGTAATAATTACTATGTCGTCTGCATATGCACCGACCTGTCTTAATCTTGTTGAAATGTTTCCTCTGATTTCCAACTTCTGAATTATTTCATCCATGACTATGCTAAATAAAATTGCTGATAATGGGTCTCCTTGTTTTACTCCTCTATTTATTGCAAATTTCTGACTAAAATCATTGTTTCCTTTTACTACTGCTGTAGTGTTTTGTAATGTCATCTTTATTAATCTTATTAGTTTGTTTAGAACATTAATTTTCTTTAGACATGTAGGAATTATATTTCTATTTACTGAGTCAAATGCTTGCATAAAATCGATAAATATGTTATGCAATTCGATATTATATTCATAACATTTTTCATATATTTGTCGCAGTATGAATATATTGTCAACTGTAGATCTATTTGGTCTAAATCTTCTATTAGACAGGAAAATAATGAATTCTAACAATAGTGTAAAATGAACTTGAACGGCATTTGTAGTGTCACTATTAATCTTAGCGACCCCGAAAACTATGAATTACACACTAATATCGGTCGCTTTTCATGTAACCCCTTCCCACACCCACCCCTAGTCGTGCCAGGGGTGTCTTGGAGTTGAACGGCATTGGGATTGTCACTTGCATCTTAGCGACCCCGAAAACTATGGATTCGACACTAATATCGTTCGTTTTACATGTCACCCCCTTCCCACCCAACCCCTAGGGGTGCCAGGGGTGCCTTGGAGATGAACGGTCGTTTTCGATTATTTTCACATGTCACCCCCTTCCCACCCCCACCCCTAGGGGTGCCAGTGCCAGTGGTATCTTACCTCCAGAGTATTTATTTCCAGAATGTAAGTCATATGTGTACCAAGTTTGGTTGAAATCGCTCCAGGCGTTCGAGAGTTATGCCGGAACAAACATATATATTTTCAACCAAACTTGGTACACATATGACTTACATTCTGGAAATAAATACTCTGGGGGGTAAGACACCACTGGCAGTGGCGCCCCTAGGGGGTGGGGGGTGGGAAGGGGGCGACGTTTCTGTAGATACATGTAAAATTGAGAAGATAATGAAGGTGTCTAGGAGGATGGGGTTAGCGAGAAGAAGGGCAAAGGAAATTGGGTACTTAACGTTAATTAATAATAAATCAATCGAGAGGCTATGAATTCGTATCCCGGACAACACATGGATCTCTGTTCGGTTCCCCTTGACAACTATTTTAAACTTACTTTTTTGCTTTCTTCTCTATTGAAACAACAGTACTAGTAATAAATACGGTAAATGAAACCGTAAATATGTCGCTAATCCGAACAGTCTTCATTTGATCCGACAGAGAAGGAAAGTTTCAAGACCAGTTGGCAACACTACCATCCATTGGATAACATCCACCTTCAATCTGCACCGCGGGATCTAAAAAAGTATCTCCCTAGCAGTGAGAAAACCAAGAGGTTGGATACACTGACCCTCATGTCAAACAGGTGTGTCTCCCTTGCCAGTTTATCTTAATACCTTATCTACAAGTTAGTCTGCACAGATGGAATTTTTGGGATCCCAAGTATGTTTCGGTCCGAGAGTCTCTCTCGGTTCTCCATCTTCGTTCTCTCCGGGCGTTGAGGTGGACGCACATTCTCCCCCCTCCCCTCCGAAACCCCCCTCAACTTATTATGTTCAGCGTCAAATAAATCCGATGGCGGAGAAGATTTACCGCTGCCTTTTTATAATATTCGGCCAATAAATCTAATCCGGTAACACGCCTTGAACTAGGCATGTGTTTATTTTAGTTGTGTCATGATGGGCCGGGGGTAATTATTTCTCCCCTCCCCCAATCCCTTCTCTGGGAATTCAAAAGGCATGGTTAAGAAAAGGGGGGTGGAGTGCTCTAAGGTGAGACGCCATTAAGGAACAAAACTGTCAACGAGACTTGCTCCGTTCAACAACTCCAGGATTTATGTCTATGTTTAAATCATCCGAGTACAGACTGCTCCTTTAAAGCTGATTGCATTTTTGTCCGATACCCCAACACCTGTATGGAAATAAATAATCATTATTTGGTTGTTTTCGCTAATAACCCTAAGAGTGTGCCCCACCCATCTGTTCCAGTCTGTAACTTGCATAATAGGGATCCGGCATAATGATGTTGATTAGTAAAAACGGTGCAGTTGCACTTGTAAGGGTAACACTTTACTGTACCACCTTCTTAGATAACTGAAGAGCGTCCATATGCTGTAAGCAGCTGTTCTTGGTTGTAGTAGGTAGGTGTACGTAATGGCTATAATCCTGCACGACTGTGTTCGAATAAAAAAAATTAAAAATATTGATTGATTTGGTTAATTTTACTTCGCTTTTCTTCCACTTTTGCCTAATCGCGAAGATGAGGATGAGGGATGAAATTGATGGGACACTCACAAACAGTGGCGTATGCTAAGTTTAAGACCAGGGCTATCTCACTATGACACTTGGTCCTAGGCTATGGAGTAAGGGAGAAGACTAGGCTCATTCTTGACGTCTTCAAGGAAGCCACGTTGCCATCCCAACGGTAGTCAGGTTGCAAATTTATAAAAATTCAAGTTGCCAACTCCTAAGACTTCTGGTTGCCAACTCCTAAGAATTCTGGTTGCCAACTACTAAGAATTCAGGTTGCCAGCTCCTAAGAATTCAGGTTGCCAACTCCTAAGAATTCAGGTTGCCAATTCGTAAGAATTCAGGTTGCCAACTGCTAAGAATTCAGGTTGCAAACTCCTAATAATTCTGGTTGCCAACTCCTAAGAATCTAGGTTGTCAACTCCTAAGAATTTAGGTTGCCAACTCCTAAGAATTCTGGTTGTCAACTCCTAAGAATTCAGGTTGCCAACTCCTAAAAATTCTGGTTGCCAACCCCTAAGAATTCAGGTTGCCAGCTCCTAAGAATTCAGGTTGCCAGCTCCTAAGAATTCAGGTTGCCAACTCCTAAGAATTCTGGTTGCCAACTCCTAAGAATTCAGGTTGCCAACTCCTAAGAATTGAGGTTGCCAACTCCTAACAATTCAGGTTGCCAACTTCAGAATCGCCATTATCTTCAGTATTTTACTTTCTAGGCTTCAGGTTTCGCAGATAGCCTAGCTAGCCTGTAATATACGCTCCTGCTCACAAACACACCCATGCTTAGGCCGGGATTTCAACATGGGACATTTGGCGCCGTAACGCGCTATGCTATGCTAACCAGTCTGCCCCAGCGATAGGCTAATATAATATGTAATAATATACAAAAATAATGTATATAATGACCTGTCGCGCAGAACAGCCTGTAAAGGCCAAGGCTACCAACTGCTAGCCTCACTCCCACCTGCCGAGGTGGGAGATGATACAACCAGTTACGGGGTGACGTGTGATCAGCACAACGATCCCGCAGTTGTTGTTATAGGTTTCCATGAGAGGGTTAGGTTACTCATTTGTAGCTTCCCAGCTTTGTTAGGATGGTGGGAGGCCACCGGTCCCATACAAAGGTCTCCCTTATCGCACAACACTTCTGCAACTTGGCATTCTGACGTCAGACGAGGAATTCCTTTCTTTAAGGTTAAATGCCCAAGTTATTTAGTTAGGCTAGCTAGGTTCAGTTCTCTTAGCATACATAGTAAATTTGTAGTGTATTTATGCTAATAGAACCTAACCTAACAGGCCTAACCTAACAAAGTAGGCATTCCTCGTCTGACGTCAAAATGCAAGGTTGTAGAAGTGTTTGCGATAAGGGGGACCCCAGGAAACTCGAACCTGCGCGCGTCCCGTAGGCGTAACCCAAGCATTACGCCCTAGACAGCACGGCCAAGGTGCCGGATACCCCATATATAAATATATACCGGGTGGTCCATTTATAGTGATAGTATGAAATATCGCATGCAGAATGCACCCAATCGAAAAATTGCACAGAAAAAAGGTGTGATACTATTGAGGGGGTAAGTCAATGCCGGAAAAATTTCGTCGCCGCCACCTACCCCTTAAGGGGGGTAAATGTGAAATTTCAAATGGAACACCCCCATTCGTTTTACATATTTGGATTCCGTGTTGAAAAAGAAGTATTTTTTGTTCGAAAAATTTAAAAAAATTGCAACCTTCGAACATTTATAAACATTTGGTAGTTTCAGTTTCATTTTGTTCCCTTTATGTAATAACAGTTTTGGTTTCCGTTGATAACACTGCAAAAACGAATTTTATTCAAGACATGTGTGCAAAGAATTCGGCAAAAGAAAATTGTTTGCAATTTATGTTTTTGTGTAACAATAAATAATATTATTTTGTTCCAACTCTTTGGTTTCAAGGAACAATTTCTTACGAACAACAAAATTAAGTATGTTACTACAAATTAGTTATCATTTGAGGTACACAAATGAATGTTTAAAGGAGCAAATGTTCAAAATGATGACCGTTCTCTTCAATGCATTTCAAAACACGGTGTCTGAAGCTCCACACTGTTCGTCCCAAAATGTCAGGAGTGATAGAGGCACAAGCATGAATAATTCGTGCCGCATGTTTTCTGGCGTTGTTGGAACTTCGTGGTAGCACTTTTCTTTAAGTAGTCCCCAAAGGCAGAAATCAGGTGACGTGAGATCGGGTGAACGAGCTGGCCAAGAAACGGGTCCTCCACGTCCTATCCATCGACCAGGAAACTTTGTGTCCAACATGTCTCGAGCCTGAATGGAGTAGTGAGCTGGACAACCATCATGTTGATACCACATGTTGCAGCGCTGGTGCAGTGGCAATTCCTCTAACAGCTCTGGCAGAATATTTACCAAAAACTCTGTGTACTTTTGTCCATTTAATGTGCCTTCAATGAAATATGGTCCAATCAATCGGCTTCCAATTATTCCGCACCAAACATTTACACTCCAAGGTCTTTGGTGTTCAACTTCTCGAATCCAATGCGGATTTTCAACAGACCAATAATGCATATTTTGTCTGATGATATGACCATGGTTGGTGAATGACGATTCGGCAGAGAATAACACCAATGAAAAGAATTGTTATATATATATACACACACTGAGTGCTTAAAAAATGTATACACACTTTAAAACATGATAAAAAATTCGTATTCCCACCTGAGGGGGTGAAATACGGTAGAAATGTAGTGTGATGTTTGCTCAATAGATGACACCAGGTACCAGAATAGAATAGAATAGAATAGAATTTATTTCCAGTATGAGCCTTTACAGCTATACATACCATACAAGTGAAAAATTTTCGTGCACTTTCCCTACACCCTTCCTCCTTTTTAGTCTGCTTCCACCTTCACCTTGCTTGGGAGCTCACAAACACTATTTCATTTCAAATCTTTCACTGTACTTGCACTGTTACCTGAGTAGTTCCTAGATTTTCTCAAATTTATTTATTAAATTATTTATTTAGTACCCCTCCCCCCTTTCACACATGGTCGCTATCCCCACTGAGCTTCTTTGCTCTCTTTACCCAGGCGTAGTGTAGGAAAGTTCCCAGATTCCTTATTTGCGCCTCCCCCCCTCTCGGTCTCTCCCTCCTAATAACGCTTGTCATTATATTCTCAATGTTATCTTCATTTATTTCCCTGATATATTTTTGTCTTGCCTCCCCTGTTTCTTTACACTGGAGGAGAATGTGAAATTTCGTCTCGTCTTCGCCGCATAACGGGCATTCTACGCTCCCGTCCTCCCGTTTAAGTCTAACTTGTGCCCATCCCCCCAGTCTGAACCAGGCCAATCCTGTCCTTTCTTTTGCCCCACACAGATCTACGTAGTTCCTCCTTCCCCATTCTCGATCCGTATCTACTATCTTCGCCGATGTTAACGATATTTTTGCGTCGCATTCTGCCTAAATTTTCTGTTTGGTAATATCTTCCAGCCTGGCACGTATGGCCCCTAGCATCTGCATATCAATTCTCCCCTCTATTCCCTCTTCCCACACCCATCCTAGCCCTATACTGTATAATTCCGTCTTTATTTTTGCTACCCATTGCCTCCCATTACCCCCCCTTATCTGTGATTGTACACCGAGTTTCTTCAAATTTCCCCCCTCCATGGTGATCAGTTTTGCCCAGTATTTAATGCTCCTCATTTTGGCATCCACTTCCTCTCTTAATTTTCCCATTTCCCTAAGTGCCCCACATGTTGCCGTACCCCTCCCTACTCCTAGCCCTTGTTTTAGGAATCTAGACTGTACGACGTTTACGGTTTCCCCTCCCTCCCAGACCCATAGTTCGATGCCATAGAATAGTGTTGCCTTAACTGTGGCCTCGTAGACCCCCTCCAGAATTTTGATTGGAATATTTGGTACTTTGTATTTTATTTTTCTTGTTTTTTCTAACGCAAAAATTGCTTTACATTTATTCCTGTGTACGTGCCTTGCCCACCTACCCGTCATTGTCATCACCATGCCTAAATAATCGTACTGTTTCACCCTATCGACACTTGCCTCCCCGTATTTCCATTGTTCATCCCTACCAAATACGTACCCGTTCTTAAATACCATTATTTTGGTCTTCTTCATATTTACTCGCATGGCCCATTTCCCGCAATATCCGTGTAACGTGTCTAGACCGTTCTGTAGACCTGCTGTTGTGTTCGAAATCAGTACCAGGTCGTCTGCGTATAACAAAAGTGGTACCTTTACGTCGGATATCTTTGGTGGATCCGTGTCCTTCTGCGTTATTTCCTCCACGATATCGTTGATGAAGAGGATAAACAGCAGAGGGGAGAGAACGCACCCCTGCTTCACCCCCAGTATTGATTCATTTGCCCCTGTAACGCCCTCATTCCCGCACTTTACGCAAAACTTAACTTTTTCATATGCCGCTTGGAGAGCTCTGATCATTCTGGCGGATACCCCAACGTCCCACAATTTTGCCCACAACATTTGCCTGTTTACCGTGTCAAAAGCCTTTTCGAAATCCACGTAGCAACAATATAGTTTCCCCCTTTTGATCCCTAGTTTTTCTTGTATCAATGTCTGCAATAAAAGTACATTGTCTATTGTCTGATAATTTTTCCGAAATCCAGCTTGCAGAGGAGAAAGAACATCAAAAATTTCGCACCATTTTTGTAATCGTCTATATAATATCTGGCAGTACACTTTGCTCAGTACGGACAGTAATGAGACCCCCCTGTAATTGTTAGGATTGTTTTTTTCCCCTTTACCCTTGTAGATGGGGCAAATGATGGTATCCGACCATTTTTCCGGAAACAGCCCCTTCCTGTAGAGCCCATTCATAATCTCCCTGCCCATTTTCGCCATTAGTGAATTTTTATTTGTGCCCTTTATAATCTCAGCGGTTAAGCCATCCCTGCCTGCCGCCTTCCCGTTTTTTAGCGAGTTGATTGCTAGAGAGTATTCATTGTCTGTTACATCCTCATCTAGAATTGGTACGAAGGTGCCAAAGTAATATCCATCGTTCCCAGGTGTATTTATTTCTCCCTCCCTTGTTCCCATTATTCCCTTAAAGTGTTGTTCCCACATTTGGGGAGTAATCTCCGCCTCCGTGTACTCCTTCCCTCTTAAATTCCGGATTATTCTCCATAGCTGTGCTGCGTCTCGCTGTTGCACGGCCTCCTCTATCGCCTTAACCCTTCCCTCCTCCCATTTCCCCCTTTCCCTCTCCAGTATCGTAGCGTATAGTTTCCGCTGTGTCACATACGATACTCTATTTGCCTCGTTGCTGAGTAATTTGAATTTTTTCAGAGCCCGTGTCATTGCTTTTTTCTGAATTTTGCATGCATCATTATACCATCCTCCCTTTTGAGTTTTCCCTCCCCCCCGCTCATCCTGTATCATGTGCCTGGCTGCCCTCTCAATGCAATGGTAGTATAATTTTAATGCTTGAAGTACATCCCCCTCGGTTAGTAAATTCAACATCTGGTTCGACATTAGCTCTGAAATTTTGTCGATTAATGTATCTGAAAATTCCCGAGAACCCTCCTCCTTCCATCGGTACCTCCGAACTGCTTCGGGGGCAGCGCCGCCTGTTGCCCCCAGCGCCACTACGTAGTCAGTGACGAGTGATTCATATCAACATGGCGGAAGTACGGTTGAACTTTGAAGAGTGTAAGGATTTGTTAAAGTGGTACTGGAAACTTGAGGATGTTCTTGAATTTCAGAGACAATGGAGATGTGAGAAATTCGAACTGCATGGAACAGTGTGTGATGTGTTACTGAAGCAGTAGTGGTCCGTACTCAGAGATGTAATGATGCTGGAGGCCATCAGTTTGAGCATTTATTGTAAACTTTTAGCCCAGAAAGTGCATTGAAATCTTCAAACTGACTTGCAACCTACTTTCAGGTAAATACACATCTTTGTATGAAGACATTTTAACAAATTTTTCTTCTCCTGATGTGTGTATACATTTTTTTGTAGCACTCTGTATATATATATATCTTTCCTTATTTCTTTCCTTCCCTCTCTCTCTCAAAAAGAAAATAAATAAAGAAGGAAGGGGAAAGGAAGAGAGAGAGGAGAGGAGAGGAAGAGAGAGAGAGAGAAGAGAGAGAGAGAGAGAGAGAGAGAGAGAGAGAGAGAGAGAGAGAGAGAGAGAGAGAGAGAGGATATATTAATCATTTGATCTGAGCTACAAACTTTATGCATTCTGAATATTCACACTCCATCCTTTCGTCGTGATCTAGCTGACATGAAATTTTTATACAAGATAATAAATGGCAAAATCAAAACAGATCTCCTAATCAGTGAATTCACACTTAGGGTATCCCAAAAGCTAACACGCAACCTGCAACTCTTCCACAACCCAACCACTAGGCTATCCCTTCTACAACGCTCCATGTTTTACAGGCTCCCAGAAATCTACAACAAACTTCCCCTGAATGTAGATATTTTCCTTCCAGAACGTAATTTTTGAATATTACTGACGAAGAACATGTAAATCTATCCCATCTTGTTTTTGTTTTTATCTTTTGTTATTTTTTATTTCTACTTTATGTTGCTTCAGTGTAAAATGGCCAAATAAGACTGTATCTGAAACTGTGAGTAAATAAGTAAATTTCAACTGATGTATTAACTTTTCGGTATGCAGCTGCAGGCCTGAGACAGGAGTGTCCTGTGTTAGATTCACTGGTGAGGTTCACTTTCTTATTTCATCAGTTCATCATCCTCGTCTTTGCGATCCATTTACAGAAAGGAAAAAAACAACGTATGATAATTGAAACGCATGAAGTTAGGAAATTGCAGCTGTTGATTCCCTTTTGTGTTGTTAGATGGTGCTGCAGTCGCCGAGCGGAGGTGGGAAACGACTGGATATAATTACGAGGGTAAGTGGGACCCCGATACACATCAGAACAGTTAGCTGATCCATCTGTCCATAATCCCTCAATGCTTAGCCCATTGTCACAAAGAAGGCGGGCGGGAACAGATAAGAGGCAAACAGAATGAGATTGCATTTTGTACAGCTTACAAGCCAGAAATGTGGTTCTTCAATTCTCTTTCTCTTTTTTCTACCCGCAGTAAAAATGACACTTTTCTGCGGGGCTTATTTTTCGCGTTTAGGGCGAGGCGATGCATCTAGTACGCTGATACTAATTTTACAGGACGGTAGTGTTGTTTACGTTATCAGACGTAATATTGTCAGACATCCGGGGCCTTAGTACACGCTGTAAGTTCTTGGGAAAGCAGTTTGGCGAAAATTAAACCCCGCCAATACCTCTTTATCCGGTTTGCCCTTGTACGAGTCGTTTACAAGACAAACATCGGTGTCAAACCTCGTATGCTTCCCTTGCAAATGGTTTGAAAATGTCACTCGCTATCTGTTTTCGTTCTGGTCTCAACCTAACGAGATGTGACAAGTGTCTGTTGGATGAGAGGAGTGATGAATTGTCATGCGCGATTTTTCACATACCTGGCATGCGAGTTGTATTGTGAGATTTACCTGTGTGTCATTCTCCTTACGGTCCAATTAGGAAACTGTGACAATTTTAGGGTTAGTGATGCTGTGGCGACTTGTAATATGTCCACTGGACTGGTTTATTCCTCTTTTTCATAACCAGGAAACGAATTTATATGTTCCAAAAAAATAAGTGTTTCATTTGTAAATGGAGCATTCCACGAAAAAGTCCTACTCCATGTAAATAAGAAAATGAATTAATCTGAAAATTATTATTATTGTTTTTAATTGTATTAAGGTTTAAATGCTTTCAAATGTTTAAATGTGTGTGAATGCATGTAATCTACATAATTCACCAACAAAAGTTATTACAATCTGTTGCCTATATGCTTCACAGACAAATGAAGTCAAACTTCGCTACATTTTTTAAAGCGTCACACACGTGACATATTTTCGTTAATGCTTTTCATGCATTCAGGATATGTCGTCACGTTCATTTTTTTTCATTTGTTAGGAGACAGCACAAAGTACTTGCCGGCCCCCGTGGCGGAGTGGTTAGCACATTTCGCTACGACGCCAGGGATCCCGGGTTCGAATCCCGGCTTGGGTATGGATGTTTGTGAGTGTCCATTCATCACTCATCTCCATCTTCGCAATCCGCCTCTCGTGTATTCATGTCCACGAACTTTTAAATGAGATGGTTACCATTATTTCTCATGTTTGTTGTACGTACGTGCCTTTGTCCACAATCTGGATTCTTCCTCGTGCTCTGTGATCTCATAGGCCTGTATAGCCTAGGTTAATACTGCATTAAAAATTATGATAAGCGATCATTCATAAATCAAAACCTCAAACATACCTGTAAACCTTAGTATATAATATATACCGGGTGTCCCAGAAGTCTTTCCCTGATTACAAACATTATTCATATCCGCTATATGCAATGTAGAGATGTGAAAGTGGTGCCAAAATGTTGGGAAAGTAACCAAGTTTATTTGTTGCAGGTTTGAGTAACGTGGCTGTAGTGTAGCAGTGTCAGTGCCCAGAAAACCAGAAATGTTCACAAATCAGGAAAAAAGCTCAGCATGTCCTCTGGTATCACGAGACCCGGTCACCAATAACAGTGCAGAGGAACTTTCAAATGTACAGAATTCTTTCGTCTAGAATATCTGCCATCAATAAGTTGGTATTTAAAAAATGGAATTTATCTTCATTCCCAAATCCTGTCGAGTCCAAGAAACATTGTATGGAAAGATGCCACCTGATGTCAAGAGCATTAATTCCGGATTCCTTGGTACTGACACTGCTACACTACAGCCACATTACTGAAACCTGCAACAAATAAACTTGGTTAGTTTTCCAACATTTTGGCACCACTTTCACATCTCTACATTGCATATAGCGGATATGAATAAAGTTTGTAATCGGGGAAAGACTTCTGGGACACCCGGTATTATGTGCGTGAAAACAAAGTTTGTTCCCTTGAGACATCATACATCATACATGGGATAGAAAATTTAGATGAAATCCACAAAATCTCCCGGATGGCGTGGTGGTAACGTCGTCGCCAGTCCCGATTAACCTATCTGTGCATAAAGTGGACTTAAAAACGTATTCATTCAAGATAGAAAATAAAATGCAAATACCACTGACTGTACAGGAACGTAGTTATACAGAGTGTCCCAAAAAGAATTCCCTGATTTCAACTGCGCACAGTTTTTTTTTTTTTTTACTGCAAGGACACAAACACACCAGATTCGATTCAGAAATACATTGGAAAACTTTTCACGTCACTTCATGAATTCTATTAACACTCAAACTGTCAAAACGGTATACTACCTCACGCCACACATTTTGTAGCATTTGGAAAAAGACACCTGCAATCGTATGTATGAAGGCCAAATCCAGCCGACCAATGACGCCACTTCCACAACAGCGCTCCCGGTGGCGAAATTAAGACCTGCTAATCGCTGGTCCACAAACTTCAACAGTAAAGGAGTTTACCTACAACAAACAGCCCGAAGTCAGATGAAACATTGTAAAGTTATAAATAAGGAAATTATTTTTGGGACACCCTGTACTTGTGTCTCATAGATATAGAAACTGTAACACCATTAGTAGTTTTTGTAGTTTATGGATTCACCTGGTCGATGCTAAATTGTGCACTAAATTCTCTAGTATAGACGCGATCTTTCTCTGTTGCATTTTTAAAGCAACGGAAGGTAAGCAAAACTGGAGTGATTTGTGGCTAGTCATTTGCAAGCGAAACTGTGTAAGGACAGACGGAGTTGTCATGTCCCTCGCTGGCTTTATGGCTAAATGATCTGTCACAATTACGTATGTCATAATGCACGGTGTTTTAAGACGGCCCTTTAACATTTCTTGTCTCTGATATCTCCTTGTCCTGCTGGACAGTTGGCTTGCATTCCTGCGACTGCGCATTCGAAATAACTTACTCCTTCAGAGCTCCGTTTCCAGTGTGGCCAGGTTGTGGAATTAATATGTACAGAACGAATTTTTTCAGTTGATATTTCGGGTCGTAGGTAGGAGGGAGGGGCGGAGGGGGCAGATCCTGGAATGAGAAGAAAAATGTCCTCCCTCCCTTAATTTATTTATGTCCATCCCTCTACCCCATTGCTTTCCATTTCTTGCCACCTCTTTCTACAGGGTGTTTCAAAAGTCGCGCAACCAAAAATTCGATCGCCTGAATAATGGAAACGTAAGAGATATTTATATGGGATTTTCTGTATTATAAAGTATAATCCATTGAGATATGTTTCAATGCTTAACATTATCAGTTTATTCTGACGCGTAGCCAGAATTTTATTTCGGGGCGGGGGGGGGCTCATCCCTTATCAGCACGGACGTCGCCAGAAATATTTGTACAGGGGTTGAGGCAATAGATAAAACTTGATTAGTACAAATAATAATGACAATAATAATTATTGTTATTTTACAATAAGTTATTGAAAATATACCATGATTTCAATCCAAATTTATTGTTATTACATAAATTGAGGGACTTTGCTAGAGTTAGAATAAAAACTCACACCTTCCAGGAATTCAAGCCATGGAAATCTCTCCGTAGCTAATCCCGGGTTCGAATCCCGGCCTGAGCATGGATGTTTATGAGTTTCTATTCATCAATTTCATCATATCATCACTCATCCCCATTTTCGCAATTAACCAAAAGTGGCTCAAAGGCGAAGTAAAATAAAGCAAATCAATCAAATCTCCGTAGCTAGACAGGAAAGGGAAGATTCAACATGATGTTGATTGATTGATTTGTTGTTTCTTTACTTCCCTTTTCTGCCATTTTTGGCTATTCACGAATGGGTGATGACATGATGAAATTGATGAAGAGACACTCATAAAGAACACCCATGCTGGGATTCGAATCTTGAACCCCTGGCGTCGTAGCGTGCTAACCACACCGCCACGGAGCAAACGGACGAACAATTGCCTCATCAGGGATTCGAACTTATTAACTAAATCATTATTTTTATACAATCTTTTGTTTTCGTTCTAGGGAGGGGAGTGTTTGTAACGTTGCATACCTGAGTTGTCATCTCTACTCACACGCACAGACGTTCCTTATTTCAACTTTCCCCTGGGTTCACGAGAGCCAGACTGCAAGAGATGGGTATCTCGACAAGGCTGAGCTTTGCATCGGAGTGAGCCATTAGGTGGAGGTAAAATACGGCCGCGTCACAGTTCGGGGTGAAAGGAAGGCTGCACAGGCCTAACAAGCACGCGGACATGGGAGGGCGACACCTAGAGAGGGCGAGAGAAAACAAAAGATACCCGTGGAATTAGGAGACTGGGAACAGTGATGCATAGCATGGAGCACGATGGACGCCCTACAGCGGGAACATACAAGCTCAGGATAAAGTGGTCAAGACTGGCAGCGGACAACATTCTCGTTGGCTTCTCGGGACTTCATAGGCCTAAAATGCCATGGTTGCCAGCGGTGGAACAATTTGTTTCAGGTTCGAAGTAATTCTTGATGGTTTTTCTTTTTTTTTTGGCGACGAATGATTAAGAGATACTTCTCAGCATAGTCAGGTCGGTTCCTTATGAGTAGGGCACGGAAATTGAAGACCTATAAATTGCCAAAAAAAAGACCTATAAAAAGACCTAAAAATATCAAAAATAGGACATAAAAAGGAAGAAAAAGGACGTATAAATGTGATCCAAATTAATTAATAACTTCAGTTTTAATTACATATTTAATGAATATGCGCGGCACCTCCTTATCTGACTTGAGATCCTTGCAGGCGCGTGCTGTCTGGTCGTATATACCGTGCTGAAAGTTTCAAAACAAGAGAAAGTTGCCACTTACAGCGCGACCTTTCAGACAAGTTACGGTTAAAGGACCTTGTACCGTATCTGCTTCAGTCGTCCAAGAATGTTATTCTCTCGTTTCAGGAATGGTTCAAATATATTTATTTATTTCTGTGTTTATTATTTCTTTACTACAGAAAGGATGTTTAAGAGGTGATGAACTGATGATGATTCGAATTGAGAATGGGCAGTAATAACGTAGTCGAAAGAAGGTGAAGTTCCAAAAAAAGCCGTTAAGACCTAAAAAGAGGCTAAAAAAGGACCAATAAGCCAAAAAACGCCAAAAAAGGCAAAAAAGGACAAATAAAACTCATCTTTTTCTGGCCTACAATGACCCAAAATGAACATATATTATGTTGGGCCTTGTCTTCCTCAACTTCCGAGCCCTGCTTATAAGCTTCTGATTAGCTAGCTATTGAGAGCTAACGTCACTCTCATCTTCAGAGAAGTGAAGTGAAGTGAAGTGAAGTGAAGAAGAGATTCTCGTTATATCTTCCAAGTCAATAAAACATTGAAATGCTGACCAAGACAAAATTTATGGTATAAAAATATACACTAAAAACGTAATGTTTCCACCCTCTAACAGGGTTTTCTTCAGACGAAGATTCACAATAAATTGAACTGCATATTCGTCTGAAGAAGACCCTGTTAGAGGGTGGAAACGTTACGTTTTTAGTGTATATTTTTATACATTAAACTATGGAGTAGAACTGTGGGAGTTAAGGGGGGACAACACAATAATTGGCATACAAACAGAATTTTATAAGAGAGTAATGGGCGTAAGCAGAGGCACGGCCAACTGTGGGATTCTCAAGGAATTGGGCCTGAACAGAGACACGGTACAAGCACGGACGAGGGTTGTTAAATATTGGATGCGATTATCACAAGAGGGCCAAACTACGCTGAGGGAACAATGTTTGGAAATACAGACAAGGGAGGAAAACGTTTACAGCTGGGGGTCTGGAAGTGAAAAATCTCTTATATAATAGCGGAATGGGTTGGGTATGGGAAGAGGGAGGAAGGGGGGCATCTCAACAGAAAATCAAATCAGGGACAGGTTACTGGACATAGACAGACAAGAAATAATAGCAGACTGCCAAACAAAGACCTCAATCAGGGAACAGCTAAGAGTAAGAGAATGGGGGGAAAGCGAAATATATCAAGGTTGTGGAAAACAATGAAAGAGGCGCGCTGGCATGGTTCAGATTAGGGGGATGGAAACAACTAAGATAGAGAAACGAAGCAGGGGAAACGATATGTCCTTTGTGCGATGGGGAGGAGACGGACGAGCATATCCTACTGAACTGCCCTTCTACACGTGACCTAAGGGACAAATGGCTGAAAAACTTAACAGGGAGGGAGGTGATAGAAGTGCTGGACGACAGAATAAAGATAAAGGAAGCGGGGCAGCAAGTGGGGAAATACCTGGGAGAAGTAAGAGAACGGCGGGGGGAAGCTATTAGAGAAGGCAGCGAAATGAATGATCATGCTCCAGCCGAGCCATCTTTATAGTGTAAGTGTGTGTGTAAAGTAAAATGTATGCGTTTTTGGTGAAAGTGCGGGAAAAGAGAAGTGGGGCGAGGAAGAAGGAAGAAAGACTGGAAGAAGAACTGTCGAGGGAGGGGAAGAATGTGTATATAGGGGACAAAGTAAGAGACAGCTTAAAAGAAAACTAAATATAACAAAATATTGTAGAAAAAATCAAAACTATGTTGTGCGTTCAGCCTATGCCTCGCACAAAAATAAAATATTCTAAATGAGCCGACACACGTGGCTGATGCGCTATGACGCCAGAGAACCAGGGTTCGAATCCCGGACTGGCCATCGATGTTCTTTGTTAGCGTCCCTTCATCAATTTCATCATATCATCAAGCATCCTCATCTTGGAAATTAGCTAAAAGTAGCAGAAAAGCGAAGTAAAATAAAACAAATCAATCAAAAACTGAAGCATATCGATTTTAGAGGCGGAGAAGTAAGTTATCTTGAAAAGCAGGAAAGCGACGCATGAAGTGTAAAAATTATGAGTTCGACTCTAATTCTACAGTTTTTGAATTGCTTTGTTTTCGTAAATTCAAGGGAAAAGGATGAATAATGTTACGTAGTGTTCAAATACTCGATGGATGTGTCAGTTTACTCGTGGCGCCTTCTATCCAGAGTCAAATTTTCACTCGTCCAATGGAAATGATTCATTCATCCCTGTCCTGCCATCTTGTGGCCAATTTGCCATTCACCTAACTGGCATAGTTACTGTTGCCAATTTAGATATTTTGGAGCCGGATCTGGCTCTTTTACATACTCATTTGCCTCATAAAATTTCCAAATGATCCAAGGAGCTATTTAGTTTCACGAGGGTAAATTTAGCTCCAAATCTAGCCTTTTTAGTATTCTACTGTCAATAAATTCGTATTTACAGTATGTTCTTCATGAGCACTGTTTCTTCGGAGCTGCGAGCTTACAAGGTACGAAATCATATGTGTCAGACTGGTTGCGTACAGAGCTTTTCACCGTTTACGTAAATTGCAACGAGACTCCTAACTGTTATTTGCGAACTACGGTGTCTGTTATTGGTTTTGAAATATGTCGATACAAATGCAAGTATTCAAGATTAAGCTGTGAATTGGGGACCCCCCGCCCTCTGCCCCACTTTGGCTCCGGCCCCCAAAGATCAACTTTTGCCATGAATATGTATTTGCACGTAAGGTTTAGAGATATATTGGCTGCGTCACCACTTCCCCGCCCCTTGAATCTCCAGTCACTTTATATAGCGCTGTGGCTGAAGCGAAGATGGCATAATATTGATACGATTTTATTTTCGATGTCCTACGACTATCTGTGGATTATTGAGGGTAGTAATTGCACTGCCGACCTATAAGGTGAAAACTTGTCATCACTTTAAAGATAATGGTGAACCCCTCCCCCTTTTCCCAGGCCTCCCGCACTGGTGCAAAAATCCGAATAAGGTTAATTTCGGAATTCATTTGTTCGTGCATGAATTAACCAGCTACCAGTTGGCACCACCATCGATGCTAAATCCTAATTTTCTCATTAAAAATTTAGTTTATGTATCTATTAATCAATGATGATCACTTGTACGTGATTTTGTATTTTATTAAATGCCTTTCCCTTCTTAAACATGTATAAGAAAAATCGTATTTTTAAAGTCACTAGTTCTACATGACGTAATCTGTGACGTAACATCGTTCCATATGATCTGTGGTGATGGATGTACGCTAAGTCGCTAACTATATTAAGACGGATGTAGAAAAACAAAAACAATGGCTTATTGTGCAGCCTTTTATTGTAACAACTGTCACAAGAGGAATCCAGAGCTGTCTTTTTTTCGTGTTCCATCAAATCCTGAAAGGTTAGTTATTTATGAATTCTGCTCGCTCTTTCTGTAAAAATCATTTCCATAAAGTTAGTTTCCACGGAGAATAATTCCTAGCATGTCTTCGTATTCTGTATTTTGCTTCATTTAAGTAAAAGGCCATGTGTTAAGAAAAACGTCTAAAAGGGTAAAGGTTCGATTTTGTAACTTAATGCTATTTATAAGTCACACAGGAGGATAGGAAGCCAACGAGAATAGTGGGAATGAGTTGAAGTTCAGAAAAGATCATTTGTGCATGTTGTAAAAGTTGCAAGTTATCGCGCTCCTATTCGCTACTGCATGAAGTTTATTTCTTCTAGCATATAAAACTCTGTCAACATGTACAGGAGATGAAAAAATGTGTGTAAATATTAAAGCGATGAAACCAAAGGTAACGGTTCCTATCGTTCTATGATTTTTAAAAAAAATCTCTTAGCAGGAATACTAATTATCGTAGAATTTTAGCAATCATTGTCACACGAAATTTGAACCTTCCTTTAAGTAATTAGCACTCTTTCGATTTTTAAAAAATAATTTATTTATGTTCAAAAAAACAACTTAAAAATTACCTTAGGCAGGCTTTCGTGCATGTATTTTCCTTTGACAAGCGACTGTAAGTATCGTAGACTAGTGGGAATTAATGTAGAAGTAAATCGGATCCTTTGTAGAAAGAATTTAGGGAATTTATTTATAATACTAAGAGAACCAAACCTGGCCTGCCTAACCTAACTACGAAAGCATACATTGAACCAAATCATAAGTAATCGCTAAAGCTCCGCAGTATGTGTTAACAGAAGTAATTCGAAATCGAACCATGTTAAATTTGCATTCGTATCATGATGAAATTACAATAAAACAAAAAAAAACGTGGGCCAAACTTGGCATACTTAAAACGTACAGATTGGTACATCCCTAAGCACATAGAAACATCAAACCACTGAAACTTACTCACATAAGGATGAAGTGTGATGTAAATAAAGTTCTGCAAAGAAAACAAAGTAACTATTCGGAAAACTTCAATATGTATTATAGAGATGAGAATACAATTAATGTACAAAATTCATGTGTGGCATGAAATATTGGAATTGCACAATCAGTACCTTGTTCCCTGATTGAGGTATGAAGTAGCCATGAATGTAAATGCACACCAGATGATATTGTTTCCCCTTGTACATTAATTTCAATTAAGTGTCTTTACACACACATTCAAATTTGAAATAGACATGCAATTCATATTTACAAGTCAAAAGTAATCACTAATTTTGGAAACTAAATGAATCTAACCAACCTACATGTGCAGTATATGAGAGTTTCCCTCTATTTTACCAACATTTACATATGTGTTACTGTAAAGAACAATCCTTTCTCACTGGTGCCACAGGAGGAAGATTGTGTGTTTGAAATCTCATTTTAATCTATGTGCTTTAGTCACTTGAATTAGTGTAATAATTATGGATGTTACTCGTATTATTAATAATAATATATTTTGTTGATTGGATCATCTAATTATTCCTGTAGTTAATATTAGTGCTGTAATAGCTCCTGTTGCTGGTCATGGGCTTTGATCTACTAGATGGTATTGGTGATTTTCATTTGTTGACATATTTTCTGGCCTGGTATATTATTCAGAAATATGTTGAGTCATAACATTTTTCTTGAAAGCACTCCCGGGAGTAGATTCCATGATCCATTCAATGACAAAATTGCATTGTTAGCCAGTTGTAGGTTAGGCAGCAAGCCTCAGTGAATCTTTCTAAAAAATAATGTGGTAAAACTTTGCTTCATATGTTAGCAAGTTTAGTTCAATATCTATAATATTTTTTTTATTTGCATTGCCACACACTGTATGGTACCATAAGAATTAGTTACGATGAGAAATAATGTGAATAGTGATTAAAAATAAATCAATTGAATGTTGACAAGCACATAAGATTTTCCGCAATAGTTGAAGGAGCTATCACAGAATGGACCCTTATACATTTGACACCACTCTTGTACTTTATTCAACAGATACAGATAGTGATCTAATGCATATTCATTTAAGCAACTTTTCTTTGTGATGACAAGCTTTGGCCTTAGCTCACAAACAACTCTAGCACCATGGAATTTATCTTTTTTGAGTGACATAAAATGCAGAGTGCTTTGTCTTGCATAGTTATGTGTTTCTAAAATAATTTCTCATCTTTTATTTTTATCGTAGAGCTGAGATATGGTTGGAAAAAATATGGAGAAAGGACTTGAGGCACAAAGTATACCAGAATTACAGAGTTTGTGGAGAACATTTTTCGGACAAGATGTTTATGAATTGTAATATAAATAAGTTAGTGCATGAAGCATACCCAGATGTAGAACCAAGTAAGTATATTGCATTTCGTATGGAATAAGATTGTCATCAGTTATGGCTCATGCATAAGAAATGGTATTTTCTATTTTCTGCATTAAAAAAAATATGTATGCTTTAGAGATGAATTTTGCTTAAAGTACATAACACCTAACAACACAATACATTTCTTGAGGATGGTAGAAACAAATGTATTTAATGTTTCACTAAATATTCCAAGCAGGGTGGATAAAAAAAATGATAAATCAGATTTTATTTTTGGTAAAAAAAACACACTTAGAATTGATTGTATAGTTTTTGCATCATATATATATAGAGATTTTTTGTTATCGAAAAGTTTTTCAGCTGAACAGTCCTGTAAAATATTTGAACAGTTTGGTTAAAGGAAATAAAATGCACACATTTTTCTGTTTGAGACTGTACATATGTGAACCTACTATGGAAATGTTTGTTGAGGGTGTTAATGATAAAAAAAATTGCTATTTTTGCCTATAAAAATTACTGTATTTTAAATCAAGAGAAATGTAAGTGTGATTACAGTTTACATATTACATTTCCTATCGTATGAGCTTCACACCATCAACACAATTAAATTGTTACAAAGTTAATGTACTTTCACCAAAAGTGATTTAAATGAGTGATTTGTTTCTAAAAAAGTCACCTGATTTAAATTGAGATTCAAATCAGTCCACATTGATTCCAAGTATTCCCATCAACTAATGAGGTACATCACAATTGAAGGGATACAATTGATTGAACAGAATTGATATTATTTTGAAGTGACAGTGGCTTTGTTCCTTTTAGTTTACAGTAAATGTTGTTGTTGTCAGGAACTTTATTTCTTATGCCCTTCATGTTACTTAACTCTACTTCCTTTTCCTTAAATGAGGGTTACATTTGTTTCATTATTATAGGAAATAATCACAAATGGGATATTTTATTATGTTTCACAGTAGCGTAATTTTCAAATAACACTGACGTCATGAAAGAAAGTGAGGTTATATTCTGGACAGAGTTTACTCACTTCTGAATTAGTATGGACATTCCAAAAGTATTTATATAACTACAGCTTAACTCTCTCATGCCTCAATACTATTTCATGTAAGATTCATGTGTACAAAAGAGCTTGTCTAAGGAACAATTGAAGGCATATCACATGTTCAGTTTTGGAAGTGGCATACACATGGAATCATGTTGGTATTGTTACAGAATATATATAAGTTTTGTATTTTTCATCAGTAAGTAAACAGCTGACACTTTCCATTGACAAAATATGAATCATTGTCATAATAGATGTGTATATTTTTATATAAATTACCCAATTACAGGCAAGGAAAAACTACCATCAACATTGCTTCTGCACTTCAGACCAGAGGTTGGTGAACCAAGTGGCAGTAACAGGGAAACCAACACACAGCTCATGGGGTCAGAATTGAAGGAAACTGAAGCAACAGTTGATAGTGAAAAGAGTTCAAGTGATTGTCCAGTTGCAAGTGAGGAAATGGATATAGCAGCTTCACCCTGTGCAATGGAAATAACTGCAGTTGATCCATGTTCGACTCCTAAAAGGCCAACTGCAGTTGACCCATGTTCGACTCCTAAAAGGCCAACTACTTCTGGCAGGAGCAAGCCTACTCCTCGTACACAAGCAAGACTAAACAACATGAGAAGTACCATGTCAAAGCTGCGTTCCCAGTTGTTTAGAGCAAGAAAGAAAGTTAGGAAGGTATCGGAACATCTTGTCCGAATTGAATATGAAAGGACTGTTGAAGGTATGTTGAAGAAATGTGCTGCACATCTTCCATATCACATCTTGAAATTTTTTGAGATCCAGGTGAAGCAAACGCAGAGGAAGAAAGGTGGACGTAGGTGGCCATCATGGATGAAAGAATTTGCCACAAATTTATATTTTTCAGGACCTCGTTCCTATAGACTTATTCAAAAGTACTTCTGCCTACCATCTGAAGCAACACTTAGAAGATGGATGAAGTCTATTCCAATAGGACCAGGAATAAATGTTACATAACATCTTCTGTGTATGTATTATCCATACTCAGCATCTTTTAGAAAATTATAGTACATTTTTATGAACAATCACATTTTATTTGATGATTTATGATTTGTTTTTTTAAATACATAATATATAAGAAATTTAAAACATGAAATACTCAGATGTTATATGGGTACTACTTTCATTTACTGTATTTTATTCGCTATTTTAGCTTGTTATTGTCTTACTTTTGGAATATATTTCAATACTTTTTTTACATGTAAAAACTTTTCAAATTTTGAAGAAAATTAATATTTGCAGCTGTAAGTTACTTTCAGATTATTTAAAATTTACTTTTATACTTTTACTTGCCTATTAAGCTCTTCTAATTTAAGTCTGTAGGACCTTGAAGAGATTAACATACCTTATGCAAAATATATTAATTACTAGTGATTCAATAAATATATATATACCTGAATAACAATGTGTTTGTTTATTTTCCCTTACATTTGTTATTAGCAATAGAATATAATGTTTTACATTTCCACAGTATAAGTACTAAATCATTAGGAGTAATGTACTGACTCTGAAACTGTTCTCTTCTTCTGGAGTATTTCAACATGTAAATTCATTCTTGGTGAAGTATAACATGTCACCATGGTGAGTGTCCGACCAAGAAACCTATCAGTATGACTATCAATGGTTTGTCTAATGGAATTTCATTAACAATATTATGATAATATTCAATACAGTGGAAATTAATTGATGTAGGATTTTAAGGATTCCTTATAGTCTTTTACTCTATATTCCATATGTTTAATGCTAACAATATAATTTATATATGTAATTGGAAGTAAGATGCTTGAAATAAATTTTGGGACTTGTAGGCATAATGACTATATTGGGCCATTCAATGTATGTGAGGAAGAATCCTCTTATCTAATATCCTTACTTGAGTTTGAACTGTTCTTTTAGGTCTACTTTATGCACAGAAAGGCTAATTGGGTTGAACCTACCGTTTAAAGTGGGATCCGAAACACTATGGGTCTCCACCGGGTATCGAACCCATACCTGAGTTAAAAAATGGGTGTGAAGAGCCCCTTGAGAAAGGTTGAAAGTGAAATGTTATAAAGACTTGCAAAGGACATACACAAAACTACGAACTTCCTCAGAGACAGTATAAGAGCCCCGCTCTTCTCAAAAAGGTAATGACATTTATTAAAGTGCTGTCATTATCTCCCAATCTGGTCAATAATTGGTAAGATCAAAAGTTTGAGGAAAGTATAATCTACTCATTAGGTAGGAATAAGCCAATCACTTAACATTTAGACATGACACACTGGATGGTCTAGCCCTTGCAGCAAATCATCATGAGTGAGACACCTATGTTCGATACGAAGCCAAGTTAAATTTACTTCTTGATGGAAGGGATGGTATGAGAAACATCATGCACCAATGATCGACCTGATAGTGTGAAGCTTGAAAGAATGATTATTTATTAATTCTTTATGTTCACTTTCTTTTAGACTGACTAGAAACATGTGTGACATTATTTAGAAGCTGATAATGAGTAGCAGGGATTTTGTCAATATGGCATCCACTATGGGTGAAACGTTGCTGTTCATTGGTTTATTTCCAAGTGACATATGTCACATGTCACTTTGGTGTGAAATCTCTCTAAATTGCAAAAAATACTGTTGGTTTCTTTGTCATCAGCTGGAAATTTGCACATTTGTTTTGTTTTTTAATTAACTTTAAAATTCATGTGGAATATTTATTCTGAATGCATGGATTGTATCATCTTCAGTACTGTATTAAGTATATGAATATATAAAAATACATATCTGTGCAGGATAAGATCTTTCAGTGGTGTATTTATAATTCCATTGTGTGTGTTTTTAGGAGTGGGGGCTGGGAGTGTGCTTATCTAGCTTGGTCGTACATACTCCATGACTGCTTTGTTTTGTATTCTAAGACATTCATATTTCGAGTCCAGATTTTTGTGTAACTATAAAATATGTAATGCCATATGATGAAATTGTAGTCAATATATAGAGTGGTTCCAGTAAGTAACTTTGAACAAAACTCGCTTGTATGACACATCCTACTCCCATTCTAGATTAAAAATTAGGGATGTTTGACAAATACTAAAATGAATAAGCATGCAGTGATTAGTTAATAATATATCTTACAAACATCCACACGTTTTTAGAAATGGGTTGAAATTACTCTCATGCAAACCAGAAAAGTGAAATTTCATACAACTTCGATTGATTGATTGATTTGGTGTTTTAAGTCAACTTTATTCACAGTAAGGCCAATCGGGACTGGACCTACAGTTTAAAGTGGGATCCGAACTGCTATGCGTCTCCATATAGGTACAACTTCGAGATGAGGTGGTTGCTATAGAGGCATTCGAGGTTAACTTGTGTAAGGTGTGACCTTTTCTTACTCTATTTTCCCATAACTATTCATTATCATCATCATAGTAGTTTTTACAGAGAAATAGGCTGATAGAATTAAAACAATTACAATTTTATTCCAGAACTTATTCTCTTTGATAACTTCCCCAATGAGCTGTGTCACTCATAGCTATTATTTTATTCTATTCTCTCATGGCAGATGGCACTGAACTAGTTTCTATGTTGTATTTTCCAAAATATTATTTCATTATTTCATCTACAGAACACTGAATCAGTTGTGATAGAAATTAACTGTAATGTAAAATATTTACTTTCATCTACAGCATAACATAACCCATGGTTCTACAGAATAGTTTCTCAACCTATAGGGTGCGACCCACTCCTGGGTCCTGAGGGGAAATTTGGTGGGTCGGGAAGTTGGGCTCGAAACTTCGTTAACTGGATCTTAAAATCCTATTACATTAAATTACTTAGAGATATTGTTTTAACAATTTAAATTCAGGCCGTGTTGTTGTAAAAGAGCAAATATATGAATATAAACTGGGTGCACACCCCTACAAAGTAATTCCGCGGGTGCCCATCTTATGGGTCCCATGAAGTGTAATATCCCTCAAGGTGGGTCGCCGACTGAAAAAGGTTGAGATCCACTGCTCTACAGCCCTGGAAGGGCCTTGGCCTATTTCCTGACTGCCAGTCTGCCTCCCACAACCCTACCTAGAGGTGTGGAGATCTTCAACCAGTAATGGGGTGACGTGGGTTCAGCACATCAAACCCTCAGCTGTTATAAGAGATTTCCCAGACTGGGTTACACTACTAACTTGTAGGTACCCAATTTTCTTAGGATGGTGGTTAAGTTTGGAACACAAGTACTGACTATATGTATATATCTTTTTTTCCAGTATATTTCATACCTACAAGCCGCCAGCCGATTTGTAATGGTTTCATTAGATGAATAGCGCTAATGTTCCATCAGTAGTTTTTAATATACGTTTTATGATTTATTCTTATTTCCTGCGACAAAACCTTCGAATCCTGTCTTTTGTTTCCCTGGCATTTTCAGCATCAAATCTCCCCCCTCTCAGGGTACTCCACTGATATCAATTGTAGAGAAATTGGATGCATTTGTCTTTCGTTTTATGAGGCCATAGACAGATGAATGGAATTTTCTACGTTGGTAAATCAGAAGTGTCTACATCTTGCGATTGAATATGGTAGTCCTACACAAGGGAGAAAATTACAGTGACGGCACCAGAAACAGTTGCTGATATTAAGTGTTCTGTATCCTGCAGATTGCCACCCACGTTAAACTGTGCAGCAATTGTTATGAAGAGAAAGATACAATTTGGGAAATGTTGCAGCATGGCTCGAGCGCCCTTTAGAACACTTTGGGTAGCGCAATGATCCGCTCACCCCACCCTTCCATTCCTGCTTTTATTTTCTGCTAATAATTCGGACATATCTCGTAAGGTCGTAGTATTCATTTTATTTAAGTGCATAAAAATGTTCTACAAGGATAAATACCATTGTTCAGTTAATGCAGGGGTCCTGGGTTCGAATCCCTGTTAGAGCTTTCTTTGTGTCATCAATTTTTCATAGCATCGTCGCGATTAGCCTAAAATTGAAAAAATGCGACGCTAAATAAACAACAACGAGGGAGGGGTAAAACGCATTGATCTACGAACAAAGTAATAGCCGTAGAATTTACACAAGATAAAAACGCGATTTGCCCAAAATGTCAGAAAAGCAACGCATAATAGGGAGAATACGAAATAAAAATACTTATTACCACAGATAATACACGGACCATTTTTCATGCACAACGGAATGATTTATGTGCTGGAATTTCAGGAACTTGAAATTATTTTCTTATGTTGTGCTTCTGGGCTACTAATTCTGTATATCTCGTAACTTAGATGTAGAAATCATTCAAACGTAAAATGCATTAACTGAACAATTGTATTTATTATTGTAGAACATTTTTATGCACTTAAATAAAATAATTAATTCGACCTTACGAGATATGTCCCGAATTATTAGCAGAAAATAAAAGCAGGAATGGAAGGGTGGGGTGAGCGCATCATTGCGCTGAGACGCATTCAACTGTCACTGCCAAGAGTAAGATATGATTGGCGGAGAGGTTGCTATGACAACGCTTTACGTTTCGAAACAGCCGTAGGGTGGCTCCACATGCCCGATTTGGTATACGCACAGATTACAAAGGAGAGATAGGAAGTAAGCGATCTTATTAATCTGTGCTTTTCCTGTCCTTGATACATACCATTTCCGAGGTAGTTTATCGCACGTTCGAAAGTCTGGCTCTTTGAAAGTCGTTTTTAACTTAATTTAAGGTGCAACTTAGCTCTTTTCACGTGGATCCTGTTTGGTAACACTGGACGTAGTGAATCCGTGAAATGGAACGTCCGAATTTTAAATGTAAGCTACCGTTTGTTAATTACCTTTCCAAACAGGAGCATATAACTTGAAATATACTAACAAGGATTCAGTGGTTTTCGTAATAGGAAGAGTAAGTAGTAGCTATGCAACGCATAAACCGTTGCAGTCAACTTGTGAAACGTGTCGAGTGCGAAGTGCCTTGAAAACCGTCTTATCGCTTGGAAGAGTTTGCCCGCCCATCACCATAACTATTTTAAATTTCTGTTGTCGATAACATCAAAACAGTATTTAGTAACTTTATTTTAAAGGCTCTAGCGTACTGTATAATATAACCAGTGTAAAACTCGTATAGAAGTGAGATTTTTAACGAAATGACCTTGAACAAAGATGCCGTTGGTTTATACATAACCATCATGTTTAGAAGCGAGGAACGAATGGTGAGTAACAACACTTACGTATATGTAGTTCTATTGAATGAAAGTGCATATTTGTATAATTATTGCGTTGTTTATAATGTAGAAATGTTGTGTGTAAGATTCATAAGTACTTTAACAGAATGTAGGTCACTAATGGCTGCCGTGAACATAAAGAAAGTAGAGGGCATAATTTGCCCTTGTACATTTCTTGTTCAACGTTCAAGGGAAAGCGCGATATTATATTGAACAAAAAACGTGAGAAAACATGACTATGCTGTGATTTCGTGTTAAAAGTGCCATATTGTTTAGTTGTTATTTCCGGAACGGTCCTATCTTTTTTTACTTTCAAAGTACAGAGCATTCCCTGACATTCGCTACGAGCCCGGCATCAGCGCTTGTCTTTCCCGGTGAACGGGTCCCCGACCGTCGCTAGAGTCGGCTAATAAAATTACAGTTTTCATATTGTGTACTAACCTTGACTACAGAAGGTGTTGAAAATGATGTCCCTCTGCTGCAACACATTCCTGGCATTTCCGAAGGAAATTGGCATTTTCACGTGCAAGTTCGTCTACTGTAATTCTTCCGATTTCTCGTACAATACTCTCTCTTAACTCACGGATGGTGTGCGGATTGTCTTTATATACTTTATTTTTTAGATTTCCCCATTTTTCTTTCCACTTTTATTCAGAACTGACTCTGTTACTCTAAACTTTTTTACGAGCTTTAGTATAGTGGTCCTATGTGGAACAAGAACACCAGGAAATTTCGTTGCAAAACGTCGTCGCACTTCTCCACAATTCCTCTTTCCGAAGTAACACTCGACAAGATAAATCCTTTGTTGTAATGTAAACTTTTGTGGTGCCATATTAAGCCACAATCTTCAACACACGGACACGACACAACACAACTTCCAAGGGAGGATTATTCTGGCGTCAGTCTGCAACGTCAACAGAAAGGGAAGGAGAGCGAAAAAAACAGACTGTAGCGTACGACTGTCGCGGACCCGTTCACTGAGAAAGAAAGACAAGCGCTGACGCCTGCCGCTTTCTGCCGAGTCTCGTAGCGAATGTCAGGGAATGCTCTATATTACGTGGAAGGAAGTAGTGCAGTAAGTTTTTGTTGCCCTTGATGTTAATCCTCTTTCGTAACTGTCTTGTGCGCGCTTTTCGCTGTGTAAATATGATACTACAGAAGGCTGACAGGTTAGCTCAAGAGTAGACCAGTCGGGTGCAGCAATTTCAAGGTTATTAAAGCAATTTGATGTAGTTTCTTATCGAAGGAAAGCACAGAAAGGCATGAATCATTCACAGGTCAATCTGATCTAAATCGAGCCTCGTTCCCTTGTATGCTAGTAATACCCGTCTGATATGTTTTTGCGACTGCTAGTAACGCTACATACTTATTTTGTGATTTTGGTAAATGTCTGTTATATCGGAGACACATTAAAATCGGATATTTTATGTTTCGGATGATTCGTACTTACCAATTGTGTATTGCGGAACATGTGCCATTATGCTTCTTACACGAGAATAACTTCGATTTTTCACATTACGAGTAATTCTTTTGGTTCCTTTCTTACGTTGCGGAACATACAATATGGCGCGAACAGCTGTGGATCATCGCGCGTCGTGCTTGTGTTTTGTCGATTTGGAGTGGGATATGCAGTGTTTCCATTTTCTTAACCGAAAAATACCTACTTTCGTGTTCATTATGTCATCACAAACCATTGACGAATAGCCCCAAAAACCATTCACGATAGCCCCACAAACCATTGACGGATAGCCCCAATAGCCATTCACGATAGCTCCACGAACCATTAACTGATAACCCGAAAAATCATTCACGATAGCCCCAAAAACCATTCACGATAGCCCCACGGACCATTTCCGGCAAGGTTAGGTTAGGTTGGGTTAGGTTAGGTAAGCATAGTAAAAAAATCTCGTAAAAAAGGCACGTTTGGAAACACTGGCGAGACCGCGTGACTTTCGAAGCTCGCGCCATCTGCAGGTACATAATGAAAACACCGGCATAGGCCTAATGTTGTCGCTTTGCACAAAATGCAAGTTTATTATATCAAAAGTGCTTATTTCTTGTTGTGCAGCAATCTACGATGAGAAAATACTTCCACGAACTTTCAAAATGCTACAGAAACTCATTTCCGTAAGTAGTTTCTTCTGTAAAAATTAAGAAATTTGTCTCCGATATAACAGACATTTACCGTGATTTTAATATGCGTTTGGCACGAATTAAATTTCTGATTGAAATGTTGCTCTCTCGTCAGCCTGAAGCAAATAGAATGCTGACAATTTTACTTTTCGCTTTGGGACATGAATCTTTGTTCCAACTTTATAATTAACCCCCACCCCTCTCCCCTCCCCCCCATTGGGACTTGAAATAATTAGTAATGTTATGGTACGAATCAGTGAAACTAGGTCTCACCAATGCCAAAAACACAAATGTGCTAATCTCTTTTTTTTAAAATGCATTTTTAATATTTAAGATCTCGGAAAAAAAGACAGGTGATACATTTGGATAAATGTTGTCATCGGTAAAATATGTACCTACTGTGGCTGTTCATTAGTTCATATGCAATTTAACATAGGAATATATCTACAAAAAATACCGGTAGTCAAATTGCACCAGGCGAAAATGTCAAAATTTCCACTTACGGTTTTTTTTTTTTTAATTCGGTGCAACTATATATGCTAGAAATGTTTGTCACATAAGATTACTGGTTAGTGGGGAGTCAATCTGGGGCGAGTACTTTGGAGGGGGTGTTCGAGGTTAGGAATCATATACACTTATTTATCAGATGCAAAATTCGAATTTGGGGTTGAACTTAATTGATTTCGAAGGTTTATATATAACCATTTGGCTACTCGGGATATCATTTGAGTAGATTACAATTAACCAATATTTTTTGTGTGTGACAGATCAGGCTTTATGTATGTGGTGGCGCGGGGTTGGGAACATCACGAGAACAATATTGTAGTTACAACTCTCAGGTCAAGTTACGTTAGATGATTGACTATTTATATAAAAAAATATTTTATCGCATTTCAAATACCTCGTTTTGAGGGCCTTTTACCAAGTGTTCTATTTTTATGCATTTTACAAAGTATATGATAAATTTTAATATTGTTTTCTTTCATTACTTCAAAACTGAATACGGTTAGTTATTTAATTATGATAGCTTACTCATATATTATTACATGTATGAAACGTTGGAATTCGGCTGTGAATAACATTACTGAAATGTCCATCGGTGTACCTTTGCAGACCATTAAACCAATTTTCAACACTTTTCGATCAATGCAAAGTTTTTTTTCTCACTAATTTGGGATTATGTTTTTGATTCTATTATTGTAGATGAATTTCGGAGGAGTTTAGACCCGTTCGAAACGTTTTGCAGTCTATTGTTTTCAAATAGGATTATTTTATTATTATTATTATTTGCAAACTATAAGGGTTCTACACCATCTCGTGAGTCAAGATTTTCAGAAAACTGCTCTAATATATCAGGATGCTGTTTCTGGTACGAATTTATCATTAAATTGTTCATTCTGAAGAGGACGAAAATTAACGCGAAATAAACAAAATAAAATAAAAAGACTCGAACACAGACTTGAGCCTGTGGGTAATAGGTGGTCTGTTCCTTTACTAGATTTTATATTTTGCTTAATTTTTCGTACTTTTTGCCATTTTTGGCTAATCGCGACAATGAGAATGAACGCCAATTAGATGGTATTGATGAAGGGACACTCGGAAAGTAATAACCATGCGCAGACATGGACACGAACCCGTAACCCTCGTGAGTCGACCACCCAACACTCTCGCCCAGAGACGTTGCACTCTTCTGCACAGAAATCCCGCATATGAAGATGAAGAAGCTGAGCGATTGATTACGTTTAAAATTATGAATGCATCAACCGATTGGCTATTTGTACAGAAAGAAAAGAGTATGGAATAACAAAAAAAGAATAGTCCCTGGTCAACAAACATTTGTTTAAATGGGTGATAAAACAAAATTAATTTAGTAATTGTTCAAATTTGCTTATAGTTACAAAAAAAGTTAGTCAAATTAGGTTTTTTGTTTGCACTTAACAAGACACTTCATCAAACATGTCATTCCAAACATATCAGTTTTTTTCTGTATACTCATCACACAATATAGTAACAAGCTCCCTAATAAGAAAAGTGGCGGTGATCTTACAACAAAATAAAGTATATTTTTGAACAACATTTACTCAAACTACTGCAGGGATCAACTCCTTTATCAACGATTAAAACAAAACATTCATCTGACTACAAAATGCCCATGGGGACACCTACAACAGAAGGAATAGCATACCCCATTCCCCCCGAAATCCAACCCTTACACACTAGTTGATGTAGAATAATTTCTTTGCAATATATTCAACCCAACCCAACCCAACCCAACCCCAAAAACAAAAATTTTGCAATCAGAGAAATGGGGTGCAGAATCCAGAAGGGAGGAGGAGGGTTCTCCCATACCACCATCAATATAATTGCCTCCCCAGTGGCGTAGTGATAACGTCGTTGCTTTGTACTCGAGGGGTACCGGGTTCGATATCCGGTGGACGCATATTGCACAGTTGTTCGTATCCCAATCTAAACTGTAGGTCCAGTCCCGATAAGCCTGTCTGGGCATAAAATGGACCTAAAACAACAATTCAGAACCAAAACCAACATAATTATTGCAAATGACAGTGGGTGGAAGTCAGAAATTAATTAACACAGAGATGGAAAAAGATATGATCAATGACGTGAAGTAGTTGGGAATATACACGAATCAACCTTTTCCTGTTTACGCCAATGGATGTACAGCGTACTTGCTATGTATTTTACACTACTTGATGCATTTATTTACAAATAGTTTATTTTTCAGTAGCATTATGCAAAATGTACTTTTCTCAAAGAAGATAGTGTTTTTTTATAAATATTTTAATCAGACTGTCCCAATTAGCACGTTATTAAGAGGTAATATTACCGCTAAAGTTGTGAAATAAGTTTACTAAAATTGAATCTGCTTGCTAGCGTTCGTTAACACTGGCAGCACCAAAAACTCACCCTTATCAGTTAATTCTCAACCGCTGGCAACCCTTGCACATATCATTGCACCTGTGTAAACCAGCTTCTTTCTGCCTCAATCCTCCAGCGATGCAGGCAAGATAAGACCCCCAGAGAAAAACGCCTCCACCCACTCACATGCTGTCAGCCTAAAAAGACATTTCATGAGAATCCAACGATGTCATTTCGATTCCTTGCCCCATGTCCCGCAGCGAAGTATCCGTCGTAATACGGCATGCGAGGGGCTTAACCGCAACTAAAAAGGGAATACGGTGCTGGTAAAACCTGGGACACAGAAGGTCGACGCTCCATAATGCCTTTCTTTCCACAAAATTAATATGTCTGCTGATTGTTTATCTCGGTGGGTAAAATAAAACCTGAGTTGAAATACAGATATGTCTCCTCGCCTTATCACCCCCCATCCCCCCCTACGCCATGGACAAAGATATTCAATAACTTAACTCTTGGTGTAATCATTCTCGACCTTTATAACCTCTGATGTCATGAGCAAATGGACGTGTTATTTAAAAAACGTGAAACAAATGACGATCGCTTTGTCTGTTGAGCTACCTTGCTCACCGCCGGTTGAAATCTCCAGTGTTGCCAATGGTACGGCAACATTTGCTGCTAGAAAACCCCCAAGGAGTTGCAAGAATGTTTGTGTAGAAGCATAAAAAAGAACACTACATCTGATCCGCTCTGATTTGCTTTATTTTACTTCGCTTCTTGTGCCACTTTTGGCTAATTTGCGAAGATGGGAATGAGTGATGATATGATGAAATTGATGAATGGACACTCACAAATATCCATGCCCAGGCCAGGATTCGAACCCGGGTTCCCTGGCGTCGTAGCGCGAAAAGAACACTACATACCCGTTTCATAAAATGTATTTAGTAAAACTGAAATCTCCCTCATACTGCGTATAGGCCTATTCTTAGGATAAAATTCTATGTAATACAGTAGACTCGCGATTATCCGAGCTAATTGGGACCGAGACTACCTCGGATACGGAAAAACTCGGATAATACGGAGATAATGTGCTAATAGGTCGTAAATGACGAAACAACACTTAAAACTGTATAGTAATTATTTATTACTAGTACAACATAAATGAGATTACTTTTTCAAAAAGTCTTTCATAGTTTTTTGGACACACCTTTTCGGTTTGCCACTCATACTACATTACTGGCCTAGAATAGGCCTATACACAGATTTAAACACCACCGTAACAATCCAGGGGGTGCTCGTTCGGCGGCGCAGATCGTATGCGCAGTTGTCCGTGGATGCTTGACGTCACCATCGAAACACTCGGCACGGAAAAGGCTGGTTCCTTATGCAAATATTGAGAAATTTGACAACGAATATCTTCTAAAATATAGTAGCAAGGGAAAAGTTACAACTTTTACTGTTAAGATTCATCCTTTCTAATCAATTTATCACAAAGTTGATTCAAATGTGTAAAATGGTTTTCAAGAAATCGTGTTACGAAGGAACCCCTGTTTTGTTCTCTCCAGGCTTCCAATGTAGGGGGTTTTAACTTAAGCGCGTTGGATTTATTTTTGCTCTATGTTTTGAAATAAGATTATTTTGTTCTTGTCAACTGAAATCATGCCTAAATGCTATGGAAAGCTGTGAAAACTATTATCAGAAAACAAACGGAAGAAATCTAAAATATCACAGCTTGATTGATATAAAAAAATGCGAGATTGCCCATTTTTGTGAAAAAGGCATTGTGCGAGATCTAAAAGCAGAACTTTATAATATTGTATGTAAATGTAAGGGTGTAATAAACGTGACTGCTTCCCAGGCACGTATCCAAGGGGGCTTAGGGGGCTCAAGTCCCCCCGAAAGTTTTCGGTTTACACTAGATAAAATGAGATTTTTTGTTTCTTGTGGTGTCAAATAAAATAATGTGACGTTAATTTAAGGAGAGAAATAATTATCGAGGCAAGACGGAGAATATTCTATAACCCTGTTATTGGTAACAGCTCGTATCCAAGGTGGGAATCAGGGGGCTCAAGCCCCCCTTCAGAAAATTTTCAGTTTATGCTAGATAAAATTAGGTTTTTGGCTTTTTGAATAATATGGTGATAATTTGAGAGAGATAATTATCTAGGCAAGACGGAGAATGTTCTATAAGCCTGTTATTGTTAATAGCGCGTATCCAAGTTAGGGATCAGGTGGTTCGAGCCCCCCCGCTCCCCAACGAAATTTTTCAGTTTACACTGATAAAATTAGGTTTTTGACTTCTTGAATAATGTGACGATAATTTAAGGAGAGGAATAATTATCGAGACAACACGGAGAATGTTCTATAACCCTGTTATTGTTAATAGTGCGTATCCAAGGTGGGCATCAGGTGTCTCGAGCCCCAGGAAATTTTTCAGTTTACACGAGATAAAATTAGGTTTTTGTCTTCTTCAATAATGTGACGATAATAAGGAGGTAAATAATTATCGAGGCAAGACGGAGAATGTTCTACCGACCCTGTTATTGTTTATAGCGCGTACCCAAGGTGGGGATCGTATCTCGTGGACTCTTCCACCAGGAAAGTTTTCATTTTACACTAGATAAAATTAGGTTTTTGTCTTCTTGAATAATGTGACGATAATTTTAGGAGAGAAATACAGGGTGATTTTTTTAAAACTCATGGTTTTCTTTGTTGTGTAAAATTTGTAAATGAAGTATTATTTCCATGTGGTTTGTGGAAAATGAACAAGGAAGGATGGGAGATTTATTGGAGTATGTTTACCAGTTTATATGCATCCTGGGTAATATCGCCCACGCCTCAACAAAAACAGCAAATATTCACCAGTGTACCTTTCGTGTCTATATGGTCTGGGGGTTTGGATGCAGTGCGGAGGTCTTCTTCAATGAAACAGTGAACACAGATCGGTACAGGGCAATATTCATGGAATTTGTTGAACGTTTGGACGACATTGAACTCACACAGGGTTATTTTCAACAGGATGGTGCTACATGCCATACATCGCATGACAGTATGGCACTATTCTTTGCGAATAGGGTTATTTCAAAGGGATTGTGGCCTCCGAGGTCTCCAGAATTAACTTCACGTGACTTCTTTCTGTGGGGCTTCCTAAAGGGACGTGTGTACACAAACAACCCTACATCCCTGGAAATGTTGAAGCAGAACATTATCACTGAAATTGCGAACATTAGCGCAGAAACACTATGTCAGACAGCCCTTAACATGGAATGGCGGGTTCGACTTTGTTTACAGGAAGGAGGTCGACACTTTCAGCACCTTCTTTAAAGGTGAGATGTTATGTCATATGTCTGTGCCATAATTTTTATGTTTTATTTATGTTTGAGTGAATACAAAAAAAAAACTAACTCATTTTCATTAATTCAGTTTAGCAAAAATCCAATACTTCAATGTTATTGTAGGGTACACTGGTGAATATTTGCTGTTTTTGTTGAGGCGTGGGCGATATTACCCGGGATACATATAAACCGGTAAACATACTCCAATAAATCTCCCATCCTTCCTTATTCATTTGCCACAAACCGCATGGAAATAATACTTCATTTACAAATTTTACACAACAAAGAAAACCATGAGTTTAAAAAAAATCACCCTGTACTTATCAAGGCAAGACGGAGAATGTTCTATAACCCTGTTGTTGATAATATTGCACGTAAACTTTTCTTACGCTTTCGGTGTTGTCGTAGCGAACTTGAACACTATGTAGAAGAAACTTGTCAGCATTTGGAAGCTGCACAACAAAGGTAGCGCCGCAGGTAGGGCGATTCGGATTCATTGTAATTTTTTAATCTCTGGAAAGCGCGAGAGGGAACGTTCTTGAAAAAGAGAAGGAGTCGAACTACTGGCAATATTTACGAATCGTGATATCTGCGAAACGTTCTAGAATATAATGAGGATATTAATACGCGGCTTCAATTTCCCGGTTGATCTGTACAACAGAATAGGTGGAGACTTCAGAAGTTAGTGTGACAATTCATACAGTCGATTAGTGATCAGTCAGTGTCCATTGGTTGCTTTATAAGATCTAGTGATTCGAAAATGAAATGGACTAAATGCCGTAAAGTAACGAAGTCTACCACTAGTTCCAGTTCGGTCCCAAAGCTAAAGACATTGACGACAGCGGAACTTCGAGCAGTGCTACGAGTAGTTCGGGTCGAAAGACGAAGAGATCGAAGGTCTCTCTCTCTAAAGTGAATATTTCGGCAGTATCGGGCTGGGCATTGGAGCGATTTATTAAAAAAGAAATAAGCTGCACAGATCAACTGAAAATCAAAGTTTTGAGTGATGATTTGGTTGTGCCAGGACCAAATTTTGTGTATGCAGTCCGAGAATTTCATGGCATAAAAAAATACTTTTGTTTAAGGCTACTGGGTTCGACACACACTCAACAGACAATTTTGGACACTTGCGAGTGCTTGTGCATGAATATGAACAATTTGGTGGGTTTCGGCTTTTATAAGAGCTGCAAACATGGGAGGACAAGACACATTAGTGGTGTTCAGGCTCGAAAGAGAGAGAAATATTCGTGAACTGTCTGATTCCAGTTCCCAGCACACAGTTTGAATCTTGTGTTGTCGAGTGGATTGTGCATTCCGTGCATGTATAACACCTTCGTAAAAACACTTCTGGTACATAGATGTTTTGATGCCTGATGAGAAGAAATTGACAAACATACATACTGAGATGGTTCCGGCACACAATATTAATGCATGGAAACAGAGGAGTTGAGTGGTAGAAAATGAACCGATTTCACGTTCTGATTAAAATGACAGCCTTAAACAGTGGCGACGATTTAGGAGATAGTTGCTCCCCATTCTTTTGCCTCCACACTATCACACTATTTAGTTTAGTTTAGTTTAGTTTATTTGCGTCCAAGGACTACCGGTGTGTACAAATTACAGTACATGGTAATATAGGACATGTCAATACTTACATTACAATACAATACTACATTAATAGATTTTACAAATACAAAATATATAGCCAAAAATTGTAAAAAATTGGGTCTTACTCTGGTATTATATCAAAATCACAAAAAAATATAACATAAGAAGATATACTAATTACCCACTTTCATTTGACATTTAATTTTACAAGAATAATATGTGATTACACTACATTATGTACACTTGTCTTATGTAAAAGTTGCTTCCATGTATTCAGCTATAGAATAAAAAACATGCTTCAGAAGCATTGATTTTATCTTGTGCTTGAATATCATCAATTTTGGTTCTTTCCTCACATCTTGTGGTAGTTTATTGTAGAGATCTATGGAAGAGTTTAAGGGACCTTTCTTACATAAGTTAAGGCGGCAGTGTTTTATGTGAAGTTTGTCTTTATTTCTTGTGTTTAGGCCATGTATTTCCTCATTTGTGGCAAAGTTGGAAATATTTTGCTTAACATGAATTAAGCATTCATAAATGTATATGCAGGGGAGAGGTAACACATTAAGTTTACGGAAAAGAGTTCTACATGAATAAGTTTTCTTTACTCCAGCTATGATTCTTATAGCTCTTTTTTGAAGCATAAAAAGGACATTGGAGTGGCCCTTGTTACCCCAAACCATAATCCCGTATCTTAGTAAAGCATCAAAGTTTGCCATATAAAGGCACTTTACAGTTTGGGTGCTTGAGATGTCTACCATTTCTCGAAGTGCATAGCACACACTACTTAATTTTGATTGTAGTGTGTTTATGTGTTCTGTATAGCTAAGGTGTTCATCCAGAATGATACCCAGAAATTTTGAATTTTTTCTAGGCTCTAGTTGTGTATTCCCAGATATTAGATTGAGGCTTATTTGGTTTCTGGTTTGGATTGTAGAAAATGTAATGTAATTTGTTTTTTTTTGCTGTTGAGGAGTAGATTATTATTTAAAAACCAGTCATCTAATTTGTTTAATACGTTATTAGCCTTAGATTGTAGAGCATCTTTGGAAGTGTCTGTTACTATAATATTTGTATCATCAGCATATAATATTGCATTTGCCTGAGGTATAACATTTGGTAAATCATTTATGTACATAAGAAACAAAAGAGGGCCAAGAATACTTCCCTGAAACACCCCACATGTTACACTTTTCATGGTGGAGTGTTGATGTGTTACGTATCCTTTTGCTGTGGTGTGAGCGATTTCTACAATTTGTTTTCTATTCGTAAGGTAAGATTGAAACCACTTTTGTGGTAGTCCACGAATACCAAGTTTTTGAAGTTTCCACAGCAATATCTCGTGATTTACAGAATCGAAAGCTTTTGATAGGTCACAAAAGACTCCTACCGTGTGATTACAATTATTCAGCGATTGTGTGACACATTCAACTAAGTCTGCTAATGCTGTTTTCGTGCTTTGTTCGTACCTAAAATCATGCTGTGACAAGCTTAAGATTGAGTGTTTACTACAGAAATTTTCTACTCTCATCATTATTGCATGTTCAATAATTTTTGAGAAGACTGAGAGTTGCGAAATGGGCCTGTAATTTGATAAATCCTTTGGGTCATTTTTCTTCAGTAATGGTTTAACAACAGCTATCTTTAGCCTGTCTGGGAAAATACCCTGTTCAATGGAATTGTTTATTATATGTAGTAATGGTTGACATAGGGAACTATAACATTTCTTAATTAGGAAGTCTGGTATTTCATCAATGCCGGAAGATCGTTTGTTTTTTATACGCCTGAAGATTATCTTTAATTCCTGTTCAGTAATGGGGGAAATGAACAAGGATTTGTCATTCACTGTTATGTGTGTAGAACATTCTTCTGGAGCGGCCATAAGCCCATTCCTTCCATTTGGAACTGCATTTACAAAATACTCATTGAAAGCATTCGCAACATTAGGGGGATGTTGGACTTCTTTTCCATTAATGCATATCACCATATTATTACGTAAAGATTGGTGTTTTGTTGATGCATTTCTTATTAATGCTTGTCTCCTTGTCCAGCCCCGCCCCCACATTTTGGAACCCATTTGCCACCACTGTCCTTAAACATACAATTGTGATACCCCTTTAAAAAATGGTGTTCAGCCGCCGCCCCGAAAGGAATTCCTGGATACGTGCCTGCTGCTTCCCGTAAAATATCACTGCACTCTTCACGTTTCTCTTCTGTCTTTTCTTTGGCGCCGTCAATAGCTTCAACGCGTTGTTCTTTTTTTATATATTTGTCACATATTTGTTTTAATTAGTATTCTGCTCGTTCCTCCACCTGAACGCAGCAGCTACGGCTCAAAGGGCAGTGTAGTTACACCGGAAGAAGGCTCGGAAATGGCAGGCTTCAGAAGTTAACTCATCCAAATTAAATTAAACAGGTATGTGCTCTCTCTAAATTTTAATCATAGTTCACAAATAATGTGATTAAAAGTTTTAAAAGTATCTGTTTTATTTAATAGCGTATTAATTGGTGCATTCTTCTCCAGCATAGCTATAGGCAGTGACCACACTACGGGTGGGGGGGGGGGGGGGCTGGAACGGCCCCCAATTCTCGTTCGACAATTTCTCTCTCTCTCTTATCTGCCCCCAGTAAAACGACAAAATAAATAAATGAATGAATGTTCTTTTAGTCAAAATATGCATTTTTGTGTCGTATGTAACGGAATAATAAAAATGATTGCCCCGGGAAAATATGATTTACCCCTCCATCTTTACTATTGCACTGTCACTAGCTACAACATATTTTGATTTCTATTGTTCCCACATATTTATTTTAATTTTAGTATTGTGAATCATATTCCACTATGTTACCTCACGTACGAGCCACCCCCCCCCCCCCCACACACACACGTACGACTTCAGTTGTAAGTTTTAGACTAAGCTTGTCAAATATCCACTTATATCTTTGTATTCTTGAGCCATTTAAAAAAAATCATTTCGCCCCTTCTTCTGGACTATTTCAGAGGAATGTTTTCCCACTGGAAGCCCCTTTGCAGATCGAGATCCGGGGCTATAGCCTTCCCAAGCCAGCGTCCCCTCCAAATACTCTCTTGGCCTCATGAAAGACAAATATATGTATTTCTACGAAATATTAATTTGACTTGGCAGTTTCTCTTTTCGAACAGGAATAAGTTTTAATTTTTAATAGCTTATAAATATACACTATCAATTTTGAGTAAATGTTTTGCGTAACCTTAAAGTACATTTAGAGACTGCAAGGTCAACTCTCGATATTTCAGATATATTAATAATTTTCATCACAACGTCTTGTATATTTGTTACTTCAATAACCTCCTCGCAAATGTTTCTCGCATATTAAAACATAGATGCCAATTTCTGTTTATTTCCTTGTAATGCTGACCTCCGTGGCGAAGTGGTTAGCATTACGCTTTACGATGCTAAGGGCCCCCAGGTTCGAATCCCCGCCCGGGCATGGGTCTACTTTCCTTTCATCAATTTCATCATATCATCACGCATCGTCATCTTTGCGATTAGCCATATGTGACAGATAAGCGAAGTAAAATAAACTAAGTCTATTAATCAATTATTTTTTCAAACTCTTTAATTCTTCTTTAGCATGCCGCGTTTTTGTTAAAATTATATTACAATTTGTAAAATGACGAAATTATAAAGGAGAACACGCAACTTTCTTTGTAGCGCATCGGTCAGAAAGTTTCAGGAATATGGATTTTCAAAATACATTTTTTCACATGTACTTTGCCCCCTTTTAAAAGTAGCGCGTTTTCAATTATGTTACTAATCATTAAAAGGATGCCTCAATACCATCTTGGAGGATGACAATTATTATTTTTCCCCTCCTAAAAGTAATAATATACTTTCGCTCTCTGAATCTCCCATATAAATGCTAGGGGACGTCTGCTTCAGCCGAGCTCACTGCTTCTTCGGTGACGTCACACGTTCGTGCAAGATCGGCAATCTTCGGATGGCTTTACCTAATCTCTATATTCCTTGGTAACAATCGGATACACCGACAATGTAACGAACACGTGCAGCGCGGACGGTGACTTGGCTCCAACTTACTAGTAAACAAACAGGGGGTGCGTTATGAAGCGCGATGTTTTCCAACCACTCCCTCGGTTAACCCGGAGCCTCGGTTAATCGGGACTCGGTTAATCGCGAGTCTACTGTACATTAATTTTTGAATATGTGTGCAATTACGCAAAATCAAAATTCCATGATTTTGCCATGATTTTCAGATCAACAACAAAATATTCCAAACCATATCATGTGCAAATATAATAATCATAAGAGAAATTTAACAGCAATTGCCTATTGGGCAAGGGGGGGGGGAGCAAGTTTTAGCATCCAGCCTCTTATGCGATATTTACACATATTGACTAACAAAGATTTTTTTCTAAAAAATAATAACAATTATACATGTAAATAATACACAATTATGGTACAGTTTGATAATATATTGCTTCAGATAACTATTTAGGAAACACCCAAAGAAATTACAATAAGAAAGTGGTAAATACTTATAACCACTTATTGTTGTAGATTTTTTACACTAGAGAGAGCTGGAAACCACTCCTTTTGCTACAGCGTTTAATTAATCTAAAATTTCTACTCGGAACTAGCAGTATATCAAACTGGAGCATGCGTAGTAATCATATACCAAATTGTATTTTAATATAGACATTAACAAATTTATTATGATTATACCACTCACTTCTAGTTAACAAGATACCTTGTAAGATACGCATTTCACAAAACACAAACCGTCAATATTATCATTTCTAAGCTGTGCTAATTTATTTTCGATGAATGCCTGCTTTTCTTTTGTTTCTTTGTCAGTCTGTGGAACATTTCCTTCTCGCACACTATTAACACGGACGTGTATGTCTGTCTGGGCTGATTTCAAGCTCCTCAAGAAGTTATACCGTATATGTTCGGGTGCGGGGAGTGAAAGCTCTCGCATGCATTTGTCGTACTCCACAAAGTTGCTGAATCGGCTGCCCACATACGTGGTGGGAAAGTAGCGTGCTCGTCTTCGTCACTATAATTTGCTACAAGGTACATCCGGTGGTTGTACCCCAATTAAATGGCAGAATGCGCCCTAAACATCATCTGGTTTTAAGAACGTTAGACCGAAGCAGTAGTGGTGCCACTGCCCTTTCTCGTAGTTCTTGCCCTTGTATGTTGCAGACAAACCGAGCCTCTGCAGTTTCCTCCACCTACAAAAAGTAATATATTTATAATTACACTAAACAATATATACATTTGTGATTATTATTATGATTAGAATATATAGAATATGGATACATATTGAAATAATATCAATGCAATTATCGTAATCAAATAGAAAATTAGTTTTTTTTCCACTTACCATGCCTGCGCCAAATGAAATCGACTTCACTGCTCTGTGCGCAATTCGTGATTGACATCCACCTGTATGAAACGTTGGAATTAGGCTGTGAATAACATTACTGAAATGTCCATCGGTGTACCCTTGCAGACCATTAAAACAATTTTCAACACTTTTCGATCAATGCAAAGTTTTTTCACTAATTTGGGATTTTGTTTTTGATTGTATTACTATAAATGACTTTCGATAGAGTTTGGACCCGTTCAAAACGTTTTGCAGCTTATCTCCTCAGTCTATTGTTTTCAGATAAAATTTTATTATTATTATTATTATTATTATTATTATTATTCTTTGCAAACTATAAGGGTTCTACACCATCTCGTGAGTCAAGATTTTCAGAAAACTGCTCCAATACATCCTTTTCCTGGTACGAATTTATCATTAAATTGTTCATTCTGAAGAGGACGAAAATTAACACGAAATAAAGAAAATAAAATAAAAATACTCGAACACAGACTTGAGCCTATGGGTAATAGGTGGTCTGTTCCTTTACTAAATTTTTTTATTTTGCTTAATTTTTCGTACTTTTTGCCATGTTTGGCTATTCGCGACAATGAGAATGAACGCCAATTAGATGGTGTTGATGAAGGGACACTCGGAAAGTAATAACCATGCGCAGACCTGGACACGAACCCGTAACCCTCGTGAGTCGACAACCCAACACTCTCGCCCAGAGACGTTGCACTCTTCTTCACAGAAATCCCTCATATGAAGATGAAGAAGCTGATTGATTACGTTTAAAATTATGAATGCATCAACCGATTGGCTTTTTGTACAGAAAGAAAAGAGTATGGAATAACAAAAAAGAATAGTCCCTGGTCAACAAACATTTTTTTTAAATGGGTGATAAAACAAAATTATTTTAGTAATTGTTCAAATTTGCTTATAGTTACAAAAAAATTAGTCAAATTAAGTTTTTTTTGTTTGCACTTAACAAGACACTTCATCAAACATGTCATTCCAAACAAATCAGTTTTTTTTCTGTATACTCATCAGTCATCAAAAAATATAGTGACAAGCTCCTTAATAAGAAAAGTGGCGGTGATCTTATAACATAATAAAGTACATTTTTGAACAACATTTACTCAAACTACTGCAGAGATCAACTCCTTTATCAACGATTAAAACAAAACATTCATCTGACTACAAAATGCCCATGGGGACACCTACAACAGAAGGAATAGCATACCCCATTCCCCCCCGAAATCCAACCCTTATGCACTAGTTGATGTAGAATAATTTCTTTGCAATATATTCAACCCAACCCAACCCCAAAAACAAAAATTTTGCAATCAGAGAAATGGGGTGCAGAATCCAGAAGGGAGGAGGAGGGTCCTCCCATACCACCACCAATATAATTGCCTCCCCAGTGGCGTAGTGATAACGTCGTTGCTTTGTACTCGAGGGGTACCGGGTTCGATATCCGGTGGAGGCATATTGCACAGTTGTTCGTATCCCAATCTAAACTGTAGGTCCAGTCCCGATAAGCCTGTCTGGGCATAAAATTGACCTAAAACAACAATTCATAACAAAAACCAACATATTTTTTGCTAATGACAGTGGGTGGAAGTCAGAAATTAATTAACAAAGAGATGGAAAAAGATATCATCAATGACGTGAAGTAGTTGGGGATATACACGAATCAACCTTTTCCTGTTTACGCCAATGGATGTACAGCGTAATTGCTATGTATTTTATACTACTTGATGCATTTATTTACAAATAGCTTATTTGTCAGTAGCATTATGCAAAATGTACTTTTCTCAAAGAAGATAGTGTTTTTTTCTAAATATTTCAATGATGCTGTCCCAATTAGCGCGTTATTAAGATGTAATATTACCGCTAAAGTTGTGAAATAAGTTTACTGAAATTGAATCTGCTTGCTAGCGTTCGTTAACACTGGCAGCACCAAAAACTCACCCTTATCAGTTAATTCTCAACCGCTGGCAACCCTTGCACATATCATTGCACCTGTGTAAACCAACTTCTTTCTGTCTCAATCCTCCAGCGATGCAGGCAAGATAAGACCCCCAGAGAAAAACGCCTCCACCCACTCACATGCTGTCAGCCTAAAAAGACATTTCATGAGAATCCAACGATGTCATTTCGATTCCTTGCCCCATGTCCCGCAGCGAAGTATCCGTCGTAATACGGCATGCGAGGGGCTTAACCGCAACTAAAAAGGGAATACGGTGCTGGTAAAACCTGGGACACAGAAGGTCGACGCTCCATAATGCCTTTCTTTCCACAAAATTAATATGTCTGCTGATTGTTTATCTCAGTGGGCAAAATAAAACCTGAGTTGAAATACAGATATGTCTCCTCGCCTTATCACCCCCCATCCCCCCCTACGGCAAGGACAAAGATATTCAATAACTTAACTCTTGGTGTAATCATTCTCGACCTTTATAACCTCTGATGTCATGAGCAAATGGACGTGTTATTTAAAAAACGTGAAACAAATGACGATCGCTTTGTCCGTTGAGCTACCTTGCTCACCGCCGGTTGAAATCTCCAGTGTTGCCAATGGTACGGCAACATTTGCTGCTAGAAAACCCCCAAGGAGTTGCAAGAATGTTTGTGTAGAAGCATAAAAAAAGAACACTACATCTGATCTGATCTGATCTGATTTGCTTTATTTTACTTCGCTTCTTGTGCCACTTTTGGCTAATTTGCGAAGATGGGAATGAGTGATGATATGATGAAATTGATGAATGGACACTCACAAATATCCATGCCCAGGCCAGGATTCGAACCCGGGACCCCTGGCGTCGTAGCGCGAAAAGAACACTACATACCCGTTTCATAAAATGTATTTAGTAAAACTGAAATCTCCCTCATACTGCGTATAGGCCTATTCTTAGGATAAAATTCTATGCAATACGGTAGACTCGCGATTATCCGAGCTAATTGGACCGAGACTACCTCGGATACGGAAAAACTCGGATAATACGGAGATAATGTGCTAATAGGTCGTAAATGACGAAACAACACTTAAAACTGTATAGTAATTATTTATTACTAGTACAACATAAATGAGATTACTTTTTCAAAAAGTCTTTCATAGATTTTTGGACACACCTTTTCGGTTTGCCACTCATACTACATTACTGGCCTAGAATAGGCCTATACACAGATTTAAACACCACCCTAATAATCGGATACACCGACAATGTAACGAACACGTGCAGCGTGGACGGTGACTTGACTCCAACTTACTAGTAAACAAACAGGGGGTGCGTTATGAAGCGCGATGTTTTCCAACCACTCCCTCGGTTAACCCGGAGCCTCGGTTAATCGGGACTCGGTTAATCGCGAGTCTACTGTACATTAATTTTTGAATATGTGTGCAATTACGCAAAATCAAAATTCCATGATTTTGCCATGATTTTCAGATCAACAACAAAATATTCCAAACCATATCATGTGCAAATATAATAATCATAAGAGAAATTTAACAGCAATTGCCTATTGGGCAAGGGGGGGGGGGGAGCAAGTTTTAGCATCCAGCCTCTTATGCGATATTTACACATATTGACTAACAAAGATTTTTTTCTAAAAAATAATAACAATTATACATGTAAATAATACACAATTATGGTACAGTTTGATAATATATTGCTTCAGATAACTATTTAGGAAACACCCAAAGAAATTACAATAAGAAAGTGGTAAATACTTATAACCACTTATTGTTGTAGATTTTTTACACTAGAGAGAGCTGGAAACCACTCCTTTTGCTACAGCGTTTAATTAATCTAAAATTTCTACTCGGAACTAGCAGTATATCAAACTGGAGCATGCGTAGTAATCATATACCAAATTGTATTTTAATATAGACATTAACAAATTTATTATGATTATACCACTCACTTCTAGTTAACAAGATACCTTGTAAGATACGCATTTCACAAAACACAAACCGTCAATATTATCATTTCTAAGCTGTGCTAATTTATTTTCGATGAATGCCTGCTTTTCTTTTGTTTCTTTGTCAGTCTGTGGAACATTTCCTTCTCGCACACTATTAACACGGACGTGTATGTCTGTCTGGGCTGATTTCAAGCTCCTCAAGAAGTTATACCGTATATGTTCGGGTGCGGGGAGTGAAAGCTCTCGCATGCATTTGTCGTACTCCACAAAGTTGCTGAATCGGCTGCCCACATACGTGGTGGGAAAGTAGCGTGCTCGTCTTCGTCACTATAATTTGCTACAAGGTACATCCGGTGGTTGTACCCCAATTAAATGGCAGAATGCGCCCTAAACATCATCTGGTTTTAAGAACGTTAGACCGAAGCAGTAGTGGTGCCACTGCCCTTTCTCGTAGTTCTTGCCCTTGTATGTTGCAGACAAACCGAGCCTCTGCAGTTTCCTCCACCTACAAAAAGTAATATATTTATAATTACACTAAACAATATATACATTTGTGATTATTATTATGATTAGAATATATAGAATATGGATACATATTGAAATAATATCAATGCAATTATCGTAATCAAATAGAAAATTAGTTTTTTTTCCACTTACCATGCCTGCGCCAAATGAAATCGACTTCACTGCTCTGTGCGCAATTCGTGATTGACATCCACCTGCCAGCGCACCTGGGCTTCCTCCTATGGTGTGCCCCTTTGTGAGCAATTAGATTAGTGAACCCTTAACAACATTCTACTCTGGCCAGGTTTTGTGCGCAATTCGAATTTGCAGCTCTAAATATGATAGAAACTTGTACTATTTTCATTATAATATAATTTGCATTAAGGAGATTCCAGCATACTATTCGTATATATTTGAAAATATTGTTTAAGCTGTAATAGTATTATAATGATCTCTAAAGCTAAAAAATAATAAATTTAAACTAATACGTAATGTCAATGCAGAACCACGTTCAATTTTGCATGTTCAATTCAGAATGTGCATCTCTGCCATATTTCTATCACCCCGGGCTACGCATGCGCGAACGAAGATGCGCAACTCCAGCTACAAGCCCATCATTTCCAGTCCGCTAATTCGAGTTTGTGATTTCAACTGACCACAATAAAGAACTTTCATTATACAGTTATAAAAAACATTTGAATGATGCCGGTTTCAGTGGAAAATCACTACATTGGCAATACTGGAAATCTCCATCACGAATCGCTTATCTTTCTTACCTGCCACCACTGAGGGGACTCCCTTGAAAGTTAATATCACGTGCCAAAGCGTCACATACATCACAAGGGAGGCTGAAACAAAAGACAAACGATAATTAAAGGACATTTCAGAATGATAGAAAGGCTGTGATAAAGAAAAAACTGTTCTTGGCCCGTCTATTGTTTTCCTTCTGTCTTCAGGTTAGCAAAGGGCTCCGTATTGTTATTAATTGCCTCTGTCATTGTTGAATGACTTCGCATAAAAAGGGGTCCCTGTTGCTTCATTGTTGCTACTTTCCTCTTCACAGATGCACCTGTGAGGTATATCTCATGTCAAAATGTGTAACCTACGGTCAATCGAAGCTGGAAAAGTGGTTATTGTTAAATCTGTAGAATCAATCAAACATCAACAGATATAGGATCAATGGATTTGAGTAGCAGTTCAAATATTGCCATCAGATTGATACTTATTGTGGCAGAATGCTGCAGCTGTAACTTACAATATTTCAGAATTTTACTTCATTTTATATAGATGAATACTTTTTACAGAATTACTTGAAAAGCTGTGGCAAATCCGTTTTTCTGTGTATACAGCGTGTTTCGCTTAGAGGAATCTGCCCCACTATGTACCTCCACCGGGTATCGAACCCGAGATCGCTTAATTATAAAGAGACGACGTTACCACTTCGTCATCCATATTTAGATATTTGTCAACAGTCACACGTAATCAAACTAAATTTCATGGTTACATGTTAATTCATGTATAAAATCTCAAATACTGGAAATGTATTGACGAGAAAAATTCTTGGGCTCCGGGCATTGACTTAAAAAAAAATACCGGGACATGGTTTCACAAATGTTGAGAACCATTTTTCTAGTGTTTATGTCTTCGCTTTATCCAAACTGAAAAATCTAGCGTGTACAGTTTGAGGTCAGTGCATATGATTTCGCCGTTTTCTCATGCACAACATGCCTCTCTCGAGTTTCAATAACTTGCACACATTTTACAACGTGATTTACATGTAACAATGTATCTTGTTACGTTTTTTCGGGTAACTAATAAACTGATTAATGCAATTATATCGGTACCATAGTAGGGAGAACGGTTCGTTTTGAGCCACCCCCGAAATTTTAGTTTACTTTTATTGTGTACACCTATACAGTAATATACTCAAAATCGAACTTTGACTGTTACAAAAGTGACACAATACAAGCGCAAAAAAAAAAGTCAAAGCTCAAATTCCAATTTTCATAGTGCAAAATTGCTAATTTTCGAAAATCCCTCTATAACTTTTTGCTAAAATTTTATTTTTCAATAATTAAAGCGAAGTGCTAAGTTAAAAGTAAGTGCTAAGTTACTTCCGGTCTACTTCCGGTCCACTTTCGGTCTACTTCCGGTCTACTTCCGGTCTACTTCCGGTCCACTTCCGGTTTACTTCCGGTCTACTTATAAATTATTACAAATTTTAGCAAAATACCCCAGCATCCTGTATTTGTATATCTCTATATCACCATATGTGTACTAATTTTTATTTCTTATACTGTTAGTGCTTCGACCGGCAATATAATAGCAATATGAACCCTACTGCCGCTCTTCGAAATATGATTCTCAGTCCTCCCTTCCACATAATCTCCTTTTAGATTTTTCCTAAGTCTTACCGTTTCCAAGATAACCCCACTTCCGGTCGCCATTTTGGATTTCCGAGCATAGGTTCTATTCATACTTTTTCTCACGTATAGGTGTACATGATGAATCACCAAACAGATTTTTCCTAAGTCTTACCGTTTCCAAGATAACACCACTTCCGGTCGCCATTTTGGATTTCCGAGCATAGGTTCTATTCATACTTTTTCTCACGTATAGGTGTATATGATGAAACACCAAACAGATTTTTCCTAAGTCTTACCGTTTCCAAGATAACACCACTTCCGGTCGCCATTTTGGATTTCCGAACATAGGTTCTATTCATACTTTTTCTCACATATAGGCGTACATGATGAATCACCAAACAGATTTTTCCTAAGTCTTACCGTTTCCAAGATAACCCCACTTCCGGTCGCCATTTTGGATTTCCGAACATAGATTCTATTCATACTTTTTCTCACATATAGGCGTACATGATGAATCCGCAAACAGTGGTGATTTGTTTGTGTGTAAAAAAGAAATGCAATGCTTTTTGCACTTGGTTATCATCACCTAACATGTTATTAATTGTTTTTTAAAATTAATTACAAATGAAAACTAATAATTAATATTATCTAAAGTTACTAATTAATATTATGCAATTAATTGATATAATTTTTTTGTTCTTGTTGCTAGTGTTGGGTAATTATAGTTGTTGCAAAATATACCTCTCGCGTATGACAGTTTCTGAGTTTCGTTGGGTATATATAGACGAATCGAAATTTTACTTGTTATGTTAAATTGTATGTTAGGGTACATGGTAAGAAAAATCATTGTATATTAGAGCGCTCTTTTAATGATTTGCCTATAACTGCATACAGGCAGCCGTAAATTTAGCATAAAATATCCTGATCCTGTTTCTTCTAGCATTTGCTACGTTTGTTGGGGTGGGATCATTGGGGGAAATGTGATTCTCCCATGATGTCATCTGACTTACTAGCAAAAACGATACGAAGAACAGGTGTGTATGTGGCTTACTAGGATTAGGCTCATGGTAATGAGGTCCTAGTAGCTGAAACGTTGTCGGGGTATTTTGCAAAAAATTTCCTTAAACAGTTAACAAATATAATATATATTTTTTTTAAATTCAGACATTAGATGGATTTTACAAATATATTTAAAAAAAATACGTTAGGTAATTGTGGCTTCTACAGCTCGTCGCAAAAATATACCTAAAATTTTATTGTTTTAAGAAGAATCCTAAAAAAATATTTTATATATATAAAACCCAAATTATAAAAATATAGATATAAACCAAAAGTTTCTTCTTCTTCTTCTTCTTATGGCGCTACAGTCCACTGATGAACCTTGGCCTCCTCTGTGATTTGTCTCCATCTATCTCTACCTTTCGCCACAACTTTCCAATTTCTATACTGGAGCTTCCGAACATCCTCATCCACTCCATCCACCCATCTTAATTTAGGCCTTCCTCGTTTCCTTTGTCCACCTGGGCTATCCAACATCACTCTCTTTGCAGGGTCACTATCACTCATGCGCATCACATGACCTGCCCATCTTAATCTAGCCGCCTTTATTACACCAATAACTGTTGGTTCTTGATATAAGTCATAGAGCTCCTTATTAAATCGCTTTCTCCATTTTCCATTCTCACATACTGGTCCCAATATTCTTCGTAATATCTTTCTTTCAAAGGTCTCTACCAACTCTTCATCTTTCCTTGAACTGGTCCAAGTTTCCGCAGCATAAGTCAATACAGGTCTTATCAGTGTCTTGTAAAGTATTAACTTAGTTGTTCTGGACAATATGGTGCTCTTAAAATGTCTCTGTAGTCCATAATAGGCCCTATTCGCTGCTATAAGTCGTGCCTTTACTTCCTCCTGTGAATCATTTTCATATGTCACAACAGAACCCAGGTAGATAAAGGTATCCACTCTATCAAATGTATAATTAGCCATTGTTATGGTCGGTGATGGATTATATCTGTGTGCTTTGCCTGCTGCCATGTACTTAGTCTTCCCTTCATTCACCACCAATCCCATCTTTTTTCCTTCCCTTTCTATGGCCAGAAATGCTTCTTCCACTGCATGTAGAGATCTTCCTACTATGTCCACATCATCTGCATATGCAAGTATCTGGATTGACTTATAATATATGGTACCCCTAATTTGCACCCGAGCTTCCCGTATAACCTTCTCTAAGGCAATGTTAAACAACAAACAGGACAGCACATCGCCTTGTCTTAGTCCATTTTCTATTTCAACAGGTTCTGAGAGTTGTCCTCCTACTCTTATCTTACTATTAGAGCCCTCCATAGTTATCTTCACCATTCTTATTAATCCTATTGGAATTCCGAGATCTTTCATTGCCAGATATAGTTGGGTCCTGTTTATACTATCGTATGCAGATTTAAAATCAAGAAATAGATGGTGCGTTCCTATCCCAAACTCCAGCGTTTTCTCCAGTATTTGCCTTAAGGTGAATATCTGGTTAATTTAGATTTCCCTGGCCTGAACCCACATTGATATGGTCCAATGCACTTTTCTACATATGGTAGTAGTCTTTTATATATAATTCTTGCAAATACTTTATATGCAACGTTCAACAATGTAATTCCACGATAGTTTGCACACTCCATCGTGTCCCCTTTCTTGTGGATAGGTACTATGATACCCGTCCTCCATTCACTTGGCATCTGTCCCTTTTTCCAGATTATGTTTATTATTTCCTTCAAGCCTCTAATGACACTCTCGCCTCCATGCTTAAGCAGCTCTGCTTGCAAGTTATCTATACCAGGTGCTTTACTATTTTTCAATATCTTGACTGCCTCCCATACTTCATCTAACTTTGGACTTTCTATGCCCTCTTCTCCTTCCTCTTCTTCATTTAATCCTTCTTCCAGCATACCTGCTACATCTGCACTGCCATTCAATACATCATTAAAATGCCTTCTCCACCTTTCTAAAATTTCATTAGTGTCACTAATTATATCGCCTGTTTCATTTCTACAGACTGTTGTCCTTGGTTTAAAAACATCTTTTGTATTATTTACCAGCTTATACATCTGTCTTACATTCTTCTGCTCATGCAGGCTTTCCAACTGCTTCATCTCTTGCTTCATCCATTCCCTTTTTCTTTTCCTATGGACTCTCTTCTCAATCCTTCTTTTCTCTTGATATTCATCCCTAGCTCTCCTTGTCGCACTTCTTTGCTGCATCCTCTTATATACATCATTCTTTTCTTTGGTTACATTTTGACATTCCTCATCGAACCACGTTTCTTTCTTTACTGGCTTTTGTGTTTCAAGTATTTCCTTTGCTACATTACTGATCCTCAGCTTATATCTATCCCACCTCTCATCTACATTTTCCACTTCTGCCGGTTTCATCCCGACGAATCCCTCTTGTAGTTTACTTCTGTACCTCTCAACCACCGTTGGATTTCTTAACTGCGTGACATTAAATTTAATCAGGCTAGTCGCCTTCATTTTTCGACTATTAGATATTCTTGCTCTAATCCTTCCCATAATCAAATAATGGTCGGAATCAATATTAGCCCCTCTAAAAGATCTAACATCAATGATATCTGATCTATGTCTACAATCTATTAGCATGTGGTCAATTTGATTGTAAGTTTTTCCATCCGGGGCTCTCCATGTCATTTTATGAATATCCTTGTGCTGGAACAGAGTTGTTGTTATTACTTGATTCCGAGATGCTGCAAACATTATTAGCCTCATACCATTGTTATTTGTTACTTTATGCATACTTTGTTTACCAATTGTTGGTTGATACACGTCTTCAATGCCTATCTGGGCATTGAAGTCTCCAATTACTATTTTTATGTCATTTTTTGGGCAATCATCAAATGCTTTCTCTAACGCATCATAGAAATCTTCTTTTACATCATCTGTGGATACTTCCGTGGGTGCATGTGCATTGATTATACTGTAATTAAAGAACTCTCCTTTAACTCTTAATGTCGATAATCTTGAACTTATAGCTTTAAATCCTATCACTAGATGTTTTAGTTGTTTATGTATTATAAACCCAGTTCCTAGCATATGCAGCCTTTCATCACAGCTATAGAATACAGTTGCTTCTCTCTTTTCCAAAACTCCTTTTCCGATCCAACGTACTTCTTGCAATGCCACTATCGCAGGCTTATAATTATTTAGTTGATCCAGCAACATCCTCAATGCACCTGCCCTATACAAAGATAGCACATTCCAGCTCCCTACATATAGATCCCTTCCCTTTCCATAATTCGCTTGTCCATTGTTCACGCCAGTCCGTCGTCGGTAGATCTGTCCGGCTACATTTCTTTGAGGTCTCGTAACGTGGTTCCTTTTGTGGGATGGGGTTGTCGGCCCCACGCCCAACCCCCATTCTTGGAGGACCAGGATTTGTTTAGGGTTTACTCCCGTAGGGCAGCTGGCTTCACTATGCCTTACGAGTCTGCCCCACCCTTGGTTTTCTGTCAGGGTATCCTTCCCTTAGCCTTTGGGGATCCCTCCCCTCCCTGCAAGGCAGCAGGGGCTGAGCTTAGTTAGTGGCGGCTCTCCTCGCCACATCGCAGGATTTTCATCGGAGCCTTGCAGTATTTACCGAGATGCAGTTGCCACTCCACATCTCGCTGCCTCCTCCAATCCTGCTGCTGCTTGTCCGCGACTGTTTCCAGCTAGCCAACATATCTGCTGGCCGTTCCCCTATCCGCAACCTGGGGACGCGCCTGGTGGCATACAGCTCTGCCTCTGGGAAGATAACCCAGCCCAGGAAACCAAAAGTTTACTGATTAATAAATTGAGATTATAAATACAAATATTTTGCTATTTTCAATTATTATTTGAGAATTAGAAGTTGAGAGAAGAGATTTATTAAATAATTAATTTACCTAAAATTTTATTGTTTTGACAAGAATCCTAAAAAAATATTTTGTATATATAAAACCCAAATTATAAAAATATAGATATAAAACCCAATTATAAAATATAGATATAAAACCCAATTATAACAAAATGAATAATCAAATTAAAAAACCAAACCAAGATATTTTATATTATGTTGTATATAATACAACACATGTAGATAATGAAGAATTAGATATTCCAAATTTTCTAGCTAAACTTAAACCTAAATTTAAAAATTTAATTTGTGATAAACTTAAACAATATTCTCTCAAATTATATTGTATTTTATCATCAAATTATATTAATCCTGGTAATAAAATAGAAAAATTTTATCATCAGACTCATGTGTTCAAATTATACTATAATGATACTAATAATTTAGATGATATTTATGATAGAATTTGTGAAGAACTTAAGTTACAACAACAACAGTTCGAAAAACAAGATTCAGGTTGGTCTCTTTGTGATACAAACCATGAACTTGAATTGAAAATAGCAAAAAATGCCCCTTTTGGAGGATCTGGTTATATTAAATTACCTAAAGAGATCAGAAACAAATTAGCTGTATTAAATATTCAAAATAATGATAATAAATGTTTCCTCTGGTGCATCATAGCATATTTTCATCCAGTTAAAAATCATACTGATCACAAATATCGTGTCTCCCATTATGAAAAATTTGAAACAGAATTTAAAAAATCCATGTCAGGAATAAAGTATCCAGTACAAATCTCAGATATTGAGAAATTTGAAAAGCAATATCAACAATAGAATAAAAAATTAATAAATGTTCATGTTTATGGTTATGATATAAATAATAATATTTATCCACTCAGACACCATCCACCATCTGCTGGTGCACATATCATAAGATTATTATATGTTACAGAGAGAAATAAGAAACACTATTGTCTCATACAAAATCTAACAAAATTGGTGCATAATCAAATAACATTAAATCATCTTAAAATTGCTATATGTGATCGATGCTTGTGAAAATTTTATGGAAGAGGTGACAAATCATGTGAACAACAATTAGAGGAACATATTGAAAAATGTTATTATTATCCTCATGCAACTTACAAATTTCCATCCAAAAGTATAAAATTTTCTAAATATGAATCGCTGGTACAACATCCATTTGTAATCTATGCTGATTTTGAAACAATACAGATATCGATGCAAACATGTCTTCCCAATCCAAATGAATCATATACAACAAATATAGCTAACCATGAATCTTGTGGTTTTGTACTAAAATTAGTAAAAACTTATGAAGAAAATAATCCACAACAATTATTTATTTATAGAGGTAAAAATGCATCTCAAATATTTATTGAAAAACTTAGAGAGTGGGTAAAAGATTTTGCTCCAATTTTATATAATACAAAATTGATGAATAAACTTACACCAGAACAACATCAGAAACATTATGATACCAAACAATGCAAATATTGTAAAAATAATTTTAATTTATTTAATCCAAAAGTTAAACACCATAACCATTTTAATGGAGAAAATATTGAAACAATTTGCAATTCATGTAACTTGAAAATAAAGAAACCAAATTTTATTCCAGTATTTATTCATAATTTACAAAATTTTGACGCACATTTATTTATCAAAGAATTAGGATATGATACAGAAAATATTAATATTATACCACGCAGTAAAGATAAATATATTACCATAGAAAAAACTATCAGATTAGAAAATGGACAAATAATTAAACTTAGGTTTCTAGATTCATATCAGTTTCTATCTAGTAGTTTGGCAAATCTGGTGAAACAATTATCCGATGATGAATTTATTCACACAAGAAAATATTTTAATAATGTTAATATGGAATTGCTAAAAAGAAAAGGAGTTTACCCCTATCAATACATGGATAGTTTTGATAAATTTAATGAGACACAGTTACCACCGAAAAATAAATTTTATAACCATCTTCAGGATGAAGAATGTAGTGAAATAGATTATCAATATGCACAGACAATTTGGAATACATTAAATTGTAAAACAATGGGAGATTATCATGATATCTATTTAAAACTTGATGGTCTTTTGTTAGCCGATGTGTTCGAGATTTTTCGAAATCGTTGTTTCAAGAAATACAATTTGGATCCTGTTTTTATGTATACAACACCTGGTTTATCCTCGCAAGCTATGCTATTAAATACAGAGGTTGAAATTGGTCTCGTTACCGATATCGAACAGTTCATGTTTGTTGAATCTGGTAAGCGTGGTGGTATAGTCCAGTGTCCTTTAAGATATGCAAAAGCAAATAATAAATATTTATCTAGAAATTATAATGCTAATAAAAAATTTAAATATATTTTATATATTGACATGAACAATTTATATGGTTATGTCATGAATCAATCACTACCAATTGGCAATTACGAATGGATGACAGATACAGAACTTGAAGACAAAGATTTCTTAAACTGGTCTGAAGATCATGCAAAAGGTTGTCTACTGGAAGTTGATTTGGAATATCCATCACATCTACATGAACAACACCATGGTTTTGCTATGGCACCAGTTTCTCAAAAAGTACCAGGTACAGAGGAAACAAAATTGATATTATCATTTGAAAATAAAAATAATTATGTACTTCATTATCGACTGTTACAGTATTATTTGAAACATGGTATGAAATTAACAAAAATCCATAAAGGATTAAAATTTGATCAAGAAAGATGGTTAGCTCAATATATTGAGAAAAATACAAATAATCGAATACAAACAAATTCTAAAGTTGAAAAAAATCTTTATAAATTAATGAGTAATTCCATATATGGAAAATGTTTAGAGAACAAAAGAAATCGAGTGAGGTGTAATTTGGTGTCAGACCGAAAAAAACTTCTGAAACTTATTGCCGACCCCACATATAAAAGTTTTACAAAAATTACTAATAATCTAATTCTTATTGAAAGATCCAACACTAATATAATGTGTGATGCACCGATAGCTGTCGGTGTTACAGTTTTAGAATTATCAAAATTGGAAATGTATAAATTTCATTATGATATTATGAAACCTAAATACAAAAATAGAATTAAAGTAGCTTATATGGATACTGATAGTTTTGTATATGAGATAGAAACAAATAATTTATACAATGACTTGTTCTCTCTAAATAAATATTTTGATTTTAGCAATTATCCAGAAAATCATCCATTATACAATATTGAAAACCAGATGATCCCTGGGAAAATGAAAGATGAGGCAGCAGGGTCCATAATATCAGAATTTGCCGGACTCAGATCGAAAATGTATTGCATGAAAATGGATGGGGAAGAAAAAGAAATTAAAAAAGCTAAGGGTGTAAAACAGGCGTGTACAAGAAAACTTGCAATAGATGATTTCAAACAATGTTTAAAAAATAAAAATAAAAAAATATACATGCCTGCCTACCATCTTAATAGTAAATTAGATGGTGTTTATACTACAATAGAAAATAAAATAGCTCTCGATGGGAATGATAATAAATTGCAAGTATTAGATTGCAATATCCATACTAGAGAATATGGACACTATAATACATTAGAAATTTGTTCTAAATGTTATAAATTCAAAAAATTAACATAAATATTACAATTTAAAATTATTTATTCTATTATATTTTTATTAAAATTATTCTATACATTCAAAAAAATTCAAATATTACATAATTTATTTTATATTAATAATTTTTTTTAAATTTTTTAATTTTTTTTAAAATTTTTAATTTTTTTTAAAATTTTTTTTAATATATATTTTTTAAATAATACCTAACACTGTTAAAATTGTTCTATCACTCTTTCATTTTTTACATCATATATGTATGATTTCTCCACAATTAAAATTGCACTACATATGGTATTTTCAGGTAATGGTTCATGAAATTCACATATTAACTTAATATTAGTTCGATCATTTATAACCACCAATTTTCTTTTTGATGCATTTATTAAAAACATAGGTCTGTGAACTATGAACTCGTCTGGGTTATAATACATATCGATATTTCCTTCAGTTACTCTTTTAAATGCAGAATATGCTTCATATAATTTTAAATAATCTTGTTCTGTAATATTTAAATTGTAATTTTCACGTGGGAATACCTCATTCCTACCATTCTTAAGATATATATTTTTAATTTTACAGTTATCAAATTTGCTGCTATCTTTTTCCTGATTGTCATCTCTCCCTGTCTGAAACAATACGGCTGCAAATTCTGGCATGTCATATTGTAGAGATTGGAACTGATTAGTAATGTCGTACTCGAAAAATTTACCCTCTACAGGTTTCTGTATGCATTGATATGTATAAAATTGTATTGGAATTTGAGGATTTTTCAAAATGTTGGATTTGTACTTCAAAGCATAATTCGATTCATATTCAACTATAGGCATGCGTAACTCCATAGACTGGATCACACATTTTGCAACTTCGGGTAAACTAGCGTCGTTGGCTGTTCCATCTGCATTTAAAGTTTTATATCTCATTATAGCATTATAATCATTGGGTGATCTGCGAAATATGATGCTTAAATCACCTTTCCACATAATTTCTTTATAATCGGAGAAAAAACCAAATAGCAATCTCATGGGGAACAGTACTGTGTGACTTTTTGTCATAATTTTTGTTCCAGCTTCGAATCCACCTATTTTATAATATACACTTTCTGATTTTGATAATTTTAATGTTGCCACAGTAGTGGATGTAATTCCAGGATAATCAATCCTGTCAATTACTGTACCATGTTTCCTGACTTCAATTTGAGAGAACAAGAATGGAACAAAATTATCTATAAGTTTTATATTAGCCCCAGGGAGGGGATATTCTTCACCATTACTTTGTTTTACAATATCAAATTTTATATACAGATCGGATCTATGAGGATGAATAAATCCGTCCCCGACAGAAATATCAAACTGTACTTCCTTATTCGGTTGATTAAGATTAGCAAATGTCCTCCTGTTTGGAGGGAATGACTGTAACTCATAACTTTCGATATTTTCCATTTTGGGTATTTATTTATATAATTTTAAATATTAATTTCTATTATTGCAGTGGTATTAGCACCGGCAAAATCGACTATCTCATTTTTCTCATTTGTAATTCTTATCTCTATGTAATTAACTTTATCATAGTAAACAGGAAAATAGATTGGTGAGATTGGGGAATAAAAAATAGGTTCCATAAATTCAGAATTCGGTTTAAATGTAGCAATAATACCTGTTTCCTTGTGAGTACCAATTGAATTTTTTTCGGCTTTGATAATCATTCCTTTAGCAATATTACAGTGAACATTCAACGTCTCGATAGCTAGGAATTTCGGTATAAATTTACCTATGTGTCTAGTACCAGGTTCTAATTTTGAATTGTTCTCAAATCCTAGAAGTTCACCCATGTTAGTTAGATCTACTGTTTCATTGGTGGATACAATCTCTACTCTGTGTGTTACAGAATTTTGAGATAGTAATACAGTGTTTGGAAGTTCAGATTGTAAAGTAGATAAATTATATTGTCCAGGAGGAATAATAATTTTCTCGTTACCTACAAATATAGTATTGTTGTAGTTAGTTACATTCGGAATCAGATACATGCTGTAGAATGCTCTCAGAGATATAGATTTTGGATATATAATATCATCGTGGAGATGCAGTTCCAAGATCGAAGTTTCACTAGAAAGATGAAAAATTCCCATACTTTATGTATAATACTGCTTTCTGAAAATCTTGTAATTTTATGTGTGGTATTTTATTTAATATTCTTAGCATCGTAATGCAAATATGACCACATATAATTTGATCAAAATCTTGTATGCGCTGGTCGTTGTAATAAATATTACAATATTTTAAATAATTAACTAATTCTCTAGGTGGTCTCCCTCCAAAAGGATCAAAAATAAAAACATTGTTTTTTTGTTTATAATAACAGATCCAGTGGGTACCAATATTTTCGGACTTATCCAAATTGACCACACCACATTCTCGAGAGTGACTATTTTTAGGGAGAGAATCTGACATGAAAACTCCTCTGAAATGTTGAATTTTAAATATTTTAACTAAAGATTCAATGTCTTGGTTCGTGAGCGGCTTTTCTTTTTTTTTAATTTTCTGAGTACTCTGGATTTCACACCACTACCCCCTCGTAGGGGGCTCTCCATAGCCAGATTATGGCGTTTTTGTTCCTCTAATTCGGCTTTATTTTTTTTTGAATCGAGTACAGTTTTTGCAATAGCAGCACTGCCACCAGCTAAACTTCCCACGGCACCCAAAGCAGCTAGGATAGCAGGAATGCTGAATATAAATCCACCACTATGTGTTTTTTTTCTTATATTTTGCAATCGTTTTAATTGTGGTGTACTAAGTAATAACTTCATCCCATTTCCTTTGGATATACATTGTTTTTTTTTCTCCTGTTGTTTTTTAGTTAAAATTGAATTTACAATTTTTAAATTTTTGAGATCCCGATATGGAATTTGATATACTACTCCTTTCGGTTTCATATTTTTTTAAAATTATTTTTAAGGGTATTTATTTATATATTAACAAACTAAATTACTAACTAAAATTAACTAATTTTCTACAAACCCCACCCTAATTTTTGTTTTGTGTTCATAGCAATTGTTGTACCCAATGCTGCTATTTTCTCACCCAAAGAAGCATCTCTACTGGTTAATCTTCCAAATGCTGCATGCTCCAATTTTTGATCGGCTGCATGACGATTGTCGAGGTTTGTGTGTGTATTATATGCAATATCATGATCTTTACAAGCGGCATCAAGTTGATTAATTCCCCTATCTCCTCTTTCTAATCGTTTATCAAGTTTGGTGCCCGGACCACAGTACTGGTAACCAGGTACATGTAATTCGAATGGAAGTTTATTTATAATATCATTAACCAAACCTCGACCTTCTGATACATTCCAGAATTTAGGAGGTAGAGTATTGATAATTTTAATTAAGTATCCTATACCTTTTGGATCATTTACAATAAAATTGGCTAATTTATCACTGATCATGTTTACAATACCTATTTTTTCATTATAGAAATTATTGTTCCCAGCATTTTCTTCTCCGGCTATAACCAGCAATCTATCTATGAGTTTTCTCACATCATCCACCCAGACAAACTCTTTAGGTAGAGTATTATATTGTTTGATACCACTACCGGTTTTAAGTTGGTTCCAGATCGGTTTAATTAGATTTTTGTATTTGTCGCCACTGCTCGATTTAACTCTATTCTGACTGGCATCATTATTTTGGTATAGAGCATCGGACAATATCAAAATTTCGGAGTAACTCTGGTAATCTTCATCTGTGTAATCTTTAGGGTGTTTCTTGGTAATCAGTTCCCACAACCCTATAGTTCCCGGGTATATCGACCAACTATTTCTTTCACCCAAATTTATTTTCACATCATCGCCTTGAAATGTTACTCTAGATTTCCCAATTTTCCATACTACACCTTCATTTGGTTCCACGGTCGGATACAATCCAAACACTTCATCTTTTTCAAATTTTCCAGTACTTAGGTAATCTCTTGCCAGAGGACCCAACTCAATTTTCTCTGGTTCACCTATAGTTTTAATAGGCGGCTGTTGGAGTGTTAGGGGAGTATGGATACTAGATAATGGTGTAGGAGGAAAATCTGCATAATTTTTAGCAGTAAGAGGTACCAATTCATTTATGAGATTTTTATTTTGTTCTGTGACACCTTTAATTTCTTTACCAAGACCACTGATTGCATCTATAATTGGTTGATCTTGACGTTTGTGTTGTTCATAGAATCCTCGATTTTCTGATTTCCAACCTTTGAATCGTTTGGTGAGGTACTCACGTAATTTAGAATTGTCTTCTATTTTGTGTTTTGTCATTTTTTGATTAGAGGTTATTTTTATAACGTTTTAACGTTTTTTTATATCGATTTAACGTTCATGAAATCGTTGATTTTGTTTCTATATTTTCCATTGTTAGGTTTTCTAGTCATGTCGATTGTAACAAATCCAAAATCATAATCGTTCCAACAGGATGAACAAAATTTGGAAAATTGGTCGTAATTTAAATCTCCCCCCACATAATCATCATGAACATGTTTAAGGTTAGTGTGATCTTGACGAAACAAACATATTAAATTTGAATTATCCCTCAATAACTGTTTGGGAATCTTAGAATATGTTTGAGCCAAATAAAAAAAATCTATTCCTCTGTGTCGACCTTGAGTGAAGAAATTTCGAATTAAATTTTGATTTTCCAGAATCACATCATCGAATACCACAACAGAATTTTCTAAACAGTGGTCGAGAGGTTTAATTTCTGATCCAAATGTGGCTATACCCAGTCCCTTATACAATTTCATGAGTTGCTGGTATTTTGGTTGTTCTAAACTTTTTGAGAATACATACAGGTGCCTATTTTTCCAGTCTAACCAATTAGGCGCAAGCAAGAAATTATCTACCAGCAGTGTAGTTTTACCACAACCGGATGGACCTACAATAAGACACCTAATATTGTCTGGTAACAACTCACCATTTTTTTTACTAGTTTCTAATAACTCTGGCAAACGTTGCACAACGTTCCAAGTTGGTATCATAGAATCACCTGGTTTGCCTCTATCCAACTTTTTTCTGGCAATCCTAGCCATTTTACATACAATTTGTTATTCTTTTTCTTTAATATTTTTTCAATAAGATATGTATCTGGATATTTTGTTTTACTGAGTTCCTCTTCATAAAATCTTCCTTTCAGTATTTTATTATAATTATCTTTTAATATATAAGTATACCTGTTGCCTGGTAAAACTCGAACCACTGTAAACCATTCGGTGCTCCAATTTTTTGTGTAACTTTTCTCAAATAAATGCTTAAATTTACTAACTCGCACCTTATCTCCTATTTTAAATCTGGGTTTCTCTGTTGTGTATTTATACTTATGACAGTAAACAGTAGAAATCAATCGTTGTTCATCAGATTTAGTTACCTCGGCAGGTTTCATATGTATGGTTCTATGCATGGAATTATTGTAATTATGTACTAGGTCAGGTAAAATTTCTACCCATTTATAGTTACCCTGTAGAGTAAATTGTTTCCACATGAGATTTTTTAATGTTCTGTTGAATCGTTCTACTATACTTGCTTTAAGATCACTGTATGTAGAATAATGTTTAATATTATGTTGATTCATTAATTTGGTAAATGTGGAATTGTAAAATTCTTTTCCTCTATCTGTGTGCAAATAATTCGGTATCCTACCTTGCTCGAAAATAAATTTGAAAGCTTCAGCGACACAAGTTGCTGTTTTAGATTTTATAGGAATTGCCCATGCATATTTGCTAAATGTATCTATCACGGTAAGTAAATATTTGTAACCATGATTTATCTTATGTAAATTTTTTAAAACTCCCGTAGACATTTCTATCAGATCACCCTCCCACAGATCATCTATGCTTTTTGTTACCACAGATAATCGTTTGTAATTACGACGGGCTGGTCTGTGTAATTCATTAACTATACCTTGTCTAGACATCTAGTGCGAAGAGAAAATATTACATAAAATGGATTAACCTCAGGGTATAATTGTCTTATGTCAAAAATTAATTTATCACCAGTTTCAATATGAAAAAGCGATAATTGTTCATCCTCATGTATTTTATATTTGTTGGCAGATTCATCCCAGTATGCTATAGGTATTTGAACTGCTTTGTGTATACCATCTTTTCTTATTATAGTAAATTTGGGAACTTCGACATGTTTTATATTATTTAGAAATCTAAACTTCAAAAATCTAAGTTGGCCATCAACAAAAAATTCGTGTGCCTGTGCGTACGGGTATAATTTGTAAACATTACCTGCATTTACATATGTCCAGTGCCCTCGAGTGTTTGGAATACTTTGTAACCTAACAATTTCCATAGAATAAAACTGACGAGAATCTGCATCGTCTAATCTGCTTAATACAGGTTCCAGGTGTTCGCTGATAGTACGAACCAACTCATCGTAACCCGGTTTAATTTTCACATCCACATATACCTGTTTGAATTGTTCTTTCAAATCATGCAATTGATTGGCGAAATTCGATAAGTTCGATTCTTGTGCTGCTTCAATGGTGCTAATTTGCACCTTAATGTTCGAGATAATCTGCTGTAAACTTTCTACTAGTTTCAATTTCGAACTCTGGCTAGCGAGATCGTGTACTTGATTTCTGATGTCCATAAATAATAAGTTTAGTTCATTGATTATTTGGTTGGTTGGAAGATTAGCAACAGTTTCTTTGATTTGTGCAATTTCCACCTGAATATTTTTAATATCTTCAGATTTGAGTATTCGATTTACTGCTCTCTTCATGGCTCTTATTTCCTGTGAAGTAGGCAACCCTGCTACAGTATTCTGAAGTGTGGTCAGAGTTAGTTTTACAGCATCCAGTTCGTTTGCATCTGCAACAGTTTTCAAAATTTCTTGCAGTTGGGTTATGTCATCTTGAGTAGGCGTAGATTGCTGCAGTGTTTCTAACTTATTCTGTATGTCATCTATGAGATGGTGGAAATGAGATAATTCAGATTCGGTATTGAGATTTTCTAATTTAGCAACTTGTTGTTGTACTAGGGCTAAAGTTTCGGTGATACCTGGCAATTTTGATTCCAGAGTTTCCTGTACAGTAATTAATTCATTTTTCATAGTTTTAAGAGTATCTTCGATGTGAGCTATGGTTGCTTGTATCTTACCAAAATCCTCAAAAGTTTCCAGCTGCAATTTAATGTTTGTTACACTACGAGCAATGGCATTGAGTTCAGTAGATGAAGGCAAATTATGAATAAAATCTTCCAAAATTTGAAGTTTGGTTTGAACTTCGGTTATGGCTGAATGCAGTTCATCTGTCTGCAGTTCTATTTTAATATTTTCCAGTGTAGGAATCTCGAAAGATTGAACCTGTTCTCGTAATTTGGTAATACTCGCATTTACTTGTTCAAATTCCTCTTGAGTTTTGATACCCTGAACAATGGTTTGCAGTTCGGTGCGAATACTATTCGCTTGCTCGTTTAATTGCTGTTTCAATTGTTCGGTATTGGTTATCTGCATTTGTCGAAATTTATTGAGTTCATTTTTTAATTTGGCTACACTTTCCTCCAAGTTTTGAAGATTGTCTATGGATGCTAAATTGGTATATTTTTCCAGTAGCGATTTGAGTTCTCCATCAATTTTTACTATGGGGTCAATCAGTTGAGTTTGAAGATTTGTGATTTCTGCTTGTATATTCACATTTAATGAATTTTGTAAAATTAATAAATCTGATTTAAGTTTTTTTAGACGTTCATCTAATCTAGCAATATCATTGGAATTATCCGGTATTTCCTGTCTTCTCCTGTTCCCAAATATGTCCATAATATATTTGTTATTTTATTTATTTATTATTATTTTGTTTTCGGTATTTTATATATTTCATAAATTCATAGATTCATAGATTATTCTTATTTCGATGAAGAGGGGAATTAATTTATTATACTCCCCAATTGTTTCAGCATACAGGAATTCACCTGCTTGCACTTCGTATGTTGTGTCGGGACTAATTGCATTATGCTTAATTCTATACAAATTCCGACCTATGTGTACAAGTGCTGCATTGGATGGAGAGATACTTATTTGCATTTTCCCACTGACAGGAATTTTATATGATGGTTTGTTATTATTGAATACATGTAATTGTTTCCCTGTATCTTCATCAATTTGGTACCAGATACTATTTAGATGAATGATGACCAAACTTCTCAATTTACTAAGAATATTTTTTATAATATCCATGTTGACTGGAATTTTCTCTATTTGTTGAATATGTTGTTTCTTAAACCCAAACACATTCATTGGCATAATTAGAAAATATTTATATGGTTATTTTATTAATATATTTGCATAAAATATGTTGAGGTTTAGGATTCTTCTCAAAACTATAAAATTTTAGATAATTAATTATTTTAACAAACCTAACAGTATAAGAAATAAAAATTAATACACATATGGTGATATAGAGATATCCAAATACAGAATCTTCGGTTCAGATCTGAACCGAATAGGTGCTGGGGTATTTTGCTAAAATTTGTAATAATTTATAAGTAAACCGGAAGTGGACCGGAAGTAGACCGAAAGTGGACCGAAAGTGGACCGGAAGTAGACCGGAAGTAACTTAGCACTTACTTTTAACTTAGCACTTCGCTTTAATTATTGAAAAATAAAATTTTAGCAAAAAGTTATAGAGGGATTTTCGAAAATTAGCAATTTTGCGCTATGAAAATTGGAATTTGAGCTTTGACTTTTTTTTTTCGCTTGTATTGTGTCACTTTTGTAACAGTCAAAGTTCGATTTTGAGTATATTACTGTATAGGTGTACACAATAAAAGTAAACTAAAATTTCGGGGGTGGCTCAAAACGAACCGTTCTCCCTACTTACCATCATCCGAACAGAGCAAAGAAAGAAGTGTCACGTGCAGCTTGTCTTTTCGGTGTGAAACTCTCGTGTATCTTGTCGCATGTCTCTTCGGTGTAAAATCTCCCTTAGATGTCTGCCCCAATAGTCAACCTCACTTCCACGTAGTACACCCTGCACTGCAGACTAACGAGGCTCTGGCGACTGCCCCCATGGCCAGTATAATTCTGTGTCGTCCTGTGTTTTGTCCTTATTTGTGGTGAGCGCCCTTTTTAGCCTCAGCTTTTAACCAAGGTAAGGAAATTTTAGTTTTCAGACACGCTTTTATTTTTTTTTCTGATAAGGGGCTGAACCCCGTATAGTGTGACGGGTGCAAAATAGCCTCAGTGCTGACGCACCCAAAAAATTTTAATTCAAATCCAAATTCAAATTAGATGTCTGCAGCGCTACTCAAGGCACATACATCGAGTTGCATTGGCCATTTTCCTAAACCCGAAGAGTTTCTACATCAAGGTATGAAAATGGTGTGTGAATAAGCCATTGTTTACACTTCAAATTATCAATTATTTCTCGATTCCTCTAAGCGGTACACGCTGTATTTGTGAAATATACCTGTCATTTTTGCCTGACATTAATTTTTCCAGGAGGAAACCGCTACCCCTTGCCCCTCCTCCGGACACCTGTGATATATGTGGAGAAATAAATGTGCCGACCTCGTGGCGGGGTGATTACTATACAACGCGCTACGACGTCAGGTGTGCCGGGTTCGGATCCTGGAGTGGACATGGGTATTCTTTGTGAGTGTCCCTTCACCAATTTCAACATATCATCACTCATCCTCATCTTCGCGATTAGCCAAAAGTGCTTACCGCTCCGCCACGGAGGTAGATGAAAAAACGGTTTAAAATGTGCATAAAATGGTTCATTTCAGTAAGAAACGGTTCAACAGCAAAACTTATTATTTTATGATTCCTGATTTGAATATTTAATCCCAAAACATGAAAAGAAAAAATAATGAAATTAAAGAAATGGAAAAATTCCCAGAAAGATCCCGTCTCCACCCGCATACTTTCAGGGGTATGTGCTTATGCCCTGGTACCTAAAAATTTTCAACCAGGGCGTCTGTTTGTCGAATAATGGTTCCCTCATTTTTGTTACTCTTTATTGTTCCATTTTGGGCTATACATTAACTTTCCTGTTCTGGTTTCAAGAACAGGCAAGGTTTACAATTTATTCTTAAAATGTTCTATCATTAGAGCCCGGATTTATAAGTGAAATGCATATTCTTTTCCAGACTTCTAATGGTAAGAAGAAAGGTTATACTTCGTATTACATACCTTGATGAGCTATTTAACTAAGGCTGAAAGTGCTTATAAATGCTTATTTCTGCAGGAAACGGTTATGCTTGCTTATTTTATGATTTTGGTTTAAAATAGCATATTTTACCCAATCTGCCATTTTTCAATCCTATTTCAATCACACGATGGCATCGGGACGACGAGATCAATGTTTCTAAATAGCCGCACGAGAGAAACGGCATCCAAGAAAAGATACAGTACATCCATAATCAATTTTCCAAATTACCTGATGATATAACACAGTTGAAAGCTCGAAATAATGCATTGCAACATACATTTTCTCTGATTTATGAAATTTCAATAACGTTGTCTTCAGAAACTCAGTGTTGCTAAAATTGTGTCCGACAAGATCAGTCGGGTATTACTGAAAAATCCCGGTTACAAAACACTGTGTCAAATTTATAAAAAGATTTCTGGTGAAGAAACAGACACTGAAGAGGAATTCACCGCAGACGAGCTGTGGTGTTTTTCACATGCGCCTGTGATGTCATGCGATGTGGAAAGAACATTTTCACTGTACAAATCATTCTTCACTGACAGACGCAGGAGCTTCACACAAGAAAATCTCAGGATGACCTTCCTTACATACTGTAAGAGCTTTGAATAAGGTAATAGATCTAATAAACAAATATTTTTTTCAGATTTTCCTGTATTTGTTTATGTTTATTTTGGAGTTTCTTTGTTTCATTTTTTGTGCTTATTAACTTGCTTATTTTACTGTTTGATTGTGCTTATAAATCCGGGCTCTACCTATCATCTTTATTTATATATACGTGTATTCACATATTCCTACAACTCTTTGTGTTAAAGTACAATAAGTAATGGGTGTTTTTTTTGTGATAGAACTTTGAATTGAAATAAAACACATAAAAAAATAAGTTTGAAGCCAATTGTGTTTTCATTTGAAAGATAACTTTCTGACATTTACTTTTTGAAAATGATTTCCGGTATATGTCCACCACGACTAGCTGTGATGAACCGGATTCGATCAGTCCAATTTTGAACCACTTTTTCAAGTATTTGGGGACGTATGTCGTGAATAACACGAGTTATGTTGGCTTCCAAAGCGTCAATTGTTGCTGGTTTATCAGCATAAACCAGAGACTTAAAATAATCCAGTGGCGTTAGGTCCCATGATCTTGTGAGGCCAATTCACTGACGGCACCGATATTTCCGAAGTGCTCTATACTTTTGGCGAACAGAACATTGATTTTGGAAATATATTTCCACAATTTGTAAACGTTGTTGCGGCGTCAGTCTTTCCATGGTCATTTGCCAATGCTCACTGATATGAAATGACAAAACAACATGTCATCAAAACAAAACAAATGACAGCTATCCCTATCGAAAGTTCTATCACTCTTAAAAAAACACCCTTTACAATAGATAATTAAATTACATAGCTTAATAGCATCAGCAAAAGGCTGAAAATTCCACAATGCCCCCAGCCTAGCAAATTTCAACCTACAGGCTTTTAATTGTATCAATAGATTACATATGACGTTAATAATAATAGTTAACATATTACATGTGAACTACGAAGAGGCGCTATTTAATATATTTTTTTGCAAGCCAAACTCTACAGGATGGTAATATGGCCCACATTTTATACATACATCAACATACGCCACTGCTTTCATCTTTCTTCTTTCTTCATCATTCTCATCCTGTTTTCTTTCATGTTTTCCCTTCAATTTCTCTCCATCATCTTATTTCTCATGCAGCTCTAATAGGACGCCTACTGCCATCCCTCCCACAGTTCAGTGCTCTGTTTCTTTTACGGTTCAGGTTGTGTAAATATATCTCCCTGCGATTAATCAGTTCTGCACTCAAGAGGATAAGATTTTGTGACAGTCGAGACACACTCGAGAGCGAACCACTCGTTCGGACTTGTCGCTTGGAGTTACCGTTTTGAAACTGATACTCAGGAGTGACTTTTAGCTGTGTCAACGTCCACTCTTAATGGTCATTCTGAAGCAAGTCGATACCAAATACGAGAGAGCAAAAAGAGATGCTCAAAGTTCTGCAGAAGTCTTGTTGAAGCTGCATGCTTTAACATAATTTTCCTCTTGCCCATGTAAGTCTGTAGACCGTACACACAGAGAACTAAATGCATCATATCGATTGATGCACCATAATGCATCGATTGATGCACTAAAGTATGTTTTGTAGCTTCTTCACATTTCATGCATTTGGGTGCATTTTTGTATGTCGTGAAAGAAACACCAAACCGCATCAGTTGATTCAAGTGAGGATTTCTTTCAGTCGAGATGCACTTTAATGCATCAGCTGATGCGTTTTGACGCACCTTGATGTGTTTTGTTGCACCAGCATGCATTTTTTTGATGATGCACTTAAACGTTTCGTCTGAGCTACATAAAGTCTGTCGTCGTATCGTCGCCTTGTAATCAAGGGGTCCCGGGTTCGATACCCGGTGGAGGCACATGGTGGTTCGGATTCCACTTTAAACTGTAGGTCCAGTCCCGATTAGCCTTAATGTGCATAAAGTGGACTTAAAATACCAAATCAATCAATCAAGTGCATCATCCAAAAATATGCAGGAAGCTGCATCAAGGTGCATCAGCTGATGTATTGAAGTTCATCTCGATTGAAATAATAAATCCTCACTTGAATCAACTGATGCAGTTTGGTGTTTCTTTCACGACATACAAAAATGCATCCAAATGCATCAAATGTGAATCTGATTTTTTGAAGAAGCTACAAAACACACTTTAGTGCATCAATCGATGCATTATGGTACATCAATCGATATGATGCATTTAGTTCTCTGTGTGATAAGGCCAAAAGGAACGTGTCCCAAACCCATCAAAACTAGCACTTTTTTTTCCTCGCATCAGTTATTAAAGGTTTGTTCTTAGTAAGTAGTGTTGATAAGCCCATTTGTTTTCACTCTCTGCTCTCAATTTCTTAGCCATCTTTGTCCAGACTATAGGGATTGCCAAATCAGGGCAAAATTTTATCCGGATTTCAAATATCCGATGGTCCTGTGTCCTGATATTCGGATTATCCGAAATAATGTGTGCATTATCCGTGTTACAGTTTTATCCTTTATCCGTTCTACCCGCTCTCTGCATTTTCTTATAGTCATGTTAGTATTTCTGTACTGATTCTCTACAAATCTTTCATTAAAGCTGTTTGTTTACCGTTTCACTGATTCTCCCTTTTTATTTTTTAAGTGTTTAACTTTTTTACCCAAAACAGATTTCTGCATTACTAAGTTCAGTATGAATACACAAAGTTTTCCGCCGTAACATAAAGAAAGGTAAAAGAGATACAGTTTAGAATATAACATTCTCAGTTTACTGTTCCGCCCTATCTTTTATAAGGAAATTATTTCCTTAATTTCAGACATCATTCTCACCAGAATAACTTACTGAATTTAAAGAAGTAGATAGCCATCCAAATACACAGATTATATCCAAAACGGATATCAGATAGTTTGAAATCCTGATATCCCTTATCCGAAATTTGTGGCCATACCTAGTCCAACCATCATGTTGGAAAGTTTCTGTTACTAGGGTGCGGATTTTTACCTATTGTCTTTTTCATTCCTTTGTAGTAAAACATAGGCTTTAATGTTTTAAGTTCGTTTCATGATGTTGCTAGTTCGAAAAAGCATGACTATTTTGAGTGTTAATGTATTATTTGAGCGTTAGTGCCTATTTTGCTTATCTGTGCCTATTCTGCAAATATTTGCTTACTTCAGCTTTTTTTACGCGCCTTAGGCCCCTATATTGAAGGCAAGCCTTTGTTTATGTTAAGTTGACTATCAGCTGCTGACGTGATTTGCAGCTACTGTGAAAATGTTTCGAGGGCAGGCTTGTTTTTCTATCTCTTGCGAATTTCGAAAACAATGATAAATGGACATTGTGACGAGCCACCATCTTGCATTATCTCAGTTCTAAATGCATCAGTGCTAAGAAATGTTAAAAAAAATTAGTTTAGTGGCCTTGTGTTGCATACAGAGAATTACAAACGAGTTTAATTATAAAATTTCATGCGCATACGCAGATAAAACAAGTCATATACTCGAAAAAAAAAAAACGAGGTAATGTTATCCTAGCTTTCCTGCAAATGAGGATTTAATTCAAACTATTATCAATTTTTGTATATCATTTGTGAACAATTAGCACAATAGACAATACATGTTCACTACTTCGGATAAATTTTAATTGCATCTTTTAAAATATTTTTTTGATTAAGAGTGCAATTTTTTTCATCATTTGTGAACAATTGTGCACGCAATTGATGCATTTGCACGAATTGGCGCAATCGTTAGTACAATGTTATTGTGATAGAATTACTTTAACTGACGATTCCCCGCACAGATGTATTTCGTTCAAAATAATATTAATAGTTCGTGAATCGATAGCACACTTTATGTATAAACTGTAGATAATGTTAAACGATAAAAATGTAATGCTAGTGGTTAAATGTCTGTTATATCGGAGACACATTTCTTCATTTTTACAGAAGAAACTACTTACGGAAATTAGTTTCTGTAGCATTTTGAAAGTTCGTGGAGGTATTTTCTCACCCTAGAATGCTGCATAACAAGAAATAAGCACTCTTGATATAATAAACTTGCATTTTGTGCAAAGCGACAACATTATGCCGTTGTTTCCATTATGTACCTGCAGATGTCGCAAGCGTCGAAAGTCACGCGGTCTCGCCAGTGTTTCCAAACGTGCCTTTTTTTTACGAGAATTTTTTTTTAACTATGCTTACCTAACCTAACCCAACCTAACCTAACCTTGCCGGAAATGGTCCGTGGGGCTATCGTTCAATGATATGTGGGGCTATCCGTCAATGGTTTTTGGGGCTATCGTTCAATGGTTTGTGGGGCTATCGTGAATGGTTTTTAGGGCTATCCGTCAATGGTTTGTGATGACATAATGAACACGAAAGTAGGTATTTTTCGGTTAAGAAGGTTGAAACACTGCATACCCACTCCAAATCGACAAAACATAAGCACGACGCGCGATGATCCACAGCTGTGCACACCATATTGTATGTTCCGCAACGGAAGAAAGGAACTAAAAGAATTACTTGTAATGTGAAAAATCGAAGTTATTTTCGTGTAAAAAGCATAATGGCACCTTCAACTATGTTCCCCAATACAAAGTTGGTAAGTACGAACCATCCGAAACACAAAATATCCGATTTTAATGTGTCTCCAATATAACAGACATTTACCTGCTAGTGCACTCAGTATAACTGTGCCCTATAATCTAGACACCAAAATATTTATCTAGGGGCTGGTCGATTAGTTTAGTGACTGTTAGCAGCTGGATGTGCCCTGCACCAGCCCCAGTCTTTTTATATCTTACTTTTCCTAAGTAGTTGGGGACTGGCTTTTTGAAGAGGATAAGATTACGATGTGATTGAGATCAACATGTAAATAAATATCTGTTCTGAAATCTTAACGTCGTCGTCTTTGACACTACTTTAGGGAAGGAAGGTCAATAAAGTAATTGTAAATCATCTCTGCATAAGAATAATTCTGTTTGCATATATGTTTAACACTGTAAATTAATATATTTTACTGAAATATAGCAGAAATGAAGTAACCAACCAACAAATGTCTATTTATTAGGGTTAGAAGTCAGTAGTGCAGTGCCACCTGTGTGCGCAAAGAGGGCTCAAAACCGTGCTAGCTCGTGAACAGGAGAATTAATTTGTCAAACGTTGGAAAAACACTGCTTCTACTTTGCCGTACCATTCTTTCCTCCTTTCCCTCCGAATTAGTCAACAAAAAACCGCCGTTGTTTGTGTAGCTGTGGAGACAAAGAAACGCGATAGGGGAAGGAAAACATTGTTGAAAAGCCACGTTGTCAAACGCTTGTTGACAGAGCACACATTTATTCAATTTGGTCATGATTGTGTCTCACTTTACCTTGGTCAATTAGGCCCCATTAGCCTTCTCATTTCCTGTCACGTGACTTTAAAAGTGGGGAAAGAGGTGTAAAGGGGAGAAAAGTTAACATTTACTCAGCGCAGACCAGCGCGTCGTCATCTGTGTAGCTTTTTTTTTTTCCCCCTTCAGTTTTCCTGAGCTCGCTGCCTGACTGAGTGTGTTCAGAGCATGCAAGGATTTTTACGCAGTGTTACTAACGCGTGCGTAATTTCTGAATTTATTTTTGATCTATTCAGTAATTCCAATAATGAATAAGAGAGGGCGCTTAGATTTGAGTGCTGCTTCATGTACTTTCGTTTCACCTTTTTCTGTTCTTGAAACGTTCTTCATTTTACTTTACTTCACCGAAAAATGTCTCGTTTTACTGTATAAATGGTCATTTCCTTGACACGTCGCTTTTTCTGTCACTGCTGGTTAATTGTGACGATGACGATAATGGTAGATGAATCTGTGCGGCCTAGGGCAAATAACTTGTGCCAATACGACACAGCAAATTGATCCTGGGGCACCTGCCGTATTTGTGAAAGAGCGCTCTCGTATGCACGTGTGGACTGTAGGATCTGGTGCGGTGCGCAAGGAGCTACTGTCGCTAAAATTAATCGCCAAATTAAGACTGGCCCTCTGAACCTAACTACGCTGCATTATTAGAACTAGGCGGAATTGTAGGTTAGGAACAGAGGTGGTCACCCTCCGGAGGGCGACCCTCATGAGACAGACCTCACCCTCACCCTCCGAAGACTTGTGAGGGTGAGGGTGATGTCGATTCGTGAGGGTGAGAGCGAAAGACTGGTCGTGAGGGTGAGGGTGTGTGAGGGTGAGGGCGTGTGAGGGTGAGGTTGAAAGGCGAGTCGTGAGGGTGAGGGCGAAGTCGAGTTGTGAGGGTGAGGGTGAAAGACGAGTCGTAAGGGTGAGGGCGAGGGTGAAAGACGAGTCGTAAGGGTGAGGGCGAGGGCGAAGTCAATCTGTGAGGGTTAGGGCGAGTGAAAGTGAGAGCGAAAGGCGAGTCGTGAGGGTGAGGGCGAAGTCGATCCTTGAGGGTGAGGGTGTGTGAGGGCGAAAGTTGAGTCGTGAGGGTGAGGGCGTGTGAGGGTGAGGGCGAAGTCGATCCTTGAGGGTGAGGGTTTGTGAGGGTGAGGGCGAGGCCGAGTTGTGATATGATATGATATTTATTGATATTGATACGAGCCCTTCGGCTGTGCGTATCCTACAATATTGTTATATAAATACCCAGCCTTAAACATACACCCCATTGATCATACATTCAGAAACATTTATAAACAGAAACATTTGGAAAAGAATTACATACGAGTATGTACATATATATATGTATGTACATACTATATACTGTATAATGTGGTAGAAGACGCCGAGTTGTGAGGGTAAGGGCGTGTGAGGGCGAGATCGAGCCGTGAGGGTGGGAGGTTGAATAAAAATGACCACCTCTGGTTAGGAATTGTTAGGTTTCTGCTTTTGGTGCCTTGTAACACCATTTGCTGCCCAAGTATAGGGGTATTTAACAACAATAGGCGCTGTGCGTCACCGGTTGTGTTGGCGACCCAGTCTCTTTGATTTGTTGTTAATTTTTTATTATTTTGCGACGCTTTTCTGATGAAGGGACACTCACAAATACACCCATGCCTAGACCGGGATTCGAACCAGGGACCCTTGCGTCGTAGTGCGCCGAGAGGCATGTGAGGCAACCACTCCGGAGGTCGGCGGGGACTCAGTCTCATATTTTCATAGAGTGTACTGTATCAAGAGGTAAAGTCCATTTCTTTTGTGTGATTGAATCCACGGTGTAGTGCGACAGCTGCATTTTGCTTCCCAAGAAATTCCGAAAGGAGGACATAACCGAGTCTGGGAATGCAGACGAACAGGAGTGATAAATGAATCTTCCGATAAGGTCTAATCCGATATCCTTGTCACCGGTGATTTTTCATCTTGACTGAAGAAGAAGGAAAGAACTGCTTGTCACCTTAGAACTATTGGCTGCGACGAAGACATTATACCGTGAGATCAGTAGTGTGCCAAAGAATTTGCTGAGAGAGACTATGATCTTTGAATTCGGACCTTCCTTCAAGGGACTTTGTAATGTCCACATTTACACCTGCTCATCCAGTCTGGAAAACTTGGAAATCCTGGAACAGTCAGAGAATTTACATATTTGTTCTGAAAAATTTATGGAATTTTCAGGGAAATTTATGTTTCAGGAAAAGTCATCATTTTTGTAGTAGTGCATTAAAAGTAGTTTTTGAACAAAGAATATTTGTAGTAGTTCATTAAAGGTAGGTTTTTGAACAAAGAATTTGTAGTAGTGCATTAAAAGTAGGTTTTTGAACAAAGAAGAATGAAAAGACAAGCAAGAAATTTAAAACTCGTTGACAAACCATACTTCAGTTTCATGTACTGACTATTAGAAATTTAAAACTTGTTGACAAACTATACTTCAGTTTGATGTACTGACTATTACTAATATACAATAAAATTTGAACTATTTTAATGTAGAAATCTACTACAATAGGTGACTATGGGAATTTACCATTTTCTTGTTGTTATTTTTGCTTACTAAATTGTACTTTAAAATTATGTATTATTTATGCTATTCAGTAATTTATGAGTTTTTATAAAACTGATTGTTAATCATTAGTCAATATATGGCAAATGTAACATAAAAACTCATCCCCTGATACTTAATTCCCTCCATGTATCCAACAGTCAATTATTGTTGAGTTTCCTTTCTCGTTATTACCCTTACATATGAAGTATATAGGGTACACAAATGAGTGGTGCGGTTATAAATGTCAATAAAAAATATTTTTCAACTTACGTGGTTGCAGCAAACACTGTTAGAGGCGGAAACTGTCCCAATTTTTGATATGTGAGTTAAAATTACAATCTTTTTGATACGCTGATTCCAAATATGGCCTCCATCACGTAAGAATTTTCCACAAAAAAATCACATTCTCCCTTGGCCCCCTCGTTCCCCGGATCTTACGCCGTGCGATTTCTTTCTATGGGGGTTTATTAAAGACAGGGTTTATGCACAACCAATGCCAACTTCCATCCAGAAACTTCGTGATCGGATAATGCATGCAGTGCAGGACATTACAGTGGACATGTTACACCGTGTTTGCAACGAGTTTGATTACCGCGTTGATGTATGTTGTGTGACCAGGGGAGCCCACATTGAAGGGTTGTAATTTCAACTCGGATATCAAAAACTGGGACAGTTTCCGCTTCTAAAGGTGTTTGCTGCAACCACGTAAGTTAAAAATATTTTTTTTATTGTCATTTATAACCACACCATTCATTTGCGTATACCCTGTATATTCCAGTACTAAGTTAGTGGTATTCTAAGTGTGCATTTAGCTGAAATTTAGTGACTTTCTTCCAGACATGTTTATGTGCGCTAATCCCTAATGATTTGGTCTGGAATTTTTTTGGTTCCGGTGTGAAAAATCTAGAAAAATCGGGGAATTTTGTTTTTAGGAAATTGTAGACACCCTGTAGGGGAATTGGGAGGAGAAAAGAAGATGAACACGAAAACAAATATTGTAAGGTTTATAATATCTGGAGGTTAGAATTAAAGTTCCCGTACCCAGAGCCCTCTGGAGCCCGTTCGAAGCATCGGATTGCGGCGAAACTTAGCATAGACTCTATGCAGACCATGGGAAAGCGGATGCCGACGAAAAAAAAATGTTCAAAATTTCACAACCATTTGGAAATGTGGTGTAAATTATTCGATGGCAAATTGTCAGTTTGCTCGATTTTTTTTTGTGGGAAATTATATGCTTGGTCGATTTTTGGTGTCAAATTTTCCCTTACTCGATTTTTTGGGGTTAAATTGTCCGTTTGCTCGATTTTGTGGCGGCAAATTGCCACCTTGCTCGATTTTTTTGGCGGCAATTTTTTTATGTTGCTTGATTTTGTAGTAGCAAGTTGTTCCCTTGCTCGATTTTTTTGTCCGGCCCCCGTGACGGAGTGGTTATTACATCGCGCTACGACGCCAGGGGTCCCGGGTTCGAGTCCCGGCCTGGGCATGGATGTTTGTGAGTGTCCATTCATCAATGAATTTCATATCATTACTCATCCCCATCTTCGCAAATTAGCCAAAAGTGGCACAAGAAGCGAAGTAAAATGAAACAAATCAATCAATCGATTTTTTTTTGGTTATGAATTGTCCACTTTCTCGAAATTTTGTTACCAAATTGTCCACTTGCTCGATTTTTTTGGTGGCAAATTGCCCCCTTGCTCGATTTTTTGGTGGCAAATTGTCACCTTGCTAGATTTTCTGGTGGAAAGTTGTCCGCTTTCTTGATTTTTTGGCGGCTAATTGTCCCCTTGCTCTATTTTTTGGTGGATTGTTGTGCGCTTTCTCGATTTTTTGGTGGCAAATTGTCCCCTTGCTCTATTTTTTGGTGGATTGTTGTGCGCTTTCTCGATTTTTTGGTGGCTAATTGTCCCCTTGCTCGATTTTTTGGTGGATTGTTGTGCGCTTTCTCGATTTTTTGGTGGCAAATTGTCCCCTTGCTCTATTTTTTGGTGGATTGTTGTGCGCTTTCTCGATTTTTTGGTGGCAAATTGTCCCCTTGCTCTATTTCTTGGTGGATTGTGCGCTTTCTCGATTTTTTGGTGACAAATTGTTCCCTTGCTCGATTTTTTGGCGGCTAATTGTCCCCTTGCTCGATTTTTTGGTGGATTGTTGTGCGCTTTCTTGATTTTTTGGCGGCTAATTGTCCCCTTGCTCTATTTTTTGGTGGATTGTTGTCCGCTTTCTTGATTTTTTGGCGGCTAATTGTCCCCTTGCTGTATTTTTTGGTGGATTGTTGTGCGCTTTCTCGATTTTTTGGTGGCAAATTGTCCCCTTGCTCTATTTCTTGGTGGATTGTGCGCTTTCTCGATTTTTTGGTGACAAATTGTTCCCTTGCTCGATTTTTTGGTGACAAATTGTCCCCTTCCTCGATTCTTTGGGTAGGAAGTTGTCCCCTTTCTCGATTTTTTGGTGGCAAATTGTCTGCAACATTTTACTTGAAACGCAAGGTAACTTGAAACTGTTGGCTTTCCATTACAAGTGGAGAAATGATCTTCCAGTCCACAACAGCATTTTGTAGCTATTAATGGAAAATCAACAAATATAATTAAGCAGCGTGGTTTCTCAAAAGACGTGCATTATTGTCCCATTGTGTGAAGGGGCTTCGTTGAAGGAAGAAGGGGTTTGTTTATCCTACCAGAATCCTTTTTTTTTCTGCTTCTCCCTTACTCGCTGCGAGGAGATTATTTTTCCGTGGTAGCAGCAGACCTATTACCTCCACAAACAGTGGAAAATGTTTGCCTTGAATGCAACCAGATCCCCTTTTATATTCCTCGTATTGGCTGGAGCGGAGGAGGAAGACTTCGATTGTTTTCTGTTCCTATCAGCCCCTTTCGCTAAACGACTGGATCAATTTCGTTGTTGACATGAAGAATAACACAGCCTGACACTTCAGCCCTTCTCCACTGTCCGCTTGTCAGGGTCTTGAAAGCTGATCGTCTTTTGTCTCTCCTCCTTTAGCCACCTTCCCGGTCCTCAAACATTCCAGTGACTCAGTGTTTCCAACCTCCTTGAGCATTTTGGAACCATGTCCAGTTTTACATAATGTGCGCTCATAGCTACTACATATTTATTGTGGTTTCCACGCATGGGCGTTCAAAGGAGGGGGTCAAGGGGGCGTTTCCTCCAGGAAAAATGGATGTCAACTTAAAATAATACCTATATTTCACAAATCAACACAGGAAAACAACCTGTACTGCATTTTGCAGACTAGCGAGGCTCTGGCGCCTGGGCCTGCAGCCAGGATAATACTCTGTAGGAATTGTGTTGTGTCGTTTATGTCCCTTAATCCATCTCAACTTATCACTATTCATCATCATCTTCTCGATTAACCAAAGGGACAAAATGCGAAGTAAAATAAATTAAATGTATCAATCAACAGAAAAAAACGGATTTGTTTGAATGAAACACGATTGGTTAAGCTTTTTCGTAACAGCAAACAAAAAAATTGTAACCCTTTACGAAGCGGTAACGTCTCCGCTTTGTAATCAAGGGGTTCTAGTTTCGATACCCAGTGGAAGCCCATAGTGGTTTGGATTCCACTTTAAACTGAAGGTCCAGTCCCAATTAGCCTATATCTGCATAAAAGCGGACTTACTAATTTTTGAATACACTGTCAGTAAAATAATTTTGGTCTGATGTGATGAACAACCATTTCCTCGAAGCCTACTTAAGATGAGGATATTCATATTATACAACATTAAACAAGTATGTCTCTTATTTAAATTCGGACTTTATAAGTCTTTAGGAGTGAGTCCAGACCAAGGAGGGTTTTGCCACTAGGCAACTCCAGGGGGCCGCACAGAAAGGTGCACAAGTGACAACGACCATTGGCTATTACAATTTCTTAATATTTTAATAATAGCACAATGAAACATGTCAAGTCCTTTTACTTCCTTATTTCATGCAAGAATGTAGATGCAAATAAGTTTCTAACTTCTTACATCATAACCTTATTTTCAACTGTATTTTAACCCGAGTGCAAGTCTGTATGGCAGACTACAAATGAGTCGCGTGAGGTCCCGAAACAGTGCTCGAATAATAACAATAATAATAATAATAATAATAATAATAATAATAATAATAATAATAATATCGGCAGGACCCAAACAAAGGATACCCTAGGGGCCCCCTCTGGTCCATACCCCTAAACCCATCTCTAAATACGTCCCTGCTCTCAGACACTGTATTTAGTGCTAAATGTCCCCAGGTAGCACCACTGCCGCCAGCGTTTCCTTCATCGCGGCTGACTACAATGGCTTTGCCGTGCCTCATCCTTAGAATAACATAGCCACACACAAGGATCAATATAGCGCCAGTGTGTACTCTGGGTTCCAGGCATGTTGAATTGGTCATCCGGTCGACCGCGAGGAATTTCGTTTTCCGCCGAAGGAATTTCCTTACCTCGATGGCCTCACGTGTTAAGAATGCGATGCAAAAAGAAGCTCATTACGTTGTAATGGCCGACCAATTACTCACCGTTTAGCTCGTAATGGGAAATTGCTCAAACTTAACCTCCAGTCTTGACACGTGTATAAAGGTTACATTTTATAAAAGTAAATTTTTGTCTGATCTGAAGAAGCTGAAAGACCTACCTGTCTCCAGTTCGTCTGTCTGTCCGTGTAAGGTGACCAGATTTTTCGAAATCTGTTTCGTCATAAATACTTAAGTTCTAAAACTAATTAAATAAACAAATACTGTGTAAATAAAGTAAAAAAAAAAAGTAAAGTGCTCCCCTGTTTTTTGCACCACGCCATGAAGGCGTATAGGAGGTTAGGGCCCCACACTTTCTTGATCACAGCCGAAGGTGGGGTTGATGTGATCAGCACCGCGCCCCTGGCCGCCTTTACTCCCCAAGTTTCCCCCAGGTACCCACACTATACGAAGCTGGGTTGGCGCCGGAGCCGCTTGAACAGATGGAAAAAAGTAATAGTAGTTCTCCAACGCCGGGGATCGAACCCGGGTCCCTCGCAGGGTAGTCAGACGCCCTAACGACTGTAACTATTCATATTTACTGTGTAAATAACTTACATTATATAGCACTCCAACCAAGCAGCCTACAGAATTGGAAGTCATTCATTGATATTTTGCCGATGAATGGATCGTCTTCAATACATATACGAGGTGTGGCAATAAAGTTTCCAAATTGATTTTCAAATTCATTTCAGGTCACGTCGATAACAAAGAGCTGGGTAGGATACTGACCTGTGGACTATCCTCTGCCTACCCACAAACTTTTACGCACATGGGTGGAGCAGTCTGGCTGTAGCATTTGTTAGAAGTGAACCGTGCATCTGAGCTCCATCGGAATCATGTTAAGTTCGAAAGTGGAACAATGTGTTAATGTCACAAAACTTGGGAAATCCGCCACGGAAACTTACAATTAGTTGAAAGAGATTTTTTTGGATGAGTGTTTATTTCGCACACGAGTTTTCTTGTAGTTTATGAAGTTTAAAGAGGATAGAGAAGGCGTCGGGGACGATCCAGGTCCAGGCCGCCCTTGCTCTTCGAAAACTCAAGTCAGTATCGAGAAGGTCGCTAAAATTGGTTGTTGATTTGGTGCCTGAAGGTCAGACTGTCAACCAGTTGTATCATAAGAATGTCTTGGGGAACCTTCGTGGACGGGAGAGAAGAAGAAGACCAGACATGTGGAAGAATGGCTCATGCATTCTTCATCAGGACAACGTGCCAATTCACAACGCGGTATCTGTGAAGAAGTTTCTGGTAAAACACAGCATTCCAGTGTTGGAATATCCACAGTACTTGCCGGATCTAGCCCCGTGCGACTTTTTTCTCTTCCCAAAAGTCAAGTCTGCTGTAAAAGGAACCCGGTTCGAGTCTGTGGATGCGGTGAAAGCCAAAGCGACGCAACTCTTGAACAGCATATCAGAAAATGACCTGCAACACTGCTTCCAACAGTGGAAGATCCGCGTGGAGAGGAGTAGGGATTGAGGAAGGGACTACATTGAAGGGTACAACATTTTGATTGTCTGATTTTTTTCAATAAAAGAATTACAGCATGAGTCCGTAAACTTTATTGCCACACCTCGTATTTCTTTCCAAATAACATTTTGTAAAAGTTTACACGCGTGTGATTAAAGTTCACCTTATTAATCAAAATAGCTATGAAAGTTTGTACTGAAAGCTTGTCACGTGTTCACAAATAATTTAACACTCGTTCAGTTGGGGCATTAGTTCCAGGTAAACAGAGAAGAAACAATATTTTTAAAAAATTGAGATATGGTACATCGTTGATATTGAAATTATTTCTTCCTACCCAACAATCGCTAGGTAATGTTTTCTTTCTTCCAAACTTCCATTTTTCCAATATGTCCGGCGTTACGTAGTAGTTCTATGTCGAAAAGTCATTGTTACAAAAAAGAAACATTTTGGCGTCCCGTTTTACGTTTAAAAAAATCAGGACAGAGATTCAAGAAAAGGAACTGTTGTCTGTCCGTGCCAACAACCAAATGACAACTCGGCGCAACAAAAGCCAATCAATCTGTCCGTCCGGCTGTGGGAAGCAACAATTGATCGAAAGTGAGCTGTCAATATCTCGAAAATTGGCAAATGAGAAGAAGTAAAATTTTCAACAAATGGAGTACTTAGCAAGTATTTGAAGTTTTTCCCGATACACGCACGTATGTATATGCACTTGAATTTTTGTTATTTTACGTCGAGAATTCTGCTACTTTTAGCTCATCGCAACGATGGATGAGTGTTCAGTTTTTGAAAGTCTACTTTACGCACAGTCAGGATTACTACGCGTCTGGAAAACAGGAAAATGCCAGTGAATTTTGCAGATCGTCTACAATTTACATGCATTTTGGAGTCTGCAAGAGAAAATGTTGCAAAATGAACAAGCAGTTCACTTCCACTTCTGGATTTGGTTCTTGTGATTCCACTCCAAAAAAAGATTCAGTTTAGAAACTTGTTTCTTTCAATCTTATGATTCTCAGTCTTGTGCAAAATTATGGTTCCTTCGAATTTCTGTAATAAATTTTCACTTTTATAATACTAGATATTAGAAAGAATATCAAAGTAAAACTTGCAGTCCAGATATCTAATTGATAACTAAAGTACATTGACAATATTTTCATAATTATCGGAAATATTGGTGAAGATGAGGTTATCGATTTATAGATCTTAGTCTTGTTGGCATTTCCTATAGAATTCCTATACGTAACAACAACAAAAATTTCTCCTGATGCTGTGTACTTATAAATGTAGGCAAAAAGCAGCATTTTCTACGACAATATAAATCTGCCAGAAAATAAAAAATTGTGTATGGTTTATGAACTTTTTCTGTTGTTTTTGTATTGTGAAGATCTGTTATGGTGAAATAATGTACTGAATGCTGAAGGTAGCACGTGCACGTGATTGTAGCACCCAATACATTTGATGCCGATTGTAATTTTACATTTTACTCTTTGAATTTTCACGTGTCCCTATACGTGTAGAATGAATTTGCTAAAAAAAAAAAAAGCTGTGAAAGTGAATATTCATAATAATTAATGGATTATATATTTATTTGAGAAACACAATATTCAAAAGCAAAATTTGGGCCTCCCCGATGGCGCAGTGGCACTTTAAACTGTAGGCCCAGTCCCGATTAGCCTTACTGTGCATAAAGTGGACTTATAACACCAAATCAACCAACCAACCAAGCAAAAGCAAAATTCATGATGATAAACAAGTCTGGAAAAATTTCATTTTTGGACTGGAAAACCTGGAAATGTCAGGGAATTTCATAATCAACCCTGACACTACACAGGTAGACTAATCGAGACTGGACCTACAGGTTAAAGTGTGATCCGAACCACAATTATACCACCAGGTATCGGTCTAAATATGGGCTACCGTAAGAAATGCCAAATTAAGACTTAAGTCAGATTAGAAATATTGCTAAAACTTGCTAAAATACATATTTACGAAGAATCCTTTGAACATAATGTTTTATTTCGATTAAATGGCTGTTATATATATATATATTTTTTTTTGTTCGATCTTAACTACAGGTAAGCTAGATAATGAACACGTGCTGTTATACCTCTATTCTTGTTCGGTATGTTTATCTATTTATATAATAATAATAATAATATAATATTAAGTTAATAAACTATAATTTAATTATTTTAACTTAAACATCATCAACATTATTATTATTATTATTATTCCTGATCACTTGGTCCGGTGTATTTCTAGATACGTGTCTTGAGAGAGCCTACAGAAATTACAGCGAAAGAAAGTCAGACAGTGTAGTCCCCTTTCAAGCTGTAATCACGTTCTATTAGTTCAAAATGACACAATTAAAACGAGAAATCAGTGGAAATACCATGAACGCCAACGGTGGCTGAACACGCTGTCTTTAGACCTGTAAACCCTTCACCGAAGTTCCGAGTTTGAATCCCGCCCTGAGAATGGTATGTATTTCTTTGTGAGTGTCCCTTCATCAATTTCATATAATCATCGTCTATACTCAGTACTCACATTTCTTACATGATATTGTCTTGCACAACATTTATATTTACGAAGATCAAAAACGCACAATTCTGCCCCTTTCTTGCACATTCATTGTGTCCACATAAAACAGGATTCGTAAATCGATTTCATTACATTGGGTTTGTTTTGATCGAAAAGGAACTTCAGTGTCATTCTTACCACTGGCAATTGACCCCAATTCTATTTTATGAAGCACAACTGGTAGCCCATATTTAGAGCACATGTCGTAGCCCCCATATTTAGACCATCACACCATTTTTGTTTCTTTAGTTATGTTGACTCTGTGTTGTTCATATTTTACAAACTAGCCATGATATTAAAAAGACTTGCATTTTTTTGTGTACTGCACATGATAATTACATAAACCGGGTGAGAATTGAAAAAAAGAAGTATGTTAAATATACGAGTAAAATGTTTCAGAAGCTGAAATTGTAAGACAGAGTGCAGAGTCAACAATAGCGATACTTTTCTCTTGGAAATTGATGCTGAAGTCTTTTTATGTCTCATAACTAAACCTCGAATTTTAGGTTTTTAACCTATTTTTTTTCCTTTACAGGTATGTCAGAGTTTCGTTAAAAACGCAACAACTGATGAAGTTTTATAGTGTCTAAAATAACCTATTTTGCTTGTTAGAACCTATTTTAGGTTTATGCGCCTAAATGAAGCCTTTTTTTAGGTTTTTATATATTTTTTGAAGGTTTTACAGGATTTTTATGTCACACAGGCATTTGCTTTGTTTAGTCACGAAAAAAGTTCAATGACGAAATTGTTTGAAACGTACTCTCTGTCGATTTCCCTTCCTCCAAATCCATGGTGATTTTTTCGAAGCAAAATGTCTGGTGCCACTGTTACCTATAGAATCCAAAGTGGTTTGATCTGTGTGGTCTTTCTCACTTTCGCGTCACTTCGCTGCTTTGTGGCATTCACACCTTGCAAACTAACATTTCAGCATTGAAGTTTGCACACTGATTATGTTCTTGATGAAAGATTATTTTCAGCATATAAGATGATCCTCACAGATAAAATTACGGAGTTTGACTGTGGATAACATGAAAAAAAGATTTTTGCCTAACTATACGGCGAAGAGTGTATTTTAATAGCAAATTTTCAATGGTAAGTTCTGCCATCGCCGTAGGGTTAGGCAACACACATAACGTTATGCAAGATAGTGCGTATTTCAGGATATAGGTGTCCCATTTTCATTAATAGTGACTAGACCTAATCAGCATTGTTCAGGAATTTTGAACTATTTTCTGTTTTTTTGAACCTACTTCAGGATTTGTCGAGCCAAACTTGAGATTTTTAGGATCTATTTTAGGGTTTTTCGAACCTATTTTAGGATTTTAGAGCCTATTTTAGAAACCTAAAAGCACACTCTTTAGAACCTAAAAATCCCAGGTCTACTAACAGTTACCACATCCTCTGCCCAGCTGCAGTACGCAGCAACACTGCTAGCCTCAAAGACCATACTTAAACCTTATTCCACATATTGACCTTTCCATCTACCCTTTGATGCATTTCTGTGTGATTTTTTTTTACACAAAAATGGCATCATTACGAGTGTATGCAGCTGAGACAAGGCGAGGAGTTTATTAAAGATACTATCCCAGCATTTATCTGGGAGTGAATGAGGAAGTCCGAGCTTGAGGTCAATTCTGCGAAATGGACCCACGGGAAAATATATTTTCGCCCCCCCCTCCCCCTTTTAAGATCTAATTTTATATCTTGAAGACGTGACGTCATTCTATCAAGGGTTTCGCTTACTCATCCTAATTCTTCCTGCTTCTTCCGCTTTCCACGGGACATTATGTGAAATTGGCTCCTTCCTCCGCTCACCTCAAGCGCCGCTATAATTCACACCAGCCTCTGCGACTCAAGTGGCAGCCTGAGTGCTGGCCTTTCATCAGCTGAAACATCGCAGCCTCTTACCTGACAAGTGCCACTTCATTCACGTTGCTGACACAGGCACTTTATTCACTTCTCTTTTTTGTCTTCTCGGTCGATACTTTTCTTTTTCCTATTCCTACACTCTAATTCCTACTTTGCTTCTAGTTTTTGCACTTCGTCTTTCTCCACCTTTCTAAGATAGTTTTCAGTAATTTTAATGTTATTTATATTTTTCCGTCAGCATTCCGTTCATAATACTTAATGCTCATGTTACTTTTTTTTTCAATATATCTGCACAGAAATAACTGACTTATCTGACAAAACAGCAGCTTCGTAGCTAAATAATTTGGGGCCCTAGGCAGTATTGTGTTTTGGCGTCCTCCGTTCCCGCAATGCCAAGCACCGACATCTCATGTGCGTCGTTCGATATTTTCTTCTTGTTCCATGTTTTGTGATATTTATATCTAGGATATTTATGTCCTATAAAACTTTAAAATATGTACGTAATTATGATATAAAAATGGAAAAATATATCATGAAAAATTAAAAATATGCCAGAAAAATTCAGAAGTATCCTCAGTAAAGCCAAAAATATGCACAACAGTACTTTCGAATGTCTCATTATACGGGATGTTAGTATCTTTCAGGGATGATCGACTACGATAGGGTGGGGTATTAAATGAAGTCAGAATCCCTTTAACCATATAGTGTAGTGGGAAAATACTGACAATATATTGTAAGGTTCACTGCAATTATCCAAAATGTTAGTTGCTATTATGTCAGATTTACAAGCATAATTGGCAACTCGCTATAAAAAAGAGGGTATTTTTGTTGTGTAATAGTTGATACGAAGATGACATCTGCTTTAATTTCTTCGTTCGTAATTTCCTTATCCTGCCATCGATAATATGAACTATCCGTTGTGCTAAAGGTACGAATTATAAAATTAAAATAAATAAATTATAATAAAAACCGATTATATGCAAGACAATTACGAAATTATACAGAAATATTTGTTATTACGATAAAATTGAAGAAATATGTTGTAAAAACACGAAATTGGTAAAATATGTCAAAATATGCCTTATCAAGTTTGCCTATTTCGATTGATTTTCATCAGATATGTAAAGATCTTACCCCAGTATCTGATCTGATGCCAAATAAAAGATATGTTATAACATAAAGTCCTGGGCCCTATTTACAGTATATTCTACAAAATTTGAAATGAGCAAAGAGAAACTCATTACAAAATAATTTAGGTTATTTTAAGGATTCATAGTTAAAAATATAAAATAAAAAATATATTTTAACATTTCAATAATACAAAAGAATTAAAATATTTCAGATTGTAAAAAAAAAAGTTTAGCATTTTTAAGAATATTTTAGTTATGCTTTAGTGTCTGAAGAGCATTTCTAAAAAAGTACTACTACTACGTCTTTGGGAAAAAGAAAATTCCCGTAGAATATAAGACTACAAGTAAACGAAGAAAAAATTGATTGATTTGCTTTATTTTAATTCCTTTTTTGTGCCACATTTTGGCTAATTTGCAAAGATGTGGATGAGTGATGATATTGATGAATGGACACTCTCAAACATCCACGCCGAGGCCTGGATTCGAACCCGGGACCCCTGGCGCCGTAGCACGATGTGCTAACCACTCCGCCACGGTGGCCGGCTAGAAGAAGAAAAGAAATGGGGGTCGAATAACACGTAGTATGTTCCCTTCTCCCCTTTCCCCTGCCAAGTGTAAATTTCTCCGTGGAATATTCTGACTTTGTTGTCTTTAAATAAGAAATAAGATTTGAATGGCGCCCTAGGTTCAGCCCCTCTTAGCCTTTCCCTCACTACGGCCCTAAAGTGAAGACAAAAAATGGTAGCCTTTCCTAAAATTGCTGCATCCCCGATGGCGTAGTGGTAACGTCATCGCATTGTAATCCAGCGGTCCCGGTTTCGATATCCGGTGGAGGTACATAGTGGTTGGGATCCCACTTTCAACTCTAGATCCAGTCCCGATTAGCTTTACTGTGCATGCACTGGACTTAAAACACAAACTCAATCAATCAATCCTAAATTTGATAATTTTGATCAAATTTTTTGGTAACTCTAAAAACAAATGTTAAAGAATTTGGTTCAAATATTTGATTACCGGAAACTATTTCTTCGTTATTCCAACAAACTTTCCATCTGTGTGTATTACTCAGACGCCTGTTTTTTTAAAAAAGTTTACACCCCCCCCTCCTAAAATTTTAATTTATTATTTCATGTGAAGCTTGTTTGTTTGGAATAACGAGAACATAGTTTTCGGTAACCAAAAAATTGTTTAAATAGGCAAACAAACAATTGTTCATCAGAACCAAGTTATTTTGGTAACCGTGCACATTTGTGTAGGGTTACGAAAAGAATTTGGTCAATATTACCATTACCATATTTAGTAAAGGCTACCACATTTTTTCTTTGTTGTCACTACCAAGCATAGAAAAACATGTTTTCCCGTATGTCCCATGACTTGGCATGTTCAGTGCTCCATTCTCTCGTCACCAAAAGTTATGATTCCCACCCTGGGCATGCTTCCTTGGTCTGTCCTTTTATGATTTTCAGCACTCGTAAAGTAAATAATAATGAAATATTTTCTTTTTTCATCAATAACTTCTCATTTTCTTGCTGGGTTTTCAATATTTTAATGCGTCAAATTTATTTTTACTTCTCTTCTACATTTTTCTAACATTGTTTATTTATTTATTTATTTACTTCTTCTTTTGGATGGCGAAGTTAAGGCACAAGCCTTTTCTTACACTTAACCATCTCTACTTCACATTTTACAAATTTTGTTGAAATATCTAACAGTTTATGAAATATAAAATATCAAAATACCAAAGAAAAAAAGAAAAAACACAAAAAAAGAAAAACACAAAAAGAAAGAAGAAAAAACAGAAAAAAGAAAAAACACAAAAAAGAAAAAACACAAAAATACACATATATGCTGTAAGAAACGTAAAAAATGCACGTACAGCATGAACACACACATAACAAAAATACTTAAAATACAGAAAAGTCGGTCGGTGTTTGGCCTGCAAATTTAGATCAAGAAAGGTTTCATTCTATTTTCTTTCCTTGTTTTCAGTACTGATAAGTTGCCTCCGGAAGATGCTTTCTTAATTTTGATTTGAAATTTCCTAGAGAAGAAGAGTTTCTTATGCCATTGGGGAGGTCGTTCCACGCTCTGGTGGCAGTGACCGTGAAGGAATTTCCGTAAAACGCTGTCTTGTGGGAGGGGATGGTGAGCAGAGAGTTGTTTCGTGAACGGGTAGCAAAGGTGTGTGCTGCGCTTAGGGGTTGAAATCGTGAAAATAGGTAAGGGGGTTCTCTTGAATGCACTATTTTGTAGAGCGCTGTAAGAGCGTGGAATCGACGGCGTGTTGAAAGGTCGAACCAGCCTAGGTCTTTGAAAGCCAGGGTAAGGTGGTCAAAATGTTTGATGTTATAAATAAAACATACACATGCATTTTGTATTCGCTGTAGACGTCTTGCTAGTACCCCATTGAGGTCAACATACGTCAAGTCGCAGTAGTCTATTTGCGACAAAACTAGCGATTCCACAAGTGTTTTCTTTACCTCTTGTGGTAAGATGTTTTTTAGGCGGTACAGTGAGTGTAATGCTGCGTAAGATTTTTTGCATATGGCCTTCACATGGTCACTCCAGGTGAGGTTTTCGTCCACAACAATTCCCAGGTCTTTGACCGAAAGTGATAGTGAAATGGGTTTTCCGTCTACAAGAATGTAGATGTAATGGAGGACTTCGCTGTTGTGGATATGAGGTGCCGTGAGCCAATTAAAATACATTTAGTTTTCTCAGCATTTACTCGTAGACCGTTTGCCTGAGACCACTTGCAGACGTTCATAATATCAGCGTTTAGGGCTTTGATGGCCATATTGATGTTTGTTTTAGGGAACGATAAGTAACATTGGACGTCATCAGCGTACAGATGGTAATTCGTTGATTGAAATGTTTCCGATATGTCATTTATGTACATGGAGAACAGTAGCGGAGACAAAACGCTTCCTTGGGGAACACCGCAATTTATCGGCAGCCATGACGACTTTTTTTCAGAAACTAATGTGCATTGCTGTCTGGCTGATAAGAATGATCGAGTCCAGTCAACAGCGGGTTGGGAGAAGTTGAAATACGATGACAATTTTGCCAGCAGGATATCGTGGTCGACGGTTTGGAAGGCTTTGCTGTAATCGAGGAGAACCAGCATTGTCAGATATCTCTTATCCATCGCTGACCTTACGTCATCCACCACTTTAATGAGCGCTGTGCTGGTGCTGTGTTGTGGACGAAAACCGGACTGGAAGGGGTTTAACATATTTTTCGATTGTACATAATTAAAAATTTGCTCGTGCACGATGTGTTCAAATACTTTTGACAAAGTGGGGAGAATACTGATCGGTCGAAAATCTTGAGCGCTTACTGGGTTGGTGATTTTAGCCAGGGGGCGTATGTGAGCGAGTTTCCAAATATTTGGGAATGTGCCAGTATACAGGGATGTGTTGAAAACGTCTGCAATTGCAAATGAGATGTGGGAAGCGATACATTTTAACATGTTTATAGAAATTTCATCTGCTCCGGTTGCATTGGATTTTATTTTATTAATTGCAGTTTGGACCTTAGCATGAGTTATAAAAGAGAAATCAAAACTATTTTTGTTTTTGCTTTTGTGAACACTTATGGAGTCGATCGTACGTTTCTTAATTTTAGGATTTATGTCTGATGAGTTCTGAAAATGACCATTTAGTTCTTCAGTGGAAATGCCAATTATTTCATTTCTATCACGTTTGTTCCCAACGCCGAACATTTTAAGTTTGTTCCACAGCGATTTCGGTTGCGATCTATAGTTTAAGAGTTGCCCGGCAAAGGAAAACTTTCTCTTTCGTATTTCCTGCGTGCACCGATTCCGAAGAATGCGGTATTCTTCGAAATAATCACGCACTGACTGCAGGTTTGATTTGAGTGCGGACTTATATTGCTTGTATGCTGCATCCCTGCAGGACATCAGCTGCAGGATCTCGGGGGTAATCCACGGGCTGGGAGGTCTCACAACTCTCTTTCTTTTCACGGACGCGTGCTTGTCGTAAATCTGTAGGATGAGGTTGTACCACAAATAAATGTGTTATAGAATAGTATATATGTTCTTATTACTCATTATTTTTAGTCATCTTCATGCATTCGCGTAACTTGGCGGGGGCAAGGGGGGCGCTTGCCCCCCAAAATTTTCGGGTTTATTGAAATTTACAAGTTAGAGTACCTGGGGAGGAAAATAATATAGAGTAATATACGTCACAGTTATTTAGCAAATAATGCTGGGAGATGCTTTTATGGGATGGAAAACATTTTCAGTATCTTCCCCCAAAGTTAAGCTCCAGGTTTCTGCCTCCTCAACATTAGGCCCAGTTTAATTCTGGCCCCTCAAAATATGGCCTAGTTTGATTCCGCCACAAAATTAGGCCTAGTTTGATTCTGCCACTCAAAATTAGGCCCCAAGTCTGATTCTGCCCCCTCAAAATTAGGCCCAAAGTCTGATTCTGCCGCCCCTCAAAATTAGGCCCAACTTTAATTCTGCCCCTTTAAAGTTAGGTCCCAAGTTACGCCCATGTCTTTATGCACTATAAAGCCAGAGGTGACAGGAGATAGAAAAGCAAGTTAAAGCAAAATACAAAAAAAAATTGATACTTCAGTTGACAACTTAGTACCAAGTAGTGTAATAAGAAATACACCACTGCTACTGAACGACACCCATCCCGCATCCACGAAAAGGGATGTTATGTTATGCCCAACCACACTTTTTACGGTCTTCCCTCGGTTATAAATTATTCTCCGTCCACGGTAAGATCGAAATGGATGTAAACACGTGACTTGTCAGCTTGCCGATTGGTTGAATTGTTGACTCACGTTGTCCACAGATACAGTATATAATTCATGAAAACAGTCATTTAATATCACTATACTCAGTGTGCCATTTCAAAAATTTCCGGAGATGGGATTCAAGAAACAATTATTGATATTGTACAAATTATATATATAGTCCCCAGGCAAAGTAAAAAATTAGCAAGAAGAGGGGCATGCAGAAACCAGAGGAGGGAATTCTCCTTTCAAAGACAACCCTGATTTAAAAGTAGGAATTGTAGCTTTCCTGGCGACGTGATTCGAACAAGTGTTCTCGGGTTACCAGCCAGGTTAAATTGGGGTTGGCTTCCAACGTTTCGAGGGCATATATTGCTCTCATCTTCAGAGAATGTAGAAATGGAGACCAGTGTAGGTACATGATGTGGCGGAGTTTGAAATCTGTCTTCCTATTGGCTCTCTCTGGATCCTGGTGTTCTCATTGGCAAGACACCAGCCAATGAGAACACCAGGATCCAGAGAGAGCCAATAGGAAGACACAATCCAGAGAGAGCCAATAGGAAGACAGAATCCAGAGAGAGCCAATAGGAAGACAGAATCCAAACTCCGCCACATTATAGTCATGTATATTAACCTACACTGGTGTCCATTTCTACATTCTCTGAAGATGAGAGCAATGTATGCCCTCGAAACGTTGGAAGCCAATCCCAATTTAACCTGGCTGGTAACACGATAACACTTGTTCGAACCGTGATTTAGTTTAATGTTGCAACTTGTTTGTATGTGCAAGATTCTTGCTGAGGAATTTTCATCGGAATTAACCAATTGGATTCATCGTAGGCCACATGCTAATGTTAACATCGATTTCATTCCTTTATTTTATTTATTTAAGAAAGAATTCCAAATGCAACGTTAGCCATTTTACATTGGAATGTATAACAGTGAAAAAGAACAACAAGAAATAACAACATAATCAAAAATTACATCCGATAAAGAGCCTTGCACTTTTTTGTACAACAGCCTTTTAAAACGTGCCTGATTTTCAAAAATATCTATTTGACATGCTAAATTATTATGCCTGGATGAGGCATAACCTTGGCTTCTGAGAAGATAAAAGTTGAGTGCTTCTTGCGCAAAATGGCACTCGAAAGTTAATTTCCTGAAGAAGGTGGTCATTTCTGATACTACCATTAACTATTTTATGCAGGAATACATGGTCTGCCAATTCATGTCTCTCCTGAGGAGGTTGGATATTTAACATTTGAGAAGAATGGGCTTCTGCAAGTGTTTAGTGGATGGAAATCGGTGACGAACAATGGTTAGGAAGAAATTTAGAATAGAATTTAGCCTTATCTAAATTTGAAGGGCATGCCATGGACCAGATCGGAGAACAGTATTCAATTTTAGGTGATACAAAGGATTTGTAAAAAGTGTTGAGAGCAGGCAGGATGGTTATTTCGGTAAAACGATAGAGTAGATCTAACATATGCATGGAGCCCTTAGTGACTGCTGAGATGTGTTCAGAAAGGGAAAGTTTCTCGTCAATATGACTCCCAGGTCCTTCTGTGTTGAAACTCTTTGAACACAGTTATTAATTAATGAGTCTTTCTTTACAGAGAAGCTCATTGTAGTACATTTTTAAGGGTTAAGTTTTAAGTTCCATATTGTAGATACTTGCTACTCTACATTCACACAAGATATACTTGGTACCATCGACAGAGCAGGGCAAATTAACACACAAGGTGCACGACAACTTCTCAACGTTCCACCTCATTGATTACATTTAACAGGAGACTAGAGAAGGCTACACACGGGACAATGTGAAACCTTTCATAAATTCCCGTATAGGCAGGGCCGTACGTGCAAGCGGGTACTCACCGCTGGGGGCACGTGACTTCATTTCCAGATCATTGTCCACGGTGACTAACAACTCGGTCCCAAATGCTCAGTTTTTCCTTCTGTAAACCTAAAGCTCGTATATCGCCAGGGACCAAGGAACGTTGACACGTACCCCCACCCTCAGATAGATCTTGGAAGTCTAGGAACTTCATCTTCCTCACCAAACAGCCCTTTACAAGAGCACACATACACGCCATTTGCTTGCTATTCATCGTGAAATAGGCGATCATAAAGCAAACAAGGTGTTATGGGCTCCGCATGGGGTCCCTCTCCGAAGCCCGGTGTCGTGCGGTGCCGGAGAGTGTTCGGTGCTGCTCTCTGCTGGTGCCTTTTGAAACGTTCCTCCTGTTTGTCTTCGTCTGGTTGGAAGCCCGTTTTCATCGCTTCTTTTATATGTCTTCTTCTTAGGACTTTCTTCCTTCCCCATATATTCGGGCCCCTTCTGTCTCCGTACCTGCCATTGTTGGCTTTTCTATCGCATTCTTGAAAGATGCCGTTTAGCAAATCACTCAGGAATATGGAAGCAGGCGCCAGGAGTCTTTTACTTCTCTTCCCTGTACAATCTTTTCCATTCTTCTCGGAATTGTTTTCTTGGCGTTTTTATTTCTCGGTTCGAGGATGGGAAGCGAGAAGGAATCGGTGATGCCAAAGCACGGTTCAATGGTGCCAATTTCCTCCCGATCGGTTACCTTTGACGCACTCTTCTCCAAAAACCAAACACCTCAAAATCCTCCTCACCGCTAGTGTTGCCAACCCTACAGTAATTTCGCTGAGTCTAGCAAAATTAAATTCTTCATCACCACCTTGCTTGTGAACCAGTGGTTGTCAGCCTTTTTGTGATACCGTGGAACGAAAATTCATATTTTATAAGTTTATGCCCCGATCCCAATAATTTTATCCGTTAGTACCTTTCTAATTTTTAAAATTTATACGTCAGTTAATATGTGAACTTACATTATTGCATAATCATAAAGAGCAAAACGTCGATTACACTGTGGCTTGTTGACAAAGTATCAAAATATGTTTAAATTAGTTGTCGGCCATTAGCCGTATTAAAATCTTGTGGTCTCCTCAGGCCAACATTATTGATTGATTGATTTGGTGTTTTAAGTCCACTTTATGCACAGTAAGACTAATCGGGACTGGACCTACAGTTTAAAGTGGGATCCAAACCACTATGTGCCTCCACCGGGTATCGAACCCGGGACCCCTAGATTACAAGGCGATGACGCTACCACTGCGCCATCGGGGAGGCCCTAGGCCAACATTAAATTAATTTGGTAAATGCTTATTTTCATTGGTATGTTGCATTCTGAGCACCGAAAAATCTAAATAATCAGAATATTTTCACCAAAGAATATTTTGCAATGAAAATTGCTACGCAAACTAAAATGATAAATTTCAGAACCCATCTAGGCCCGGTGTAATTGATGATAGGTCCCAGTACCGGACCGCGGCCCGGCTGCTGAGAAATACTGTCCTAAGCAACAATGGTCCAAGAACGTTTCCCCATTTCCCAGGAGAACCCTCGTAGATTGAGGTCAGAGGTTGCAACCCCTCCTCCCCAAACCTGGAGTCCACTCTAAATCTGGACTTGCTGCCAACGTTCATAGGCAGTGCAGAATAAGATTTCAACACTTCCAAATGGTCGACGCAGAAATGAAATGTTTCAGTTTTGTATTATCATTTAGTAGATGGAGTTTTGTTAGATCATTTGTGTGGTGTAAGAGTTGAATCTTTCGGGAGGCACTCTTATGTCTACCTCGCTAGTACACCCTGGACTAACAAGTCTTTGGCGCCTGAACTCACAGCCAGTATAATCATCTGTGCTACTTTTGTTATGTCCATGTGTGTTTGTGATTGCCCTCTCATCAATTTCATGTTATTACATTTCATCTTCACCTTCGCTATTGGCAGAAAAGGGAAGAAAAGTAAATCAATCAATCAATAGATAATTTGTTTCATACAATTTTTGATAGCCACAATTGTTATACTTTAATAAAAAATAAAAGTTATAATTAATGTTAATCTGTTCAAAACCATGTTATTCCATATCTCGGTTGCCATTTTAAGCGAGATTGTTCCTTATGTAAGCATTGAGGACCTCCCCGTAGCGTAGCGGTAACGTTGTCGCCTTGTAATTAATGGCGGATTGATTGATTTGCTTTATTTTACTTCGCTTTTGTGCCACTTCTGGCTAATTTGCGAAGATGGGGATGAGTGATGAAATTGATGAATGGACACTCCGAAACATCCATGCCCAGGCCGGGATTTGAACCCGGGATCCCTGGCGTCGTAGCGCGATGTGCTAACCACGGGGGTCGCATTGTAATTAATTAATCCCGAGTTCGATACCCGGTGGAGATACCCGCAGTAGTTCGGATCTCACTTTAAACAGTAGGTCCAGTCCCGTTTAGCCCTTCTGTGCATAGAGTGGACCTAAAGAGACGACAATTCAAACATTTATGTGCACGTTGATTAGCAGTGTTGCGAAATGAATTGGATCTTTTTCTTCGCGAAGGGTGGCAACCCTGCCCACCGCAAACCCCCTTTCCGACTCAGTGACAGCTAACAAAACAGTGGCCGGGGCCAGACTTGACTCTTTGAGCGCCCTTTTGCAAATGGCAATTTGAAGGACTCTCTCCAGTCTGTTGATCCATTGTTCGGTTTCACGGTGCCCAAACCATAACCAATTGAAAAGCTATCGGTACTCTCCGCAAGCTTATCCCCATCCCCTTCCTCCGTTGATGGGAAAGGAGGGTAGCTGGCTGTCAGAGGTAATGCACCACGAAGCTTGGACGTGTTGTCCCTCGTTAGGCCTCTACCAGGGACCCCATTGTCCCGGACAGCTGATTTCCACGCCGCTTGCCCTGTCCGACACCTGGTAGGACGGATCAAGGCGTTATATTAGCTACAAAGTACACAGCGGGGTGGTTATTTTAATCTAAATGGTTGAAGAGGTCACCCTTGGGGGAGGTCCCCACTTCATAAACCATTGATCTGGGTCTATTGTTTGTTCGGACGACGGCAGAGGCAATTTATTCTTCTAATGTTTTTCCATTTTGTTTCCGTTGTTCCCTTTTGGCAGGTTTCATCCTCCCAGAGTTCAGCGCACGCGCTTCCGTCTGTGTTTGTGTGCACGGTTGTCTTGCAAATTCATCTGCGCGGGTTGTTAGCAAGAGAATTTACTGAAAACCCTATGCTGTATACCGACCTCTGTGGCGGAGTGGTTAGCACAGCGCGCCACGACGCCAGGGGGTCTCGGGTTCGAATCCCGGCTTGGGAATGTTTGCGAGTGTTTCTTCATCATATCATCCAGGAGCGTATATTCTAGGCTAGCTAGGCTATCTGCGAAGCCTGAAGTGTAGAGAATAAAATACATGAGAAAAATCGATCAGAAATTGTAAATTCATATCAGTGAAATGATGTTTCTGGAGTTGGCAACCTGATTTCTTGTGAGTTGGCAACCTCATTTCTTGTGAGTTGGCAACCTGATTTTTTTGTGAGTTGGCAACCTCATTTCTTGTGAGTTGGCAACCTCATTTCTTGTGAGTTGGCAACCTCATTTCTTGTGAGTTGGCAACATGATTTCTCGTGAGTTGGCAACGTCATTTCTTGTGAGTTGGCAACCTCATTTCTTGTGAGTTGGTAACCTCATTTCTTGTGAGTTGGTAACCTGATTTCTTGTGAGTTGGCAACCTGATTTCTTGTGAGTTGGCAACCTGATTTCTTGTGAGTTGGCAACCTGTTTTCTTGTGAGTTGGCAACCTGATTTCTTTTGAGTTGGCAACCTGATTTCTTATGAGTTGGCAACCTCATTTCTTGTGAGTTGGCAACCTCATTTCTTGTGAGTTGGCAACCTCATTTCTTGTGAGTTGGCAACCTCATTTCTTGTGAGTTGGCAACATGATTTCTCGTGAGTTGGCAACCTCATTTCTCGTGAGTTGGCAACCTAATTTCTTGTGAGTTGGCAACATGATTTCTTGTGAGTTGGCAACCTGATTTCGTGTGAGTTGGCAACCTCATTTCTTGTAAGTTGGCAACCTGATTTCTTGTGAGTTGGCAACCTGATTTTTTGTGAGTTGGCAACCTGATTTCTTGTGAGTTGGCAACCTCATTTCTTAGGAGTTGGTAAACTTATTTCTATTCATAGCCTAGGACCACGTGACGTAGTCAGATAACACCAGACCTTAGACTCAGTATACGCCACTGATATCATCACACATCCTCATCTCCAGTGCTGTATAGTTCCAAAATTTACAGAGAGTACATTTATGTTAGGTATATACAAATATGAAAATACATACATGCAATTTGAATCAATGTAAAAACTGGTAAGACAACAGACAAACTTTAAAATTACAATCATTACAATATTGTTAAATGCCCATTACCAGTCCTCTGCGTTTTTTGATGGAAGCAAATTCTTCTGCTAGTTTGGTCAAGTCCAGTTTTCGAGCCGATTGCTTTCGATGCTCAACAACGCCAGTCCACTCAATCTCACTCTTGTCATTGTGCTTCTCAAGTCATTTTTGATCAACTTTAGCCTAGAAAATGACCTCGCAGCTGATGAAGACGTCACGGTCACAGGTAGGGTCAAATACATTGCATACGTCAGGAATGCTACTAGTCAGAATTTTGTTTCCCATCAAGAGGAATTCTGCAACTGCGCTAATGTTCGACATGTTTCTTCTTTCAGTTGACACTATATTCCGAAATCAAACAATTTCTGTAGCTATAGTGCAAGATACATTTTCTTCATATTTCTCCCAGAAATTAGTAGCGGATTCCACTGTCGTTGTATTCCGTTACGGCGGCGGCGCTTAAAAAGATGAAGCTTTCTTTGATTTGTTTCATACTATTTTTTTACTTGATTTACTAGAATATCTAAACCACGGAAGGAAAGCCTATTTTCTTGACTGTCGTCTACCCTTCAGCGACGTAATCAATGACTTGAACTCTTCAGCTAATGAAGGTTTTCTTCTAATCTGGTTTTGCGGGGATGTTATTTACGCCCCTGTTCTGGAGCCTGCCTCTCTCCACAAAGAACCCATTCATATATGCAAGGACGAAATCGAAATTCTTGCGTCAATGTTATTTTTGTAGGTTCTTTATATCTTCACATTGTAGTTCAAAAGGAGCATGAACTCATGGCTCCTCCACTGGGTACGGGCCTGTCCTACAACTTCAGATTTCAGCTCGCGGAAAACAGAGAAAGACATCTTTAGGGTGAGTGAAATTATTAAATATCATTTCCATCAGTATCTTATTATCATTATTTAAGTATGATAAATTGCTGGCGTATCCTTGAAGATTATGTATCGACTCACATTTAGATTTCAAACTTATAGAACGGATGGAGGAGGCCTTGCATTCTAAATCTCTCTAAGGGCATCGCGATATGTTGCCTGGAACCTTCATTGACGAGATCGTCAGACAACCATTCAGAGCGTTCGACTATCGAAATGTCTCCTAACTCGTCTCGAATCTGGAAATGCCGACGGTTATCGCAGCGCGCCGCGACTCCAAAAGGTCCCGGGTTCGAGTCCCGGTCTGGGCATGGGTGTTCTTTGTGAACATATCATCACTCATCCTCATCGCCGCGATTAGCAAAAAGTGGGAGAAAATCGGCGCTAGTTAACAACAATACCTAATACAATTGACACTTTGTGTCACTTCATCATATCGTCACGCATCCTCATCAACACGATTAACCACGAGGGGCAGAAAAGCGACGTTAAAGAACAAAAATCAAATCAAACAACAATAACAAAAAAAACCTCTTCCGCCAACTACGAAACCCTATAAAGAAATATCAAGAGTTGGAGAAGGGTATCAGAGGGCGAGGGAAAACTCATTTGGGGGGTTGAGTATATTCTTATTTTTTTTTAAAAAAAAAAAAAAGAAGAGGAGAAAGAACTCTTGGGTCGGGAATGGATGATTTATGTCCCGTTCACTGACGCTGACGTTTATTGTTAAAATGTTGCATGCTTCTTCGCCCCCCCTCCCCCCTCGTCATCTTTTCCCGAAGTCATCCAGGGCCAGCGTTTCCTAATAACCGAAGGGCCATTATTTCTCCCCCAGCAGAAACGACAACTCGAAATGAGACTAAAAACTCGCGGCCCGGAGCTCGTAATCGAGTCCATTTTTGCTAGATTTATGTCAGGGAGTTCAAAGCACGAGAGATTAATTGTGACTTTGAAATATTTGTTTTTAAGGAGCAAGAAAAAGGAGGGTCCCAACATTGGATGATGAAGAAGGAACATTGCTATGCCCTAATGTACTATATACATACACTGTGTATGCATGTGTGTGCAAATAGGTAGAACTAACCCCTGCATATTGCAACGTACCATGAAGATATGTCAAGGTAGGGACTATGCAGGAGCGTATATTCTAGGATAGCTATAAGCTATCTGCGAAGCCTGAAATCTAGAGAATAAAATACAGGAGGAAAATCCATCAGAAATTGTAAATAATATTATTCATATCAGTGTGATGATGATGCTGATTCTAGAGTTGGTAACCTGATTTCCTATGAGTTGGCAACCTGATTTCCTATGAGTTGGCAACCCGATTTCCTATGAGTTGGCAACCTGATTTCCTATAAGTTGGTAACCTGATTTCTTATGAGTTGGCAACCTGATATCCTATGAGTTGGCAACCTGGTTTCTTAGGAGTTGGTAAATGTATTTCTATTCATAGCCTAGGACCACGTGACGTAGTGAGATAGCCCAGATCTTGGACTCAGTATACGCCACTGCTAATCAGATCACCTCCCAATTGACCTAGATTGGGTTATGTGTGGGTTCCTACTAGGGATGGCCAACTTCTAAGAATTCAGGTAGCCAACTCCTAAGAATTCAGGTTGCCAACTCCTAAGAATTCAGGTTGCCAACTCCTAAGAATTCAGGTTGAAAACTTCTAAGAATTCAGGTTGCCAACTTCTAAGAATTCAGGTTGTCAACTCTTAAGAATTCAGGTTGCCAACTCCTAAGAATTCAGGTTGCCAACTCCTAAGAATTCAGGTTGCCAACTCCTAAGAATTCAGGTTGCCAACTCCTAAGAATTCAGGTTGTCAACTTCTAAGAATTCAGGTTATCAACTCTTAAGAATTCAGGTTGCCAACTTCTAAGAATTCAGGTTGCCAACTCCTAAGAATTCAGGTTGCCAACTCCTAAGAATTCAGGTTGCCAACTCCTAAGAATTCAGGTTGCCATCTCCTAAGAATTTAGGTTCCCAATTTCAGAATCGCCATTATCTTCTCTTTGAAATCAGGTTTCACAGTTTCTAATAGATTTTTCTTCAGTATTTTACACTTTAGGCTTCAGGCTTCGCAGGTAGCCTAGCTAGCCTGTAATATACGCTCCTGGTGATTAGGATTTTGTTGACTGTGCTTCTTCTTTCTGGTCAGTGTCGTATTCTGAAAATTTGACCTGGTCTACTACCACAACATTTCTTATGCACCCAAACCAAATTATTTAATATAAATAAGACACCAATGCAGCAATGCACGTAAAACAAAAACCGAAGTTCGGCAACTTCATATTTCCCAGCAATTTTTTTTTTTTTATTTATTTATTTATTTTTTACAAAATCTCGATTTTTACCTAAAAATTAGATCTAGATTTGCCTGCACCAAGATAAATTTGCCATCATGTAGCAACACTGCCTATGCCAAGCGCGGCACAGAAAGCAGGACGGGAAGTAGTTTTCTGCCGCCAACGCTGTTTGCAGCGGTGAAACTGATGCTTTTGAACAGCCACTAGGTTCGGTTTCCTCGCCCTTCCCGAGTACAATCGGGAAATAACTCGGTCCTCAGAAGGGTACGATGGAGAACGATCGGTGGTGTACGTAAAGCAATCTTGAAGTTCGTTAAACTATTTACTTGAATTGTGGTTTACAAGCTTGTTTTAATGTAATTTGCATGATATATAATGAGCTAAATGTATAAAAATATGTAAAAAATGTTGTATTTTTATGTTTCTTCATGATATTTTGGCTGTGGAGTTCATCTTCAGATGATTCTGATATTGCAGAAATTTTGATCCCCAGCGATGATGTAATATCTGCATTTAAAACCTAATTTACACATTCGTTATATTTTCAGGTCCACATGCATTTTTATTACTGTACTTAAACAAGCCCTCTTTCCCCCCGAAGAGAAAATATTTTCCAGTGTATTGAGAAGAAATTATAGCTTCATAAAAATACATTTCTATCATACCTTGACCCCATCTGTGCCTCCCCGATGGCTGGACTTGAAACACCTTATCTCTCTCTCTCTCTGTATCTCTCTCTATCTCTATCTCACTCACTCACTCACTCTCTCTCCCCCTCCCTTGACCCCATCTGACTGCCATGGGAGGGCACCATCGTCTGAATCCATATCTAAGGGAGATTTCAGGCCAAAGGGACAGATGACAAGCTACATGGGAATTTCACACCAAAGCAACAAGCATCACAGGTCTCGTCAATCTAAAGCAAAACATTCACCATTCCATTCACCATACACTGTTAACAGCACTTTGCACTTTTTTTTTTTAATCTTGTGTAGTAGTAGTTGTGCGTTTGTTTTTTCCTTGTGTAGTGGTTGTTATGTGTTTGTGTGTCTTGTGCAGTAGTTGTGCTGTGTAGTGCGTGTTTGTCTTGTGTAGTAGTTGTGGTGTGCTTGTATGTGGGTTTGTCTTGTGTAGTAGGTGTGCTGTCTAGTAGAATTTATTAATGATAGGATATCATATGCAGTTTTACATGGTAGGTGGTGTAAAATTATTTTAATAAACATACATGCACCAACGGAAGATAAAGATGATAATACTAAAGATGATTTTTATGCAGAGTTAGAACAGGTCTTTGATAAATTTTCTCAGTATGATATGAAAATTCTGTTAGGTGACTGTAATGCACAGATTGGCAAAGAAGAGACATTTAAACCCACGATTGGTAAAGAAAGTCTTCATGAATTAAGTAATGATAATGGTATAAGATTGATTACTTTTGCAACCTCAAAGAATTTAATTGTGAAAAGTACCACTTTTAAACATAAAGATATCCATAAATATACCTGGTCTTCTCCAGATGGTAAAACTCATAATCAGATAGATCATATTCTCATTGATAAGAGAAGGCATACTAGTATAATTGACGTTCGTACACATAGAGGTGCTGACTGTGCCAGTGACCATTATTTAGTAATTGCTAAATTAAGAGAAAGACTCTCAGTGATAAACCATAAGCAACAAAATCTAAAAGTTCTAAAATTTGATACAGGAAAGTTTACTGATGAAAGAATTAAGAAAGATTACCAAATTAAACTGTCAAATAGATTTGATGTTTTGCAGGATTTAAATTATGATGAAAATATAAATGAAACAGACGTAAATAAGAATTGGGAGCACATACGTAATGCAATAGAATCAGCAGCTAAAGAAAGTATAGGATACCATAAACCGAGAAAAAGTAAGCTATGGTTTGATAATGAATGTCATAATCTAATAGAAATAAGAAATCAGGCTAGACTTAGGTGGTTAAATAACTCTGATGATACAAATCTAAACAATTATAATAGAATAAAGCGAGAAGTTAACCCCATGTTTAGATGTAAAAAAAGAGATTACTTGAAAAGCAAAATTAACGAAATTGAAACAAACAGCAAAAATAAAAATATCAGAGATTTATATAAAGGTGTAAATGAGTTTAGAAAGGGGTGGCAACCTAAAGTAAACATGATAAAAGATAAAGACGGTAATTTTCTAGCTGACCCAAGCGATATTCTAAATAGATGGAAGAACTACTTTAATGACCTTTTAAATATCCATGTAGGAGATAAATCAGAAGTAAATGAAGTCCACACAGCAGAACCTTTAGTTCCAGAACCTAACTTGACTGAAGTTAAAGATGCTATTAAAAGGCTAAAGAATAACAAAGCACCTGGCATTGATTTAATACCAGCCGAGTTAATTAAATATGGTGGAAATTCATTAACATGTCAAATTCATAAATTAATTTGTTTAATATGAAATAAAGAAGAAATCCCTCAACAGTAGAAAGAATCCATAATTGTTCCTGTGTTTAAAAAAGGTGATAAAATGAACTGCAATAATTACCGTGGAATTTCTCTACTCTCAACAACATATAAAATATTATCTAACATTCTTTTAACAAGACTAACCCCATATGCTAATGAAATTATAGGTGATTATCAATGTGGATTTAAACGTAACAGATCAACTACAGATCAAATATTTCACATCAGACAGACGCTTGAAAAAAAGTGGGAATATAATCAAAATGTCCATCAGCTATTCATTGATTTCAAAAAAGCATATGATTCGGTCAAAAGAGATAAATTATATGTATAATATATTAGTAGAGTTTGGAATACCTAAGAAGCTTGTTAGTATGATAAAAATATGCACCAGTGAAACAGAAAGTAAAATTCGTGTAGGTATTAATATGTCTGACAAATTTACAATTCATGATGGGTTAAAACAAGGAGATGCATTATCTCCATTGCTCTTTAATTTTGCCTTAGAATATGCTGTAAGGAAGGTAAAAGAAACTAAAGAAGGACTAAAATTAAATGGTGTGACTCAGTTGTTAGCATATGCAGATGGTGTAGACTTACTGGGGGATGATGTGAATACAATTAAGAATAATGCTAAAATATTTTTCAAAACTGCTAAAGAGATAGGTTTGGAAGTTAACAAAGAGAAAACTAAATATATGCTTACAGGCCGAAACCAAGTGTTAGGTAATAATCAAAATCTAATTATTGATAACAACTCTTTTGAACGAGTTTTCAAATTCAAATACTTAGGAGTAACATTAACAAATGAAAATTATATTAAAGAGGAAATAAAAAGTAGGCTTAATTCAGGAAATGCATGTTACTTCTCTCTTCATAAATTTTTGTCTTCTCATTTAATATCTAAGAAACTAAAAGTTAAAATATACAAAACAGTAATTTTGCCTGTAGTATTATATGGATGTGAAACTTGGTCCCTTACATTGAAAGAGGAACAGAAATTGAGAGTATTTGAAAATAAGATCCTTAGGAAAATTTTTGGACCTAAAAGGGATGAGGAGACAGGTGAGTGGAGAAGGTTACATAATTTAGAACTACATAATTTGTATTCATGTCCAGATATTATTAGAATAATTAAATCAAGAAGACTTAGGTGGGCATGCCATGTAGCACGAATGGGAGAGGAAAGAGGAGTTTACAGGATTCTTGTTGGGAAACCTGATGGTAAGAGACCTGTAGGAAGGCCAAGACGAAGATGGAGGGACAACGTTGAGATGGACCTAAGGGAAATCGGTAGGGATGGAAAAGAGTATATAGAACTTGCTCAAGATAGGGAAAGATGGAAGGCCTGTGTTGCTGCAGCCATGAACCTTCGGGTTTAAGAAGGCTAGGGAGTTAGTTAGTTAGTTTAAAAAATGTTGGTTTACCGGTGGTAAGCACGGTAACTTAGAGAATAGGCCACTGCTTCTGGTAATATATAAGGTCGCCGCCTGGAAATCAAGGACTCATTCTCCGGGAAGCCATCAATACTAGGCAAGCCCAGGCACCTGGCAACACGTTGGGTCTGAATGAGAAGCGGAGATAATGCTGCTCCCCCAAAATAGGTAGCTCTCCCTTGGCAGATGACAAATAGTGAATAATTATAAAAGATTTGCAATCAATAATGTAAATATATGCGCAATCTTACTGCAAACAAGAAATAATAACACTATAAGGTTAAATAAATATGTAAGTCGCGGTGCTTTTATTTCACTTAAGCAAACATCGCACCCCTCTTAGTAATCTTTGCACCCTACTCGCACCCTTACATGTCAGATCGTGGCCCCCCCTGTCAGGGCCGGATTTACCTTCTTGCCGCCCCTAGGCCAAACAAGCTCTGCCGCCCCCCATACCGTATATCAAGAATGTAAAGAAATCATTATTTTCTGTATTACTATTTTTACTATTAACGGCATGCAATATTAATTAAATGATAGTTACAAACAAAAAATGTAACAAAGCGATATGACATATAACATTTACCTTGTTTTTCAGAGAAGACTTATTTTTACTTTATTTAAGTGGTAGATACATAATAATGCTTGCGCCGACAGTTTAATTCTCAACAATTGAACGCGAATCACATGCTTTTGATATACGGCCAATGCCGGCAGTAACAAGGAACGGCGTTCCTGGAACGCAGCCAAGCCGGTGTTGTCTTTCAAAAGCAAGCAGCAGGCTCCACGTTCTTGCCGCAATCGCCGACCCGGCACAATACTGTACATTCGAAACAACAACGTCGGTAATTAAAACAACAAATTAGTAAACTAGTTCCGAGCCCTGCTAGTATTAAGAAATACTCTTCGTTAACTTATATTTACAATACAACGACATTAAGTCATTCCATTCGTGTGTCCGGAGAAAAACAGAGGCAATCCGAGAATTAGGTATTCCTTATACATTTAAAACAAACAATCGTGCCGCCCCTACCAAAGTGCCGCTCTAGGCCCGGGCCTATGAGGCCTATTGGGAAATCCGGGCCTGCCCCCTGTGAATATATGATACCCTTATAAAGACGAAGTTTAACCAACTTAAAACAAAAGAAGATACATTATTGTTGTACTGAAATAGAAATTACTTACATTTTCTCATAAAAGAAACAACTTTAAGAGCTTCATTTCATATCACAATACTGAAATATTTATAATCTCATTTTGCGCAAATATAAAAACATTTTTTAAAAAATGATACATTTTTCAAAATTTCCTACAAAGAGAAGAATTTGTGCTCCTACGACAAAGGTTTCATATTTTAAACAACAGACCCCTCTATCCTTAATATATGCAATTAGGAATGCCCCAAAATTTCGATATTCGAATGACAGATAAATGATATCCTGATTTACAAAATTAGCCTATCTGATATTCCGTTAATACAATATCCGAATTTGGTCACAACACTTGACGTCGAAACTGATAATTTCGGTGAACCGATAGTTCAAAGAAATGATATTGAATACCAGTTGATTCTTTAAAACCTTTTTTCGATATCACACTAAGTTTTCTACACCGGTTTTTGGTTTGAAAACAGATAGTATCAAGTAATTTCAAGGAAGAGAGAGAAAAAGGGTTGATGACGACACATGGAACACCATCTACACTCTACCCAAGGAGTATGTGGAGCAAGAAAATGAAAATAGTCCTCCGCAAGTAGTGATTCGAGAGTGAACGCGTGAGACGGGCAACGTGGCTTCAGCTACCCGCCGTTTTCAGCAGCGCGCACTGAATTGCTCCGCCCGCTCGCTTTTTTTATTTAATTATGGATTCTATGAAATTTATCTTGTGTAAATTACTTCCGTTGTGTAATAAATGTAATGTTATGGCGAATATAAGAATTTTGATTGTGGAATTGTGAAAAATCCCGACATGATGGGGAAAGAAGTGGATGCCATTTCCGTGATCAGCATTCACAATACTTCCAGAAGCACGTATTGGTTTAAAAGCATACGATTTGTTTTTTTTTCAAAATTTTTACGAGTGTTATTTCCTTAATTTTAGAAACTATTTCCAGAGAGGGCCTCCCCGATGGCGTAATGGTAACGTCGTCACCTTGTAATAAAGGGGTCCCGGGTTTGATATCCGGTGGAGGTACATGGTGGTTCGGATCCCACTTTAAACTGTAGATCCATTCCAGATTAGCATATCTGCATAAAGTGGACTTAAAACAACAAATCAATCAATATTCTTTCCGGAATAACTTACCGAACTTGAAAAAGTAAATAGTAAATAATGATCTGCACACATGGATTATCTGAACATTCGGATAATCCGAATTATCCGGATATCCGTATTATTAGGATACCCACATTATCCGAAGGAAAAAAAACACTTCCACATACAATTCCTATATGATAGAATTTTGATTTTTTTTTATTTGATTTAGTTTATTTTACTTCGCGTTTTGTGCCTCTTGGCTAATTTGCGAAGATGGGGATGAGTGATGAAATGATGAAATTGATGAATGGACATTCACAAACAACCAAGCCCGACCGGGATTCGAACCCGGGACCCTTGGCGTCGCAGCGCTATGTGCTAACCACTCGGGCACAGGGTCGGGCCCTATATGATAGAAGAAATAGGTATACATCAGTTACTGTTTTTACATAAACTTCAAAACAACTCATTAGACTCCTCTCAACTTCTCTCAGAAATCTCTTTTTATATACCATATAGTAAGGTAAGACCGCGGAGAGAGTTGTTTCAAGTACCGAGAGTTCTAACAAATTCAGCCAATGCGGCACCCACTCGGAAAATGTATAGGTTGTACAACGAAATTGCAAAATCATATGATAAGGTGGACATCTTTCAAAGCTTACGAACGCTCAAAAGTGAAATTGAAGCTTACTTTCAAAACAAGATTTGACGTTATTTAGCAGTTCAGTCATTTTCTTTTTACATACTTGGTTTGTTCAGGTGAAAGAATTAATGCTAAGGACCAGTTTATACTAGTTACTATCATTATTTCTATACCTCATCATTTATATGTAATGCGTGGCTCATATGTTTTTTGTTTGGTTGTTTTGTTTTTGTCTGTTAGTATTCTTGTCATATCCTGTTCAAGGTCTTACCTCACTTGACAGGTTGTTACTTTCTTTTCCTTTTTCATATTACTTTTTATATTATCATATTATTGTACCTTATCGATTCTTTTGATTGCATATTCTGTGTAACAAACAATGTGATAATTAGACTTCGGATTTTTAGGTTCTAAAAAGTGTGCTTTTAGGTTACTAAAATAGATTCTAAAATCCTAAAATAGGTTCTAAAAATCCTAAGTTAGGATCGAAAATCCTAAAGTAGGTTAAAAAAAATGTTAACTAGTTGAAAATTCCTGAAGAATACAGATTAGTAGGGACATTGAATTTTCGTGATGCGCGAAATCGCGAAATATAAAAAAAGACGCAATTTTGAACATTCTGCACGTAACTACACCCCCAATGTTGAAATATGCATGAGTTTTATTCGCGAAGTAATGCGAAATGTGTGCTTTTCCACGAAATGAACGCTTTTTCGCGAAATAACCGTGAAATATCATCAAATTAAATAGAAAACACGCAAAAACCGGCAATCGAGGTTGTGTGCGCAAACTGTCCATTTGTAACGAAACGTTTGCCTAAAGTTTCCTACCACTTCCAGCTGAAGAACGCTTTATTTTCGATCACATCAGGAAGACGCTGCAAATTGGGATTTCCCATGCACATAATCTCAGTTCGGAAACTTCGCTCCCTGTCAAGCTGCATTCCTTTCTTCCCCCGAATGTCTACTCAACTTCCAGTTTCATTGAACTTGCTAGCTGTAGCAGCGATAAGATTAGTCTGTTCCCGCACATCAAGGGAAACAATGGTGTCGTTTGTGTTCAGTCATGAATGAATTTTGTTTATCATCATGTGATTTTCAACATGTGTTTCTGTATGTGCAGTAGTGATTATTTTTATTTGTTGGACAGCAAGGATATCCTTTAAATACATACAATGAATAATTCACTTGAGATATGCAATTTAGAAATGAAGTGATTTTGTGTTGATGTTTTATTTTTGGTTGGACAGCTAAGTACTTGTGTACAGTATATAAAAATGAAGTAGTTTATCAATTTATAGATCTTTTGTATGTTGTTTTCTATCATAATGAAAAAAGTGTGTGCCAATTTTTTTTTCCACCGCTGGTATATACCGCTGATCTAACGTTTTATTTACCGCTCTCCTCAGTTTTTATTTACAATAAATTTGTCTCCCTACTGATTACGTATAGGCTAGTCACCGGCAATGAAAATGGAACTAACACCTATATCCTGAAATATGCACTATCTTGCATAACGTTATGTGTGTTGCCTAACCCTACGTCAATGGCAGAACTTACCATTGGAAATTTGGTATTAAAATCCACTCTTCGCCGTATAGTTAGGCAACAATCTTTTTTCATGTTATCCACATTCAAATTCCGCAATTCTGTCTGTGAGGATTATATGACGAAAACAATCAACAATAACATAGTCAGTGATGCAAACTTTAATGCTGAAATGTTAGTTTGGAAGGCGTGAATGCCACAAAGCACCGAAGTGACGTCAAAGTGAGCAACACCTCACAGATCAGGTAAGACACTGTAAATGGACATTTGGTTATAATGTGATGTATGTACCTAAATAAATAAATTAATTAATTAGACTGGGGAACAATAAAACTATTTTATTTTGTGGCATAAAGTTTAATAACAGTTTCAGCACACAAGACAGCTGTGATTGCCAATTGTATGATTGGTACAGTTGAATTGACTCCAGTTATAAAAATAAACACACCATGGAAAATGTAGGAGGTAAAATTACTCCACGGTTTTCTCGATAATATCAAAATTTGATAATGGGCTGAAATTCCCATTAAGAAACTTATTTATTTATTTGTAACTTGTTGCTAGGTAACTTATGAAACATTGTCAAGGCCTTAGATACAAGTGGTGATTGTTTCAAATATATATGCCACACTTTTCCAGGACTAAGTATTGAAAAATTGAAGGCAGGAATCTTTGACGGACCACAAATTCGTACACTTATAAATGATGCCAATTTTACAACTTACATGTCTTACATCGAATCTGAGGTCTGGCTGAGCTTTGTGTCCGTCGTCAAAAACTTTTTGGGGAATCACAGAGCAGAAAACTATCGCAATATAGTTGGAAATATATTGAAAAATTTTGAGAAATTGGGAGCTAATATGAGTGTGAAGATACATTTTCTACATAGCCACATTGACAGATTCCCTGAGAACCTTGGTGATTTTGGTGAAGAACGGGGAGAAAGGTTCCATCAGGATATAAGGATAATGGAAGAAAGGTACCAGGGACGATGAGATCGCCACATGATGGCCGACTACTGTTGGAGCTTACAGAGGGATTGTCCTAAAAATTAATACAGCAGGAAATCGTATAGAAAACGTTTCACATAGTTTGTTACATCATTGTGTACATATTTTCTTAATTATTATGATCATAGGCCTATATAAATTTATTTTTATAATAATGATTGTAATCGCAAAAAGAAATATTATATTGTTGTTGGAAGTTCATTTATATGTATGTCTTACGTTTCCGCCATTTTGGTTTAGTTGCATTTATTTCATAAATTATAGCCAATTCAGGAAATATATTATTGTATCATTAATCAGCAGCATGAAATCGCCACAAATTAGCTCTCAAACACTGTGCAGCAATTTCACTGTTCCCTAGTGATTATCCGTTGCATAACAAACGGATATTGGATTATTTGAAATCCAGATAGTTATTCGTTATCCAGATATTATGGTCATCCCTAGTGACTATCCCCGAAGCCGAAGTATATTAGAACTACTCATGCACCAAAAAAAAAAAAAAGCAGGGAGTGTTTCTTTCTTGTATCTTCTTCAGCCAACCATCCCATTGCTAAACAATCAATAACACGCAAGGTTCCCAAAACCTGGCCCCTGTGCCCCGAGGGAAAGATGGATATATGAAATGACAGGCTCTGATTGCAACGACCGGGAGATAACGCTAACAATGAAACTTGACGCGATGGAAAATGAATAATTTCCCATGTTGAGTTTTTAACAAACAAGGATGGTGCTGTCATGAGATAAGTACGGCCTATATAAAAGCATTAAGGTTCTCTGTTTATCTCCGTGAGCTTAACAATTGTCCAATGATTTACGAGAGTGGGTTTCGTTATCTCTCTAAAGATGTAATTGGCTTGTGGGTGTTGGATCGTGCGCAGTGTTGCCATCTGCGTGACGAAATCTCTTAGGATGGTGTGAAGTCTGGGGCAGTAGAGGGGAAGTAGTGAGTTTCTTTTTGTTAAATAGTAAAATGCAACGAAATTAACTGTTTCTTTTTTGTAATTTGATTTCACAATGTTACCGGGTTACAAGTTCCAGACTAAACTAACTCACTCACTCTCTAGCCTTCTTAAACCCGAAGGTTTATGGCTGCAGCAATACACGCCTTCCATCTGTACCTATCCTGGGCAAGATCAATCCAATCTTTTCCATCCTTACCAATTTCCTTTAGGTCCATCTCCACATTATCCCTCCATCTTCATTTTGACCTTCCTACTGGTCTCTTACCATCAGGTTTCCCCACAAGAATCCTGTAAATTCTTCTTTCCTCTCCCATTCGTGTCACATGTCCCTCCCACCTAAGTCTTCGTGATTTAATCAATATATTATTCGAATTTTGAGATTTCAGATGTCGAGCCAGAAACGAGATCAGCCTCTCAAGACTTACCAATACGATTACGAGAAGGACACAGACCTCTGTACGAGACAAGATTCTAGGTCTTGTTCGAGACTTTGTTCAACTGTAATGTATTTATTATATATTTTATTTTTAAAAAATTTAGTTAAACCGAAATTACTTTACTGTAGACTTATTCAGTCATATCAAGTTGATATGTACGTGCGTAGGTCGTATATTTTGTTTATCGTAATTGTTAAGTTAATTCACTTCTGTTCAGCGTGGTTGCATACTTGCCTCCTCTCGGTAACATTCGCAGCTTCGATGCGCGATACGAGAGCGAGACGAGACCGAGACCGAGCAGAAATTCTCATTCACGAGATGCTTGTATACTCGAAAGCAATTTTGTAAAAAAAGGATAATCCTCATCCAAGTAATGTACTACACACCTCCACACATCAAAGGACTTTCCGATTGTGTATTGCCTTGTAATCAAGGGGTTCCGGGTTCGATACCCGACCATTGCTAGAAAATGATTTTTGGAAGAGTTTCCTATTATTATGCTCTTTAACGGGTAATAGTTTAATTTTACTGTAGATGGAAGATTAATGGATGATAGTGCAAAATGCTCAAATTCACTATAAATCGTTCGGAAAGTTGGTATACTCCCTGTAAGAAGCACACTGATTATTACGGAACTGGCAAAACATATGCAGCTTAAAATCAGTATACAAAGAACATTTTATTCTGCATTGTTTTTGAAAATACAGATCGCGTGGCCTTTCGCAATAAGTCTGAATTAAAATTACCAATAAACACTTGGTGCAGATTTTCATTTAAACAATATTGTCTATTTCCTACTAGTAAAGACTTGTCCATGCTGAAGCTCCTTTCTACGTTCACTGAAACAACTGGAGCATACTGAAAACAAGTTAAGTATCTTGGATTTCATTCATTGTCAGCAAGAGCAAATTTTTCACCTGACAAAACTTGAAAAGAACTAATAGGAGTTTTGCTGCAGGTCAACTTCGTTTCGTGGAAAAACTGTCTGCTTATGTGGACAAGTATCAACAAGTTGAAATATTCAATAATAAGTAAAATCTCTTGTTTCTCTTCCTTTGCCGCATCGTTAGCCGTTCTTTCTACATTACTTTAATTCTTCCTCCATAAATGTCTCTCTTGCTGTCTTTCTATCCTTTCTTTCTTCCTCTGTATCTCTTTCTCCTTTTTTTCCCTCATGTTTCTTTTTCTGTTTCTACAGATTTATTTTCCTTCCTCTGTTTTTCTATCTCTTTCTTTCTCTTTCTTCTTCCTCTGTATCTCTTTCTTTCTCCTCTATTTACAAGTTTCTCTTTTTTCATTCTCTGTATCATTCTTTCTCGTTTTCTCCCTCTTATTTCTTCTTCTGTTTCTACAGATTTCTTTCTTTCTTTCTTTCTTTCTCTGTTTTTCTATTTCCTTCTTTCTCTTTTTCTTCCTCTATATATATCTCTTTCTGTTTTTGTTCTACCTCTTTCTTTTCTTCTTATTTCTGTTTTTACACATTTCCTTCTCTTTCCTTTTTCTTGCCCTATTTCTCATCACTGTCGTTACCTCTTTCATTATTTCTTCGTCCACATATGCATCTACTTTTCCTATCATCCTTCCTCTGCTCTTCTTTCCTTGTTTCTCTTTCATTCTTCTTCTCTTTGGCTCCCTCATTCTATGGTATTTTCCTCTGTTGCTCTATTTCTGCCTTCCTCTCTTTCTATCGTTTTCCTTGATTCTCTCTCATTTTTCTGTCCCATTCTCTTTCTTATTGTTCCCTCGTTATCCATCTAGGTGTGTGAATGTTGCTTTCCTCTAAATCATCCTGGAAACTTCTGACGTAGGCCATTTAGGTGGGCAGGAAGGTGGGCGCAGCCTATTTCACGGTGACCTACAGCCCATTCTCGCTCACAAGTTGGCGATACCTCTTCCTCTCTCATAAGATATAAGCTATTATGTATCAGTGTAATAATTTTCACTCTATGGAGAACAAATTACATTTCTCAATACCTCTTAAATCTTTTTTACTTCATGAAAAAGTTGAATTTTCCTCATCATACATTACATCTTTCTCAGATTACTTTATTATTTGCCCACATACCCATTTTTTTCTTTGACTTCATGCCAAGTTCTATCCCTCTAATTGTAACATTTTTAATTGCTTTTCAAAACTCCTTACAACAACATATCTTACTGATTTAAAAATAATCGGACATATATATATATATATATATATATATATATATATATATATTTATGTTACAGCCAATCATCAATAATGTAACCTAACCACTTACAAGGAACTAAAATATTTTAAGAATCCATAGGCTTTGTACTTAAGGGTAAGCGATACAGTTTTCACGGGAGTCTTCCCAAGCTCTTCCGTCCGTGGCAGTGTGCCAACTTAGCTCTCTTAGAGCCAGATCTGTCTTTTTCGTGCACTCGCCCGGCTGTGAACTGGGACGCCCACCCCCGTGCCCCATGCCATCATTGGTTCCGGCCCACATAGACCAACTTTTGTCATAATTATTTTGCACGTGATATGATATTGTTATTGTCTGCGTCGCCCCACTCTCTCTAATCTCCCCAGCTACTTCTTTATAGCGCCGTGTTTGACGTGAAATTGACATAATATTGTTATCAGGGAATCCTTTATTTTCGATTTAATATGACCATCGGTGAATTATTGAGATGGGCGATGCCGCCGGATCTAGATGTTGAAAACTAAGAATAAATTGTCATCAATTTAGAGTTAACGAAAATAGCAGTGCCCCCACCCTTTGCCAACTAACATTACCCTAGGAGGCACTTTATCCAGCCTTCGTAAATCTAGCTTAATGAAAGTCAGTTTTAACTCCATTTATGGTGAAATTTAGTTATTTTATGCGCACCAGGTTTGCAAACACTGCCAGGAGGCACGGAGAAAAGCATTGATCATATGGGGGTATGATTTGATTCGTTCTCTTGGGAATATCAAACTTCCCATGGAATAGAAAAATATGTCAACGTGAAGAGGCCAGTTTGAAGATGCATTTCACCAGCGGAAAAGTAGAAACTTCCATTCGATTAGCCGTAACTTGATGTTGAAGTTGATTCCCCATAAGGAATACATGGGATTCCGAAAATTCTTATTCATCATATTTTTCAAACATCGTGTCCAGCTTAATAATCAACATTAGAAAACGCTTCCAATTGCAACATGGAGGGAAATTCATACTCTTGGATACACCCAGGATTTTTTTTAGTAGCACTGCCCATTCGGGCGATATTGAAATAAATGCCCAATTGGTGCATAACTGTATCTTCTCCCCTTAACCACCTAAATAAGAATATATCAGTTTTAAATTCTAATGGTAACATTAATTACTCCTGTTCACATACCTATTTATGTATGTATGTTCCATGTACTGACATCATGTTACTGATGAATACTGAAATAAGTATTATCTGTAATTTAATGTATTTTACGAATTGTCCATTTTTATTACTGAATAAGGTATCTGCTATTTTGGTACACCAACATCTTTATTCAAACACATTAATTTCTAGTACAATATATCTTGTAAACCAGGTTTTGTTTTGCACCCCAGAACAAACTTGGTAGATTTCAACACAATGTTTTGGACTTACTTTTCTTTTTAAAGCAAGTGTCACGTTGCAAAATGAAATTAGTTAATAAACAGCTTAACACTCAAGAACATGGGAACAGCAATTCTGAGGAACTGATGTCATTGCTTATTGTGAAGGCATCAGGACATTAACCACATACGCCCATAATGTATTCGGGTGGAGAATGACTATTCAGGGGGTTCCCTTGTTTTTTTTGTTTTTTCTGTAACGAAGCGTACACAGGTTCGACTTCCGGTCTGAGTAGAGGCGTTCTTATGTGTTGCTTCATCAGAATCATAATTCATTCTCATCACAATTAATCTTATGAGGCGGAAAAACGCAGGACCTGGTTGGCAACACTGATGGAAAGGGGATTCCCCGCCTGCTGCGAATGGCACGCTGGGAAGATAATTACGAGATAGCTACCTATCTTTCTCTTTCGTAGACGCTGTGTAGGAATCTATCCGCTTTCAATTAACACCCCTACTCAATTTGTACTTAATTCTCAGATTAATGCAAAACTATTCAACCTTTTCTTTTCTATTTTGAGAAAATTAGCCTACAACTTAGAGTACCATATCTTCAATTAACCCTGTTTTAATTAACTCGTGCTTTTAAGCCTCGGCTGGATGTTTCTCTCAACAGCTGAAAACTGCTTCTCCTTCTGTTGACAAAATCTCCTAACATATACCTCCAATTTCGGTGATACTCTGCAAGGCTTTTCTAGAAGGATACACGGAGAGATGTAATGAATAAAAAATCGAATTGGGATTCTAGTTTGGCGTACAAAAAATTGGAAATGCAGCATTAATTGGATGTGAAAGCAGCTTTAAATGGGGCGTTTGAAGAATTTTAAACCATCTTACGATTTAGGTTCAACATTGTGCATCTTAGTGTCGTGAATTTAGATAGATAATTCCAAGCGTTTGCACAATATCTTCAACAGAAATTACATAATTTTATTACAAAAAATACAAGTATTTAGTTCCCACGCCTTCTAGAAGTTCGAGGATTTTCCGCTTATGGCGCTGCTGTCGCTTCTGGGCAAGCAACCCTCTGAATGTGTAAACTCCCATCTGCGGCACCGGTCATGTGCCGCTCGGAGCGGAGGAGGGGGGGAGGGTTTCACACCGCAATTTGTAAACTTATCTTGCTTTGACATCTGGTTTATGTTTTGTCCGCGCAAAGACCTTGGAAACTCAGGGAAGTGCATTCATTCCTTCAGTGGGTGGCTACTTTCAAAATACAAGACAGACAGTCTTGCAAGTCGAGGAAGTGAATCGCCATCACTTAGTTTACACAAATTACGTCGGTTTACAAGTCTGATCCAAAACAAGAAAGCCAGTTACTTCGTTGACTTACTCTGTGATGCTCTCCGATTTTTTTTTACATATCTAGGTTATGCATCATAATGGGAATTGAAGAAAATGTAGGATGGAAGAGAGTGGTTCAGAGATTCCCATTTTCGCGTTTTGACTTTTTTTTACCTAATACAATTATATTACTTATACTAAATCTTTTGCGGCGAGGTGAGACCCAAGAACTGATTTATTTTAATTTATTGAAGCTCAAAGTAAATAATAGAATAAAAATTTAAATTAACATTCATCATCTTATTATTATTATGATCATCATGCGTATTATTATTATTATTATGAAACGTATAAAGCGCAAAATTTAATAGGACGACAATGCTCTGTGTGAGTTTGGTGTGAAGTAACAACATTTTAATAAATTTAATTCCAAACCATGAATTTCATCTGAAATTATTGCTCCCCGATCGCATAGTGGTAACGTCATCACCTTGTAATCACGAGTTCCCATGTTAGGGTCCCACTTTAAACTGTAGGTCCAATCCCAATTAGCCTATCTGTGCATAACATAGGACTTAATACAAAAATTAATGTAATATTATGTAAAAATTGACAATTTTGACTGACGTGTCGGCGTTAAATGAACCTAAAAATTAAAAGACAAATTATACAAAAATAACAGAAAATTTACGAAGGGGAAAATTTAAGTTACTGGTTTGAAGATGTAGAGGCTGGGGAAAATGAGACAGGAGACACTTTCCTGGAATCCCCTTCAATTTGAACAGTGACTTGACATTGGTAACATTAACTAAGGAAGCATTCATTCATTAACTGACATTCGAGCCTATTGGACTTATGACTTGGCGGTGCATCACAGTCAGAAATCTGGTGAAATCTTAATATTTAGTTTCAAGTGGGATCCAAACCACTCCTTCGGGAGCGGCGTTCCTTCACCGGCTATTGAACCCGGGGCCCTCTGATTACAAGTAGGCCCTCCTTGGTAATGGTGCATAATATTTGAATACAATTGAATTGTATTCCTTTTCCAGCAGTTTAGCGAGTAAAATTTTAAAATTTCGTTTACACTCGAAACTAGGGCGACTTTTTTTTTTTTCGCCTCATTTGAGCTGGAATGAGACTTGGGAGAGTCTAGAACTTGTAATACAGAAAACTCGATTTTATTTATAACTCTTTTATCTCTCTCTATGTGTGTAAAACCATAGTATCTTTTTCACGATTAGGTCTTGTTCCATTTTCCCTCCTGCGTTCTTTGCTCTCTCTCCCTGGCTCTTCAGATATAGAGCATCCTTCATTTCTTGCCCTTCTCTTTCTCTCTCTCCCTCCACTTGCTCGTTCTCTATTTCGTTTTCTACCTTTTGTTTCTGTTTCTCATTCTCTCTTTCTATAGATTTCTCTGTATGCCTCTCTTTTTGTTTCTCTTCCTTCCTTTATCTCTTTATCGTTCTGTACTGTTTCTTTTCTTTGTTCCTTTTCTCACTCCATCGTGAGAAATGTTTATCTTCATTTCTCTCAATCCACCCCTCCCTCTGTTATTATACAACTAGTCTGTTTTGGTTGGTTTTCCACTTCCTTTTCCTCTCTTTCAGTCTGTTTTGCCTCTTTATTTCCACTGGAGGCACATGGCACAGTGGTTCGGATCCCACTTTAAACTGTAGGTCCACTCCCGATTAGCCTTTCTGTGCATAAAGTTGACATAAAACCACAAATCAATCAATCTTTATTTTCATTTTCATTCTCTATCATTTGGTTTTTAAGCATCACGCTCCAGCCTGCTTTAGCCTTCCCCCGTCCCTAGGGGTGTCGTCCTCCACTGGTACCTATTTATTTGAGAATGAGTGAACCCCAGAGCCGTTTTATGCAGAGAGAAGGCCGCAAAAATCCGACCTTACAAAACACGCCCAGGAATCTAATCTTAGTCTCCTGCAGGCCAGTGAGACGCCCAGCCGACTTTACAAAGGGAAAACTTCCCTGTTATTGTCCTTCAATACTTTCTTTTTTTCAAATCAACTTTAATCTCTATTTTCTCATTCCAAAAAGAATACTTTCGGAGAATTAGAGATTAGAAAAAGGAATTCACCTTGGCTTTTCTGTCACTTTTGAGGCGAGGACTATTTAGGGGAGGGAGATCCAGAGGGCACTGGCATGCATACGCAGAGGGGGTGCTGAAGGATCTACAGCCCCCCCCCCCGAAATTTTTAGAAAATAAAATATTCAAATGAAGGTAGTAATAAAGTCGAAAAAACTCAAAATGTCCCCCAATAACAATTTTTGTGTTTGAATTACTTTTAAAACGAAGGTTTAAAATTTTGAGCTCATACCAAATGAAAATAAAACACCAACACTGAAATTGATTTACGGCAATGTATTCTATCATTTAACCAAATATTTAATCTCCCTCTGTTCAGTAAAGGTTAGATTCATGGCACGGAACCCGCATTCACATTCAGTTGTAGATATTGGTACAATTTCAATTGAATTCACATAATACTTGAGTGAGGTGAAAATGTGTTTTGGCTGACATGACATGTTTCCTGACATGTTTCCATAAAACACACGTTCTTAATCATCTAAATGCCATGTGTGTGCATTTAATAGGACTATATTAAAAAATAAACCTGTCTTCAAAGCGGCCATTCATACTGTGCAACGAAGATTGAAAACAATGCTTTCAAACGTATGGTTTTCCTAGATCGGGGACCACCTCGACTTATTTTTATAAAACACAACAAAATACTACAGATCTCAACAAGCTCTCGAAGAAGATTAAATGACCAAGCAACTCAACATACGTCAGATACACCGCCCAGTTTTAGTGTTCGATACAAGAATACTTGTGAATCACCAGAAGTCTGAAAAAATACCGAATACATGGCATTTAAAAGAGACAGTCAGGGGTGCCAATTTTAAAAAAAAAACACTGGGTGGGCTCAAAAATTTGAATTCACAAATCACATAAATTATTGGGTGGACTCGGGTCCCACAGACCCGTATAAATTGGTGTCACTGTACACAGTCACCATAAATTGCATAACGAGAATTTTTTGTATGTAGCTATGGTGTGGTAAACTTAAATGAATCCAAATGGAAAACCATAAGTACGATATAGTTTACAAGTGGGTTGAAAATAATGATCCCAGGTTGAGATGTGTCACTCATAACTAGAAATTTGATGTTTCAAAACAAGACGGGAGGCAGAGGCGTGGCGTGCATGTAGCCGCTGTTACCGCAGGTTGTTTTAAGTCCACTTTATGCACAGGAAGGCTAATCGAGACTGGACCTACAGTTTAAAGTGGGATCCGAACCACTGTGCCATGTGCCTACAACGGGTATCGAACAGACTAATATTGAGTAATAGAGATCCCGAGTTCGGCGGTTATGTACAGAATGGTATTTTAAAGGGAAGGGGAAGTCCTCCATCTACTTGCTAACATTTGGTTATTTTGGGAGACTATATATGTACAATTTATAATATATCGATGCTTCAAGAGTAGTTGCCGGAAATTTTGCAAATACCTCACTCTTTACGTGCATCTATCCATTTTGGACACTTATCAATATCACCAACTATTAGAGCACAGCCAATCATAATTGTGAACTGATAGCAAAACGTTTGTTTGTTAAACTTGTTTTAAGACCAATTATATTCACAGAAAGGCAAATCGGGACTGGACGTATAGTTTAAAGTGGGATCCGAGCCACTCAGTGGCGTAGCGCAGATGTTTGGGCCCACCTGCAAGTAAAATATTGAGGGGCCCCCTTAGTGCCAAAAAAAAATATGATGCCAGAGTGGGACGGAAGTACAATAGTTAGCTGCCCTCCCACCTTCGTTGTACAAGAAATTAACTTTTACCTCAAATATTATGCCTTCCCATTTTTTTATTATCGACTTATATCACTGTAGTACTTTCTTGAAACTAAATCAGGATGGGCTGAATCTCTGAAAAATAACTGGAAGAAGAATCTGGAAATATTTTCTCTACTTCAACGCAGCGACACAGCCAGGAATCACTTTTGGAGGAGGGGGAAGCTTCCCGCTGCCAAATATTTTGTTCGTGATGCTTTGTATTTTTGCTTGAAATATTTTTTATGAAGTTACATATATTACACAGATATTAAAAAATACTGTTTTGGTGGAATTGTAAAAAAATAGTAAACATTTCTCTTTTGGACTTTGAGGTGAATGTGCATTCAGCCCGTAAGTCATCCCCTGGTTCCTCCAGGCCAAGATTCAACGTAAGAGTCGCTTACATTAGCCTTCTAATACTGAGTGAGTAGCCCTAATATACTCAAGCAACAAACTTATCCTTCAGTAATGGGGGTTGAACCGGACATCTAGATTGTCGGTAGTAACCTATCGCAAGGTAAATTTCCATCTGCTACGAAGAAATAACTGCGGACTCTAGTCTTTGAGTGATAGATAATAAAGCTGCGAAGGAACTCTATTCACTGAAAATTTATCACTCAATGAAATGTAGCTTCGAAGGACTGAGCCCATCCCAAAATAAAAGAAGGTTGCCACAGGTTAGTAGACCTCAACATCATTATTCATAATTTTAACGCTGCCATTCTTTTTTCGATAGACCAGTGATCATACTTTCTTAAAGACTTTTTCATGAAACAAGAACCTTTTTATTAATAGACCATCAGTGCTCGAATTTGCATAATCATTCTCCTTCATCTACTTCATTATCTTCAAGTTGCTCCACACAAGGATCCTTCCTTCTATCCCCAACGCGAACAAGGAAATTTGCAGCTAGGAATTTTCCCTTCGAACACTGCAGATAAAAAAATCCTAACACATTAGAAAATAAGAACTAGTTCGACAGAAATGTCCACAAAATGCCAAATTGTAAGAAATATGAACTTACAAAATTACACAAAATAATGGTCACATTCAACTCATAAGTTGTATACCCTGCGTGGCAGAGGATGGAATAATGGTCTTTACAGCAAAGGGATAATTTACTATGGGTCCCACCTTTAACTGAGGTTTTCAGCCCCTTTGAAGTAAAACGTAACAAGCGTATTTCAATATGAAAAGAATTGGGCCCCTCCTTGAAAATATTTGGTGGGAAGTTACATTTTAAATATCACGTGTAAAACTAAAAGGTTACGCATTAACTATTTTGATGTTTGTTGTAAAATAAGGATCGACTGGTTGAGCAACTGAATATTTCTACTGGATTCCTAACTGTAGACAATTGACACGCTACACTGCGTGTACGACAAACTGCGTAGATACAAAGGTATGAGATGAGGGATATTTTCCTATCGATTGACATCTGCGAGCAAGTAAGTTAATTCTGCATTTCGGAGGGAGACCCATATGACAAGTTACCGGGGCCCCTCTGGCTGAGATAATACGTCACTGCTTGTTATCGCAGATGTCGTATATGATGTTACTGGGAACCAGATTTCTGTTTCGTAAATCTATTTTTTTTATAAGCGACACTATCTGTGGAATTTCTGCGATTATATAAAAAAAATCAAGAGCACATTGTGGGGCCCCTACACCTCGCCCCTTCGTATTTTACTACATAATCCATGTTAGTTGGCCATTTTACTGTAACGAAATGAATGTACCGACGGAAACAAAAAGAAACATGCAGCTTCACAGTGCATAGGCTGGTGATCTCAAAGGACGATGTGTAAGCTTTTTTTCAAATAAGGAAAGGAAAACAGTTATTCTTCAGGGTTCCGGAACATCTGTCAATGGCCAGTGGGTACGACCATTCCATTCTCCCCCTCCTTGCAAGATCGTAAAAGCAGCGAGGTAACGATGGTAAGAATATGGGAGGCTTTGTGGCTGGGAAGAAGGAGAATTTCTTGAAAGCGACGTCAGCGCCTCCCTCGTGTTCCCTTGGTACTGTTGTTAGAACGGAACTAACGACACCCTGGAAATTTGGTTTTCTTTCAACATCCAGCCGAGGCTTAACTAGAGAAACTCAAAACTGTTATTTATGGTACTGGGAGAAGTAAATTATGTTTGCACGTTTAGTCATCAACACTGTATTAAATTAATAAAAATCCACCTTAGCATGGAAATACAAGGTGACAAGAAATAACCCGTACAAAGTTTGGCGTATCCTGCCAAGAATGTAGTGTACCGTAGCCAAATAATTGTTGTGTTATTGGATTCTCCATAGTCTTTTGTAACTGTACTTGTTGTTTCGGCTTCATAACGATTACAGTCTTTGTGTTTCAGAGTGTCAACCAAACGCAGTGCAATTTTTTAACTGTGGCGTCAGGGAAAGCGTCAATGTGAAATTGTTCGTTTGCTGGGTGTTTCAAAAATGACAGTCTCAGACGCAGTTCGGCAATTCAAGGAGCTCGGCCATGAAGGCGACCATCCCGGAAGAGGAAGAAAGCCTACCGTCAACAACGTCCCAGAACCGCAAGATCATCAAAAAGCGAGTTCAGCGAAATCCGAGGGTCACCATGAGAAAAGTCGCCCGTGAGATCGGGATCAACCGCGAATCGGTGCGGCAAATGGCGAAAAAGAACCTCAACCTCAAGGCGTACAAGCTCCAAAAAGTTCAGCTTCACATGGACGAAATCAAGCGCCTGCGACTCAAAAGATGCCGCCCTCTGAAGTGCCGGGCCGCAGGCCAGCAATGGGAGCGCATTCTTTTCACAGACGAGAAGCTGTTCACCGTGGAGCAGGCGCACAACCACCAAAACAACAGGACCTGGTCTGCAGGGGCTCCCGGTACCTCAGCCATCGTCCAACACCGCCAAAATCCGCAGTCGGTCATGGTGTGGGGCGGAATTTGCGCAAGCGGCAAGACGACCCTGGTTTTCGTGGATCAAGGGGTCAAAAGCAACCAAGAAGTGTACCGCCGCAACATTCTCGAGAACGTTGTCCTTCCGTGGGCCCAGCAGCACTTCGGCGATACACAATGGACATTCCAGCAAGTATCCGCTCCGGCCCACAGGGCGAAAATGACGCAAGCGTGGTGCAGAACCCATTTTCCGGACTTCATCGCATCGACGGAATGGCCGCCCTACTCGCTGGACCTCAACCCAATGGACTACAGTCTGTGGTCAATTTTCGAGGCCAGGGTATGTGCTAAATGCCACCACAGTTTGGAGTCGCTGAAGCAATTGCTGCGTCATGAGTGGAACCGATTGTCGCCCGAGGACCTGCGGCCCATTGCCCAAAATTTCAAAGCCCGTTTGGACCTCTGTATCGCCGCCCAGGGAGGCCACTTCGAAACCAGTTGAACATCTTGTTCCTAAGGTCCCATGTCATTGTTCTTCAGTGTTGTTTTGCTCAATTGTTTCGGTTTAATAACTTTATGATCACAAACATTAGTACGGGTTATTTCTTGTCACCCGATAGTAATGCGTCATTTTAACACTTTGCTGAAAATACTCGCACAACTTGAATTCATGAAATCAGCATTGATGAATTTTTGGTGCATCAATTAACACGGTTAAACATGTAATATTGGTTTCTCTTAAATGATCCTGTCTGATCTTCTCAATTGAAGCATATCAAGGAACAGCAGCTGATAAAAGTACCATTTGATGCATTTTTGTGTGTATTTTGATGCAAAATACAAAAAATTCATCATTAGCAGTTTATGCATTTTAATATGTTATTAAACATATTTGTGTCAATTGGTACATTATGGGATCCGTGTTTAGCTTGAGATCAGTGTTTGGGAAGTTAACTTCTTAAAAAGTAGAATAGAATGGAATGTAATTTATATTCAAGTATGAGCCTTTACAGCTGTGCATACCATACAAGGATGAAAAAGTTTAGTACAATTTCCCTACACCCTTCCTCCTCTCAGTCTGCTTCCTCATTCACAGTGCTTGGGAGTTCACAAACACCGTCTTTCATTTCCATTCTTTCACTACACTTGCACTGTTACCTGAGTGATTCCTAAATTTTCTCAGATTTATTTATTTATTTATTTAGTAGTCTCCCTCTTTCACACATTTTCGCTATCCCCACTGAGCTTCTTTGCTCTCTTTGCCCAGACATAGTGTAGGAAAGTTCCCAGATTCCTTATTTACGCCTCCTCCCCTCTCGGTCTCTCCCTCCTAATAACGGTTGTCATTATATTCTCAATGTTAGCTTCATTTATTTCCCTGATATAATTTTGTCCTGCTCCACTGTTTCTTTGCACTGGGGAAGAATGTGAAATTTCGTCTCGTCTTCAGCGCATAACGGGCATTCTAAGCTTCCGTCCTCCCGTTTTAGGTTAACTTGTGTCCATCCCCGCACTCTGAACCAGTCCAATCCTGACCTTTCTTTTGCCACACACAAATCCACGTAGTTCCTCCTTCCCCATTCTCGATCCGTATCCACTATTTTCGCTGATGTTAACGATATTTTTGCGCCGCATTCTGCCAAAATTTTCTGTATGTTAATGTCTTCCAGTCTGGCACGTATGGCCCCTAGCATCTGCACATCAATTCTCCCCTCTTCCCACACCCATCCCAGACGTGTACCGTATAATTCCGTCTTTACCTTTGCTACCCATTGCCTCCCATTACCCTCGCTTATCTGTGATTGTACACAGAGTTTCTTCAAATTTCCCCCCTCCATAACTGAGTTATTGTTACTGTTACCTACAGGGTGGCTACTCACCGGGAATTCTTTGAATTCCGGGAATTATGCTTGAATTATTGACTCCGGGAATTTTTCGTCGTATACGTGAAACATTGCAACTTTTATTAATCCAAATCCAATTGAATTTATACATATTCATTAACGCCCTGAGGCAAGTTTTTCACAGTTTAGCATTCATTTTTATCGAGGAAGGAAAAGAAAGCTGCCTAGAAAATAAAACAGAATTCTCTGAATCCGTTTACTTTGTTAGTGCCCTTTGCAGAACAATCTACCTGACAGATGGAAGATTTATGCAAGATAAGATATCTTGAAGGCGGTTAGGTAAATTTGAGTTTGAAATTCTTATACAATTAACAATTTCTCGTAAATTAGTGTATTCCGTAACCTTTGTGACTTGTGTTTGTAGATGTATTTCTAGTTTGAATATGTGAAATGGCAAATGTAAATTTCGTACCTTAAATTAATTACATATACCGTTTAATTGAACTGAAATAGAATTTTTGGATACATTGGAATCTTATGTGTGTGGTTGTTGAGAGGCGGTAATACTTAAGATTGAAATAGACAAAACATCTGCTTGTAGCCTTGAATTTTTTGGAAAGTTCACCTTGAGAACCGGGGATTATACTTGAATTTTATGATGGTCCTAAAGTGGCCACCCTGTGTTAGCAGTGTGCGAAATAATGGGGGGGGGGTTCTCCCCACACAAACAATTTTATCCCCCTCAAAGAAAATGGAATTGAAACTTTAACAAGCACAATTGAAAAATCATTCGTGTTCATTTATGGTCGAGTCATCAACATTTCCCTGGCGGAAAGCATGCAGCTTTGTGGATTAATAAGATACCATTCTGCAACTGATCAGCCTTATTTAGCCGAGACAACAGCAGGCTAATTTTCACTTAAGTTTTCATGGTATAGTGCTGATATTTTGCATGTATTAACGCGTAACTGGTATGGTGGGGTCACTGTGACTACAATGAAAATTGCTTCTTCTGTATTTCGAAATTTCCCCACACCGTGGTGCTGCAAGTCTCAGTTGTTTTCAGACAGCGTGCTGTGAACTATTGAGAGCGACGGTTGTGTTGCAGTGCGTGGCATTACGAGTGCAGTGGCAGTTCACTATACTGAAAACATAATCAATTTCAAGTGTAGGCAGTATTGTTCCACAAGCTTTCAGCATGCTGTCTGAAAGGTACTGAGACTTGCAGCACCACGGTGTGGCGAAATTTCGAAATACAGAAGAAACTATTTTCATTGGGGTCATAGTGACCCCACCGTACCAGTTCCGCTTAAAATAGCCTAAAATAATAATAAAATAGAATTACGAATTAAGAATTAATTATGTACATACAACATACATTCATGTTTTCAATATGTGTTCTTTTTCATCTAATTTCCTCTGCCCTCTCATTCAAAAGTATATTGTAGCACGCCAATATGTAGTGACTGCGCAATAAATATTTGCGAGGATTGTTTGTAAATACCTATTGCAGTTTTGTTCAATTGTGAGACAAATTCACTTGTAAGTATTTTTTTATTTCCTCTTGTTCCTTACCTTGATACGTTATACTTTTTTTCTTCAGATAAACATTGTCATCCGCGTAATAATAACATTTGTTGAAATCACTGCATATTATTTGTTAAAAATAACGTGCATGGTAAAACAAAGTTTCTACATGTACATACAGAACCTTAGACTGTATTTTTTACATGATTAATTTCTAAATATAACCAAATATTACGTTCATTTTTGATTTATTGTTTTTTTATTTTTTGTCCTTTGTAATTTCTAAAAAAAGAATGGGGTCCCTTTGACCCCACCATATCAATTGTGCAACAAAACATGCACCATACCGGTTACGGGTTAAAAGGAGGTTATGACCAAAGAACGGATTTATATGTAGTAAAATTGTGCAAAATATGTAAATATATATTTAATTATTTTCACCAAAATATGGAGTTAAATATTGACTTAAAATTGTAAAAAATACCTTTTTATTAATATAAGACACTGCACGAACTACATAAAATACAGTCTGGCTTGTAACTATTACCTTGACTGTCTTGAAGAGAAACCACAAGCGAATCCCGTACGTGAGTCACAAAATCGTTGGTTCTGGCGTTGCTGTTGGGTGCGCAATTAGTAGCGAGGCTGGGACTCTCTTCCAACGTTGTCAAAATAATGTGTGTAACAACCAGGAGCCGATGTTTGATTATCTAATTTTGATAACAATTATAAATAAACAGGAATTTGAAGTGTTTTACAATAGCAAAAGCAAACAGTTTGGAGGTGTAAAATTATATATAAAAATTAAACATTGTTGTTCGGATGACAGAAAACTTGTAATTAACGCAATAATAATAATAATAATAATAATAATAATGAAATCGCCTTTATTGGAGCGGGCGTGTTTCGGCCTCTAGGGCCGTTCTTACAACAGACCCATGTCTGAAAGATTAATACAATGGAATAAAGAGTATACATTGAGAAAAAAATAAAAATAAAAACATGAAAAGGATTACATATCAATACAAATAAGAACAATTAAATATATAGGTATATACGCGTATATGTATAAATAATAAAAAAGAAAAACAGATTTACTTAAAAATTGTTGAACATAGGTATCTAATCATCTAATGTTTGTTGCTTTTGTTTTATTTATTTATTTATTTCGTCTTCTTTTACATGGTGAAGTTAAGGCTGTGAAGCCTTTTCTTCCACTTGACCATGTTTACAAAAAAAAATTGAATATGAAATAATTAAAATATTTTAGTACATATACATATATATTCAGTAATCTGGAACAATGAAAAATATAATAATAATAATGAAGTGAAATAAAATAATGAAATTATAAGATTTATATGCACACAGTTGCCAAATGTTACAGTGAGTATTTTTATGAATGAAAAGTTGCTCGTGATAAAGTATTTCGCTGCCTTGCCAGTAGATACTGTTTGAGATTCTTTTTAAATAGCTTATGGCTGTTGATGGATGTTAGGGAGGTTGGGAGGGAATTCCATTCTTTAGTGGCAGTTACGGTAAGTGATTTTCCGTAGGTGGTCGTATTATGTACTGGGACTGACAATAATTTTGCAGGGAATAAAAAAAATTGTAAACTTTGGTTTGTTTAACGTCGCTTCGGACTTTCAGTTATTTGCAAGAACTCACCCGACTCTTTCGGTCACACGGGGACATGCAGCCATTGCGCGATTATGGAGCATATATGGAGAAATGTTCTGAAATATGTAAATGATGTGTAAAAATAACTAAAATATGTAAAATATGAGCCAAAATCTAGTACAAATATGACAAAAGCGAATTATTGTAGTCTGCATGCCATGATGCGCGAAGACAATACAGAATATAACTGATTTCAGTTTCATACATAAATTTGTATTAACATATAAATTCGTTTTATTAGAATGTAAATAAACTAAGTGTTTCTAAATTATGTTATAATGTTATCATTAGATGCCATGACTTAGGTCAGAACCAATGTTCTAAGACACTTAGTTTACTGTCTGGTAACATATTCAAATTTGCATTCCACAAGAAACCCAGTTCCCGAAATGAAATCAGAAGTACGGCACTTATTGGGCATCCCCCAAAGCAAAAAGCTTAATTCGCACAGTGTAAGCCGGTTTTAGACGAAAGCATTTCCATTAACATTTTTGCTAGCTTATATGCTACGTAAAGGCTTCCAAAAGTCTTAAACAGATATCACTTTACACCAAAGCTTTTCATGGAACATTTCCGTTAGCTGTTGCAATGTATAATACATACAGCTCGAAAGGCACGTCGAGTTACACCGTGTTAGGTGAGTGCACGATGTTTATAAAGCTAAAATATTCTTCCATACGTGTACAGTAAACGTTGTAAAGTATGTATTTAATCAGTGCCATTCTTCTCTACCTAAAACCATTTAATACGAAGCGATATTCCTCTTGGTTGAATAGTTATCATATTTTAAAAGTGTGAAGTGATACGTTGTTTACATCTCACGCGACCGCCATTACAACTGCACTCGTGACCTAGAGGTCGCTTCTGATTGGTTACGCTACGAAAAATGATTCGGACCGAGCCTATCCTTGAGAAATGCCATGAAATATGACATAACATTTCTCACTTTACACAGTAGCTTTTTGGTCATGGCATAAATGTTAAGAAAAATGCTAAAGAAAATGCCTTCGTCTAAAGCGGGCCTTAGTCTGAGGCTCAGGAGGTCTGGACCCACTCCGAAAGACTTACCAACTCCAAAATTAAATAATGAAAATACAAGTTTACTGTTGTATAATATTAAGTTGCTTTACTTCTGTAGAGCTTGCATATTGACAGTGCCTGCAAACAATTATTTATACCACTGCTACTAATATTATGCATGATTAGGTACTTTGCTTTTTATCAGCTTGACCATACAACCTCTTTTGGTATTAAATAAATAAGCTATATAAACTTTTTGATATTGATTTATTTGATCGATCTTGGTGATCTTAAATAGACATTTCCAGATAGTGAATACGAGCATTCTTGTATCATCTTTTTACTTATTCATTTAATTATAACAGTAATAAGTAGTGGTACTTGTGCTATTATAAACTCAAGAAAGGAAGAGCTCTCCTCCAGCAGAATTGTCTACACTTAAAACTAGCTCAACATGTCCATATGAGCTTTTTGCTCTAGTGTGGAACCCCCTCTAATCCAAGAATTTTGTAAAAAAGCCCTCATGGATTCCATGAGAAAGGAAGAGCCCCTCAGATTGATGTGCCTATACTTACAAAAAGGCACTTCTGTGAGATTGTTGTCCATAATCCTGTCAAAAATATGCCCCTCTTGATGCCCACACCTAAAACTAGGCCAAGACACACACACATACACACATACACACACATATTTACTTCCAATTTAAGTTTAATTGGACCCCAGCCTCAATCCAATATTAAAACAATGCAATATGCAGAGACCCTCTAGAATTGCTCCGTGACTCTCTCATTTCTCACATCATAAACATATGATTTTTCTCCTATGAGAATAACACTACATATGGTGTCATCAGGTAATGCCTCATGAAATTCACAGATAATTTTAATATTTGTTCTGTCATTCACCACAACTTGTTTTCTTTTTGAAGTGTTAATTACAAACATGGGTCTCTGTGCCTTGAATTCATCTGGTGTGTAATACATGTCAGTATTGCCTGTAGTGACTCTCTTGAAAGCCGAAAAAGCCTCATATAATTTGAGGAAATCATTCTTGGACATGTCTAAATTGTAATTTTCTCTAGGAAATACCTCATTTCTGCCATTTTTAAGATATATGTTCTTGATGTTGCAGCTATCAAATTTACTTGAATTTTTTTCCTGATTATTGTGTCTCCCAGTCTGAAACAGTACTACCACAAAATCAGGCATGTCATATTGTATGCTGGAGAATGAATTTGTAGCATCAAATTCATAATATGTACCAGATGCGGGCTTCTGTACACATTGATATGTATAAAATTGTAGGGGAATCTGTGGATTTTTTATTATATCTGCTTTGTATTTAAGAGCATAACTGGCCTCGTATTCAACAACAGGGATTCTTAACTCCATAGTCTGAATAATGCATTTGCCTGCATCTGGTAGGGTATTGGGCAAAGCTTCCCCTGTAGAGTTTATTGCACTGTACCTCATCAAAGCATTATTATCATTTGCAGCTCTTCTAAATGTAATTCTTAACCCACCCTTCCACATAATTTCTTTGTAATCCGAGAAGAATCCTGGCAACAGGCGCATGGGGAACAGCACTGTGTGGTTTTTAGATAATATCTTATCACCAGCCTCGAATCCCCCGATTTTGTAGTATGAAGCCTCGGTTTTGGATAATTTTAATGTGGCCAAAGCTGTGGAGGTAATGCCGGGATAATCCACTCTGTTTATAACAACGCCATGTTTTCTGATCTCAATTTCAGAGAATAGATGCGGCACAAAATTGTCTACAAGTCTTATATTAGAATTTGCCGGATAATCTGTACCATCGAGCTTTACAACATCAAATTTGATGTATAGATCTGCTCTGTGGGGGTGTATAAATCCATCCCCTACATCAAGATCAACCTCAATCTCTGTGTTGGGTTGATTTAAATTTGCAAATGTCCTCCTGTTTGGAGGGAATGATTGTAGCTCATAACTCTCAATATTTTCCATTTTCTTCTTGTATGTATTTTTATTTAAATGTTAATCTCTATGATTGCAGTTGTTGTGGCTCCAGCAAAATCAACTAATTCTTCTTTTTCATTAGTGACCATCAATTCAATATAATCTATTCTGTTATGACACACAGGAAAATATAATGTTGGGGATGGATTGTAGATGATTGGCTCCATAAATTCAGAATTAGGTTTGAATGTTGCAATGATGCCTGTTTGTTTGTGAGAGCCTATGCCATTTGATTTGGTGATCATACCCTCTGCCATATTACAGTGAATATTCAGAGTCTCTATAGTCAAGAATTTAGGTATATTCATAGCAGTGTGTTTGATGCCTGGTTCAAGTTTTGTGTTGTTCTCAAAGCCTAACAGCTCTCCTATAGTACCCAGATTCACTGTTTCTGTAGCAGATACAATCTCTACTCTGTGAGTGACAGAATTTTGACTTAACACTACACCTCTGGGTAATTGAGCATTTAGAGTGGACAGATTATACTGCCCTGGAGTGATGACAATTTTTTCATCACCAACTGCAATTGTGTTGTTGTGGTGTGTAATATTAGGGATCAGGTACATGCCATAAAATGCCCTGAGAGCTATTGTTTTGGGATACACTATGTCATCATGCAATTTGAGTTTCAATATTGAATTTTGGCTGGTGAGATGGAATACCCCCATGATGTTTCAGATACCACAAGGCTTTTTGAAAATCTTCAATTGATGGTTTATTTATTTGAGACATATATCTAAGAACAGATAAACACAAATGTCCGCAATTAACATCTTTGAAGTTTTGAACACGGGCATTATTGTAATAAAGATTAGTTGATTTTAGATATTTTATTAAATTTTCAGGTGGAACACCTCCAAATGAATCAAACACAAATGCCTCATTTTTTAAATATTTAAGATAACAGATCCAGTGAGTGCCCTGATTTTTGTACTTATCCAAATTAACAATGCCACACTCTTTGTTGAGTGGTTGTTCTGGTAAAGAATCAGACATGTACACACCTCTGAAATATTTGATGCCCAATGGCTTGATTAAAGCTTCAATATCTTGGTTTGTAAGCGGCTCTTGTTTTTTTTAAACTTATTCATGGCTCTCTTAACACCTTTGCCTTTTTTCTCCATGGCCAGGTTATGGCGCCTCTGCTCATCTAATTCTGCCCTATTCTTCTTGGCATCTATTACTGTTTTTGCTATGGCAGCTGATCCCCCGGCCAAGCTCCCAACAGCCCCGAGAGCAGCTAAGATGGCAGGGATGGTAAATATAAATCCCCCTACATGTGATTTTTTTCTTGATTGCTGTAATTTTTTTAATTGGGGGGTGCTGAGTAACAATTTCATACCATGACCCTTGGCAATACAAGAATTTTTTTTCTTGCGCTGCTTTTTGGTTAAAAGACTGTCAATAGTTTTAAGAGATTTGAGACCTGCATAAGGTATTTGATACATAACACCCTTGGCCTTCATTGTAGGTTTATTATATACATATTCACAACCCCCACCCCAGTTTTTGTTTGGTGCTCATAGCTATGGTGGTTCCCAATGCTGCTATTTTTTCACTCAAAGAAGCATCTTTGCTTACAAATCTGCCAAATGCAGCCTCATCTAATTTCTTGTCTGCAACATGTCTCTTGTCAAGATCAGAATGTGTGTTGTATGCAATATCATGGTCTCTACAAGCAGCATCTAAAGGATTAATACCAGGATCCCCTCTGTTTAATCTATGATCCAGTTTTGTGCCTGGACCACAATACTGATAGCCTGGAATATGTAGTTCAAATGGCAGCTTGTTTATAATGTCATTAACAAGGCCCCGACCCTCAGAAATATTCCAAAATTTAGGTGGTAGAGTATTAATAATTTTTATGAGATATCCAATCCCCTTAGTGTCATTCACTATAAAATTAGACAATTTGGTGCTTATCATGTCCATAATTCCAACTTTTTCATTGTAAAAATTGTGGTTCCCAGCATTTTCCTCCCCAGCTATCACCAATAACCTATCTACAAGTTTCCTGACATCATCAACCCACACAAATTCTTTAGGCAGGGTGTTGTATTGTTTGATCCCACTACCTGTCTTGATCTGTGACCATATGGGCTTGATTAAGTTGTTGTATTTTGCTCCACTGCTCGACTTAACCCTTTTTTGTGTGGGATCATTGTTCTGGTACAGAGCATCTGATTTTATTAATATTTCTTTGTAATCCTCATAATCCTGATCTGTATAGCTGCCAGGCCTTTTCCTAGTCATGAGTTCCCACAATCCAGGTGTTCCGGTGTACTTAACAAAAGCACCTTTTTCTCCAAGTCGAGATTCTGAATATACAATTATATCATCTCCCATAAATGTTACTCTGAAATTGCCAATTCTATGTATGATGCTGCCATCAAGCTCTGTGTCGGCATATAAGCCAAAGACCTCATCTTTATTGTCTTTAGGTGTGGTTAAATATTTTTGAGCAAGAAGACCCAATTCAATAGGATCCTGACTAGCTTCAATTCTTCTAGGAGCAATAGGACTAGGTGTATGAATACTGGACAGTGGGGTGAGTGGATAATCTAATATGTTCCTTGCAGCTACAGGTACAAGCTCTGTGAGCAAATTTTGATTTTGCTCTGTAACAGTTTTGATATTCTTACCTAAATTATTAATAGCATCAATTACAGGCTGTTCTGTTTGTTTGTGTTTTTCATAAATTCCACGGTTCTCTGATTTCCATCCCTTAAATCTTTTTACAAGATAATCTCTTAACTTAAGATCATCAATGATTGGCCTTTTCATGTTTATTTATATACGTCTCTACGTCTAGAAAATTGTTGATTTTATTTCTGTATTTGCCACTATTGGGTGTTCTTGTCATATCAATTGTGACAAACCCATAACTGTCCTGGTTCCAGCACTTGCTGCAAAACTTGGAAAAATCATTGTAGCTCAAGTCCCCACCTACATATTCATCATGTATGTGTTTGAGGTTGGTATGGTCTTGATGAAATACACATATAAAATTGCTATTGTCTCGGATCAGCTGCTTGGGTATTTTTGAAAAGGTCTGTGCCAGGTAGAAGCAATCAATGTTTTTGTGCCGGCCCTGTGTAAAGAAGTTTCTAACCTTGTTTTGATTATCCAGTATAATGTCATCAAACACAACAACAGAATTATCGAGACATTCATGAAGTGGCTTAACATCTGGTTCAAAAGTGGCAATATCCAATCCATCATATAGCTTCATCAGCTGCTGATATTTTAATTGTTCCAAGCTCTTAGAGAAGATATACAAGTGCCTGTTTTTCCAGTCTAACCAGTTGGGTGCCAATAAAAAATTATCAACCATTAGTGTAGTTTTACCACAAGCAGATGGCCCAACAATAAGACACCTAATATTATCAGGTAGCAATTTGCCATTTCTCTTATTCTGTTGTTCAGGTTCTGGCAGCCTTTTTATAACATCCCAGGTGCTCATATTATCACTTTGTTTGCATCGATCCAGCTGTTTTCCGGATGACCCAGCCATTTGACAAATAACTTGTTGCCTTTTCTGCGGATGATTTTTTCTATGAGATATGTGTCAGGCTGTTTAGTTTTGCTGAGCTCTTGTTCATAGAACCTGCCTTTGAGAATTTCTCCTCGGTGATCCTTTATTATATATGTGTTAAGGGTCCCGGGTTTAACCTGAACCACTGTAAATAATTCTGTGCTCCAGTTTCTTGTAAAGCCTCTCTTGAATAAGTGCTTATATTTGCTTATTCTTACTTGATCACCCACCTTGTATTTGGCCTTTCTTGTTGTTGGCTGATATTTAGGATAATAAACAGTGCTGATCAATTTTTGCTCATCAGATGAAGTTACTTCAGAGGGTTTCATGTTGATTGTGGAATGGACCGAGTTGTTATATTTATGTAGAAGTTCTGGAAGAATATTAATCCATTTATAATTACCTTGAAGTGTAAATTGTTTATACATAAGATTTTTTAAGGTTCTGTTGAATCTCTCTACAATTGAGGCCTTGAGATCACTGTAACTCGAATAATGTTTTATTGCCTGGCTTTTAATAAATTGTTGAAACACTGAATTATAAAATTCTTTGCCATTATCTGTTTGCAAATAGCGCGGGGATCTTCCACTCTGATTGATAATTGTTCTAAAAGCTTCTGTAACACATGTTCCAGTCTTGGATTTGAGTGGCACAGCCCAGGCAAATTTTGAAAATGTGTCTATTACAGTGAGTAGATACTTGTAGCCCTTGTTGATTTTGTCTAAGTTTTTCAACTGCCCACTTGACATTTCAATCAAGTCGCTCTGCCATAAATCATCTATGCCCTTTGTGACTACTGGGAGTCTCTTAAAATTATGTCTGGCCTGTCTGTGTAATTCATCAACAATAATTTGTCTAGACATGATATGTAAACAAGAATATTGCAACTATGGGGTGTTCAGCAGCTGATACTGCAGGATTTTCTAAATATAATTTGTCCCCTATTTGTATTTTAAATTCCAAAGAGCCATCATCTTCAGTATAGGCTGTTTCTAATGTATTGGGGTCTGTAAAATCCTCCAATTCTACACTGGTGATTTTTGGTTTGTTGTCAGCATTTGTTATTGATAAGGTAGGGTAGTGGTGTGCCTGTGGTTGAAGCCAATATTTGATTTTGATTGGTCTCAATGTGCCCCCAACAAAAAATTGGTAATAAAATTGTGCAGGGGACAGCATATATATTTTGCCACCTGGTGTAAATGGAGAATCATATTCTTTGTTGGGGATGCTGTACAATTCAAGAATTACTGAATGTTTTGGATTCTCGATTATGCCTGTTATTTCCTTTTCTGCTGTGAGCAATCTGCTTGTTACAGATTCAAGGTGCTCATTGATAGTCCTAACAATCTCATCGTGCCCCGGCTTGATCCTTATGTCCACAGCAAGTTTCTTGTATTGTTGCACAATTTCTTGAAGCTGGGTGGCAAAAAGAGACAGAGCATTTGCTTGATTGGATTCCATGGTTCCTAGCTGTTGCTTGATATTAGCTACAATTTGTTGCAGATTTTCAACAATTGCCAATTTTGAATTTTGAGCAGTAAGATCATGGACTTGTCTTCTGATATCCTCAAACAGGGCATGCAGTTCATTAATATGTTGATTTGTTGGTAGAGTGGCCACTGTCTGTGTGAGATGTTTGATCTCTGCCTGGATATTCTTGATATCTTCTGATTTCAATATCCTATTCACTGCTCTCTTAATATTTTTAAGTTCCTGTGATGTGGGCAAATTTGATACTGTATTTTGCAAAAATTCAAGTGCCAATTTTACATTGTTTAATTCAGAAGCATCAGCCACATTTTGCATAGCATTTTGGAGCAGGGCTATATCTGCCTGAGTGGGTGTGGATTGTTGTAAAATTTCAAGTTTTGTTTGGATATCATCTATCAAGTGATGAAAATGAGACAGTTCAGATTCAGTGTTGAGGTTTTCAAGCTTTGTGATCTGTTGCTGGACACTGACAAGGGTATCTACAATCCCAGGCAATCTGGATTCAAGTACATTTGCCAAATCACTTTGCACTGCTGCTATTGTACCTTCAAGATGGGTTATGGAACTTTGAATTTTTCCAAAATCTTCATATGTTTCAAGTTGCAGCTTAATATTTGCTACACTCCGAGTTATTGCATTCAAAGCATCAGAAGATGGCAAATTGTTCATAAAATTTTCAAGTGTCTCAATTTTTTCTTTAACCTCGGCTATGGCATTGTTCAGAGGGTCCAGATTAGGTATTTGGAGTGACTGAATCTGTTCTTTTAGAGTGGAAATCACTAGATCAAAATCTTCTTGTGATTTCATGCTTTTGACAATTGTTTGGAGTTGTGTCTGGACATTATTTATTTGCTCTTCCAATTGTTGTTTCAATTGCTCAGAGTTGTTAGCCTGGGTCTTAAATTTGGCTTGAAGAGCTGCTACAGCCTCTTCCAAACTTTGAAAATTATCCAATGTAGCCAGATCAGTATATTTCTGAAGCAGCAGTTTAAGTTCAGAATCAATTTTAAGAAGAGGGTCCATGCATTGTGATTGCAAATTTGTAATTTCTAATTGAAGACTGGCATTGAGTGTAGTTTGTAAAGCTTGTAAATCACTTCTTAATTTCTTGACTCTGACATCAAGCATCAGAATCTCATCACTGTGATCTTCATGCCTTGTATGGCCAAAAATATCATTAGGCATTTTGTTTATTAGTTATTTATTATTGAATATCTGATTCTTAATTCTATAAAAAAGGGTATAAGCTTATCATAAGATCCAGGGACCTCAATATATAAGCAGTCACCAGCAGAAACAGTATAAACAGTGCCAGAAACCATGTTTGAGTGTTTAATTCTGTAAATATTTCTCCCTACTGAAATTTTAACATCACCCTCAGGGGTTGTAATAAATTGCAATTGCCCACCTACAGGTAATTGGTAATGATTTAAATTATTGTTAAATATGTACAATATTTTGCCTGTTTCATCATCAACATCTGTAAATATGCTGTTCAGATGAATAATTAACAAGCCACTTAGTTTAGACAGCATATCAGAAGAGGGTTGTGGTGTTGGCAGGTCCATAATACCTTGTTTTTTGAACCCAAATAAGTTCATAGGCATGTTTATTTATTTCAAATCATGCTCTGTGCTTGTGCATTGTTTGCCATTTTTCAAATCACAATGACCCCATGGTAAAGTATGAATGCCACATGATAAAATGCATCTCTTATCATCATGTGGGTCCAGAGCCACTTTTCTTACAACATTTGAAGTCAACAAGTGATCCACACTCTGAATTCTGGATTCTGATGTTTTGATTAAATTCTGGGATTTGATGCAATTTTTATAATCTTCAAATTGGAGCTCTTTTTCCACAGCTACTTTGCCAATGCCCTTGGCTTTTTTGACAACAGCATTACATGTTTTAAAACTGTACATCTTGGCACTTAACCCAGCAAATTCCACAATAACATCACCAAGTGTCTCATCTTTTAACTTGCCGGGCACTTTTTTGTTGTGGGGTTGAATATTCAGATGGTCTGGCAATTCACTGGTATCAAAATATTGAAACAATTCAGGCTGTGCAATATCTTGATAAACATCTTCTGTTTTAATATCAAGAATAAAACTATCCGTATCCATGTACATCAGTTTTACATTATCACCATAAAAAGGTTTCAGCACATCATAATACAATGTTAACATATGTAATTTGGACAATTCCAATATTGCAGCCCCTACATAAATAGGTTTATCAAACTTAATTCTTGTTTTTTTCATGTTGAAAAGTGCCATATCTTCATCATAAATTCTTCTGTAATTGAAATTAGGCTTTGCAACCAATTTTTTGCTCAGGCTGGGGTCAGTAATTATTTTAACATTGGTATGTTTTCTGACATTTTCAATTGTTTTGCCATATACAGAATTTACCATCAATTTAAACAAGGTCTTATCAAATTCGCTCTTTGCAGATGTTCGAAGCTTTGTGTTTGTATCAATGTATGGTTTCAACCATCTTGAGTGCCTGAACCTCAAAACTTTTCCAAGTTTGGTCACTTGGACACCATGTTTCATCAGGAACTGGAGGTTCTTGTAATATATGACACAACCCTGTTTTGACTCCAGTGTCATCATGAGCTTCTTCTGTTTAGAGCCAGGTGAGCACTGAACCTCGGGAATTGGGGGCAGCTCAGAAAGTTTGTTGTGTAAATGATCTGGAATTATCAGATCAACCTCTAAGAAGAGGCCACAGTCTCTGTCATCAAAACCCTGAAGATCCTCAATATTAAAATCTTCAACCCATTCAAGCCCTGCATATGGCAGTTTTTGCATCATGGCATGACCATAGAGGCTGTTGGCATCCACATACACTATATAATTTGATGGCAGTGCTGGATTATAATCAGGCATATATTTGTTATTTGCTCTGGCATATCTCTGAGAACATTGCACCATCCCTCCTCTTATACCTTGCTCCATAAACAGATACATATCTTGATCTTGGATCAAATCCAATTGCTTTTTGGTGTTTAAAAACATTGCAGACCATGCTAGGCCCGGGGCACTGTAGAAATATATTGGGTCCAGTCCATAATTTTGCATACAAGATTTTCTGAATGTCTGCATTATATCTGTTAAGATGGTCACATCAAGTTTCAAATATGCCATGTGATAATCACGAAATGTCTTGCATTTTAAATTGTTCCACACCAATTGGGCATGGTGATAATCCTCATCAGTGATTCCAGATCCTCTGATTTTGCTGTAAAACTCTTCTTGTGGAGGCAGGGAGCACTCATCAAATTTAGAAAAATCTGTAACATAATCATATGGATACACACCCTTCCGCCTAATTAATTTCAGGTCCTGATTTGGAAACACTGCACGTGTGATTTTGAATCGATCATCAGGTAATTGAGTGGCCAGTGTATCCAGGCTAGCAGGTAAAAATCTGTAAGAATCAAGAAATCTTATGTGAATAGGAGTTCCATTAACTTTAATTGTTTTGCTAATAGATATATATTTCTCATCATTTTCAGCTAAAATATTTAAATTCTCCTTCTCAAACCCCTCGTATCTCATCAGATGATGGAAATCATAATTGGATGCTCCATGGCAAAATATGGGGACAAATCTTGGTCTCTTGATCTTAATATTACAGCTATTACACAGGGCCATTAAGAATTTACCATCTGTATGAGAATGGTGTTTCACCTTGATATTTGTATCTGAAAATTCACAATCACATAGTGGGCATTTTTCTGCATTGTTGAAATCTTCAATCTGTTTCTCTGTTAAAGGCAACATGGGTTTTGATTTTAATAAGATGTTAGATGCTATGTCACGGCACTCATTTTCTATTTTATGTGCAAATATTTTGATGGCATCTGGTCCCATGTATGAATATTCTTTGGTAACAACACCATCCTGTACAACCACATAACAAAAACTGGAAGGTTCATGTAGCTGGTATGGTGTAATTGAAGATTCTTCAGGATCCGGATTGCAGAATGCAAGAGATTTGAGATTTGATTCAAAATCACAGACAATATATGCTGGGTGTTCCAACAAGGCTTCAAACTTTTTGAATTTGCAATTTTCACTTGGCATTGGCATCACCATATGAACAGGTTTATGATTGCCACAGTATTTCAGATGCTCAATTAATTTGTTTTTGGCAATTTCTGCACTCACTTTACAAACCCCATTCACTGTTTTTCTACCATCAAATACGGTTAAACATCTTCCGCACAACTTGAATATTCTATTAGATTTGTCTAGTTGTGTTCTGACTAAAGCTTCAAGATTATGTATCAGAGTATAATGACATTTGCCATCCCCTTCAATTAAGAGCAGATTAATCGGAACAGCAGAATTATCATTATTGATTCTGAGAGGATCTATCAAGCAATTATCACGACCAGTGGAACAAATATATACATTAATAGATAATTGTTTGCCATTGATATGCCTGGCCCTTTTTTCAAATTTATCAATATTCTGTACAGACATTGGATATTCTAAACCCTCCATTGCATCGTCAAAAAGATGTTCATATTGTTTATAATAACTTATTCTCTGAGGATTCCTTGAAACTGGAAACAAAGCAGCTAATATACACCACAAAAAGCATTTCTGGTCGGTATTTTCTATATTAACCACGGCTCTTCTGTTTTTAATATTGATAGGTAATGGCAAATATGTAGAACCTTGTAATGGGCTGAATTCAGAAATATTAACATATAACCTGTGTGGAGAGCCACATAGGCTCCATCCAGACTCTTTTGCCTCAAATTCAGAGTGTTTAATGTTTAATTGATCTATTAAACTGCTTATTATTGTGTCTGAATTTGCATTTGAATATACAGGTACAGTTTCTGTCATGTGGGGCTGTGTAAATTTTGTGCCATTTGGCTTCTTATATTGAGTATACAATTTGAGGGACAGCTTATAAGAGCCATTTTGTGCATTTAGAATTGCCTGCAGATCAGGATTTACACTGCTCAAAAAATTCTCAATGCCACATCTTGGCTCTGATACAAACCGATAATCCCTAAGTTGGGCATTAAAACTGCTATGGATAGGTGCAAAGCATGGCTGCTTTGCTACTCTGGCATTAAGAGGTACTTCATGCTTTCTCTTCAGACCAGATGTGGATGGTTGTGGGGGCAATGTTGATGACTGTGCAGAACAAGTATTTTTATGTGTATATGTGAAGTATTGCATGTTATATTTTCTATGGCATTTGGGGCAAATTTTTGTGGGAGCTCTGCATTTGTCTGGGTTACAAATCTTTTGGTGTCTGGCCCAATTAGAGCTAAATATATTTTTATTGCACTGATTACAATATTTTTGACTTGGCATTTTTGCTATTGTTTATTATATACAATTTCCCGGGTTTCAATTCAAAACTTTATACTGGATCAGTTGGGTTCAGCACTGTGCTGTGTGTATGTGTGTATGTATGTATGTGTGTTAATATTTCTCGCTTTGGTATTTATATAAAATTTCCTGGGTTTTAAATCTAATCTCTATGCTTAATCAGTTGGGTTCAGTGCAGACAAAAAAACTGCATAGCTCTATGTCAATTAGTTCTTGAGATATTGTATTTAGGAACCACTTTGGCCCCCCTGCCAAAAATTGGCTTTTATTGTATTAGTGTATATTGTTTCTATGACATTACTTGGGTTATTCCGCCAAATTATATGCTTCAATTCTCCTATACTTTGGTGGAGCCTGTTCAGGTTCTGCCCCCCACTTGTGGGTGACTCTGCATGGCTGGAGTATTTTCTCCTGTGCGTACCTCCCATTTTTCTGCTGGGTGTACATGCAATCCATACCGCAGCGCCATGCCCTGGCGCTCGCAGGAACTAATCCATCAAGGCAATTGCTGAAGGCAAATAAAACTTCCTCAAATATTGATCGTACCACAATGCTCCCTACACACCCACACCTCGGGAATCCGAGGTACTAATGTATTGATCCAATGCTCACAGCGGCCTTCAGAGGCACTGACCTAGCACAAATACCTGCGCAAACATGCATGTCCCAGAAGGCACTGACCTAATGCCATGTGTATTGATTTTAACAACTTGGACAGATATAAGCCTGACTCTAAATATGAATAGATTACAAAAAAATGCAAAATATCCCAGTTTCAATTCGATCCATTTATCTGAATCGAAGAAACCAACAATTCACATATCCCCATATTATTGTATGCTTGCCCTATTAGTACCTCTTTTGCTGTTGTGCTCAATTAATTTTCACTAATTGGCAATTTTCTTGAAGAGACCTAATAGAACAAGATACGGCGGTATGAGAAATATGTGAATTAAAGATATTTTAGTAATATACGACGTCTTAAGAAAGGCATATTCGGCTCCAAAGTACTTTGTCTAATGCTTACTACCATTCCCTATTACTGACAATAAGAGTTAAAAATGATGTAGTATTGAAAAAAGTTGGCTTGTTCCCAAGTGTTCACCGAGTTCAGACATTTGCTCATAGATGGCCCCTGTTGTTGTTGCTTATATATTTTTGGAATATCTCTAAAACAAGCAAATTTTGTTTACTGTTTTCTACAATTGGCAATACTGACATGTATTACACACCTGATGAATTCAAAGCACAGAGACCCATGTTTGTAATTAACACTTCAAAAAGAAAACAAGTTGTGGTGAATGACAGAACAAATATTAAAATTATCTGTGAATTCCATGAGGCTTTACCTGATGACACCATATGTAGTGTTATTCTCATAGGAGAAAAATCATATGTTTATGATGTGAGAAATGAGAGAGTCACGGAGCAATTCTAGAGGAGCTCTGCATATTGCATTGTTTTAATATTGGATTGAGGCTGAGGTCCAATTAAACTTAAATTGGAAGTAAATATGTGTAGGTGTGGGTGTGTATGTGTGTGTATGTGTGTGTGTCTTGGCCTAGTTTTAAGTGTGGCCAAAAAAATATCAAGAGGGGCATATTTTTGACAGGATTATGGACAACAATCTCACAGAAGTGCCTTTTTGTAAGTATAGGCACATCAATCTGAGGGGCTCTTCCTTTCTCATGGAATCCATGAGGGCTTTTTTACAAAATTCTTGGATTAGAGGGGGTTCCACACTAGAGCAAAAAGCTCATATGGACATGTTGAGCTAGTTTTAAGTGTAGACAATTCTGCTGGAGGAGAGCTCTTCCTTTCTTGAGTTTATAATAGCACAAGTACCACTACTGTAATAGTTATTATTAGTTAATATATTTTAATAATTATGATATTATTAGACCATCTGAGATTTCGGCCAGTCTATGGGACCGGTGGCCAGCCATCATCGTGATGAAATTCTGGTGCTACGAATGAGTAGCGCATCCCGGTCATGGAAAACCTTCAGCAACGACTGTTGGGGGTTCGTCGTGCTGACCACACGTAACCCCCGTAACTGGTTGGATATTCGGCCATCTCTGCTTAAGCATGTTTGAGTGAGGCTGTCTGTTGGTAGGTGGGCCTTGACCCCCAAGGGCTGTTGGGCCATGGCTTATGTTTAATATTATTAGATATATTGATTTTAGTGATGCTATCATTAAATTGATGAAGCCTCACAGAGAGCAGGCATGTCCACGCTGGGATTTGAACCCAGAAACTTCGGGGACGAGATCGAAAGTCGCTCACGGGCCCCGAGCGGACCAGGTATTACCTTGTACCATGTACTGATTCCATTCAATATAACCGTAATGTAGTTGAAATATCACAAAACCTTACGGAAATGTATCTGTAATGTTACAGTGACATGTTTCTGTAAAATTACGAATGTTATGTTATATTCGCGGACATTTTTATATTGCTGAAACATACCTGAAACATCACTAATGTTTCGCAATGTTACAATGTTTCACGAGTTACGTATCCGTAATATATCTGAAACCATGTTATGCTGTATGGGAATAATGTGAAATAATATCACTGTAATGTAACTGAAATATCACAAAACCGTACGGAAATGTATCTGTAATGTTACACTGACATGTTTCTGCAATGTTACATTGACACGTTTCTGTAATGTTGCACAGACATGTTTCTGTAACATTACGAATGTTATGTTAGATTCGCGGACATTTTTACATTGCTGAAACATACCTGAAACTCACAGTAATGTTTCGCAATGTTGCTGCAATGTTACAATGTTTCACGAGTTACTGAAACCATGTTGTGCTGTATGGGACGTTCCATAACCAGAGATCCAACTTCTACCTATCCCGTGGTTTAAATATCCAATAAATAATAGATATCACATTACCAAGGGTGTGGTTTTTTCCCCTCCTCTTAGACAGAAACTGAAATTTGTCTCGAATAGGCACTCCAAGAGCAAACCGTACGAATAAAAAAATGGAGTTGTATGCAGATGTTAATCATACAAGCACTCTCATCTGACGTCGAGAGGCATCTGAGCATTCGGCTTGCAACAGTGTGGGCGCCGTTAATACGAAACGAGGCGAGAAGAAAAATGTAGAAGTATCAGCCTCCCAATGAATGATGTGCAGCCAGGCACTTGGAGGTTCTTTGTTTGACTTGCAGATGAAGTGGTTGAAGGTGTTGACGCCGGGAAAAACACGACCTGCTAACACTACGTATTTATCACTAGCCTCAACATCGCATGCTCATCTGTCAATGCGAACAACACTTCCACGGTTCTTATGCATCAAAAACTCGCATTCCTAGTGTCAAGGTGAGGAAAGGCAATTCATCTGTTGGTTTAATAGCCATTGCCGTCACGATGGGGAAAATTATATATTTTGTGGTTTAGCCTCTTGTAGTGTACAATAACACTTCACATGAAACGATATAGGAAAAGTAATATCAACCCATAAAGCCTACAAGACTACTTTCAATGCCTTTTCGAGCAGGCCTCATCTCCAGGAAGGTATCAACTCGGCGCAAGCCCTGGCACCTAGCAACTTATTGGGTGGGATGAGTCAAGACAAGGGCTTTAGGATAACTTTTCCTGCTCCCTCAACAATAGGCAATAAAGATATTCAAAGTATTAGTCTTGTACAGACACCGCAACATCATGAGAGATTGGTTAGTTCACTGCACTGCTATCTCCAGCCTATTGTCTATTATTACAAATATATGCATTACTATAAGCGCTAGTCAAAGTGAAAGTGAGGCAAAAGGATGCGTTACACAGAAAATTTACTTATATTTCAGAAATTCGCCTTCCAGAATTATGACACTTTTCTCGTCGAGTCAATAGTCCAGCAATTCCACTTCCATAGAAGTTCTTTGGCATCTGAGTTAGAAATTCTGTGACTGCCATCTATACGTCGGTATCAAGAGCAAGTACTCTTTAGTTCACCGAACACGTGGTCAAATGTCCGGACTGTCAGGAGGGTGCTGGTGTTGTATGTGACCTGGCATTGTTCTACAATAAGATTACTTCCCGAGATAATGCACCATACCTGATAATCTGTCGGAGACGTCTACAGATCTTTGCTTGACGCAGTAATCCAGAATTCTCTGTGCCTCACAGTACAATAATGCGCAGAATAGCAACATTACGGGTTATTGCGTCATTCGTACGGACTTCCAAGTCACTGGACGAAACCATTCGACCTAGGTGTAGACTGACTCACTTTCATTTGAATAGCCCTTATACAGTGCGCTCGAAAAGTCCCCGCACTCATACTTTTAAGAAAAGCTAGTAAGGCACTCATTTTGATGAGTTGGCAAGCCTATCAGTAGGGACTGGAATGACCTTGAAGTATGAGATTGTGTTATGTTTAGATCAGTGCCGCTGTTACATTCTTCGCAGTGAGACGAATAATCACAGTTTGTCACCAATGCTTAGCGAATCGCTTTGTTGGAAGCACATGTGTGGAGAAATGGAGACGTCTATTTCGAACGATCCGGCTCAAGTGTGTGATCTTGTATGTTGATTTCGTGATACGGGCTCCTTGCATGATAGACAATGAAGTGGAAGATCCAAGGTTATCGCACAGAAATTTCTTCATGACGTTCAGCAACCAATGGTTGGATCTCCACCAGAACACCGAGAAACATGGCGCGAAACATATGTAAGCCTGTGGAGTTGTGTTTACAATCAAATGGCGGCCATTTTCAGCAATTACCGTGGACGGGAATTCTTCCTGAAAAACAACGTGCGGAAAGTGGTTTGCTGTCTTGTCAGTGTGTTATTGACCTCAGAGGTTGCAGAATTACTCATATTTAGTTTACATTTATTTTGTGTACTTCAAGATATAGTTAACAAGTGTATGTATTCAGGGTGTTGACAAATTCAATAAATTATAAGCAAAACATTCTTAAACTTTGTGTGCGAGGACTTTTCGAACACTATACGTGAAAAAGATAAGAAATATACATCATACATGTAGAATTGCAAGAAATAACTTCTGTTCCCCATATTCATCCAATACCCTCATTTGTACAAAAAAAAATACATTTATTTATTCAGACCCCATGTAAGTCCAATACATCAAAAGCAAAAGAGATGCTGTAAACTAATTGTAACAGATATAGAGTATAATTAATTTTGACCCCTTATTCATTGTCTGTTCTCTTTATATTGCTTTCATAAGCTATGCAGCCAACTTCCATGGAGCAGAGGTTAGCATAGCGCGTTAAGAGGCCAAGGTACCAGGATTCGAACATAGGCAAACTGCAGACCGATGCGACACGATTGAGAAAAACGGCTTAGTTCGAGTGGCACGCATGCGACATGCGACACATGCAGTTTGTCGTGTCTTTTCGATTCGAAAGGTTGCATTGATTATAGAGGACGCACTTTGAGAGACACGCGACACATGGCGCTTGAGAACGAGCCAATCAGCAGCAACGTTTCACACCGCACAAGCCTGGGTTCGATTGGTGACACAACAGACACATGCTGCCTATCGCTTCGGTGTGAATTCTCCCTACGGATTTGTTTCCAAGCGACGCGTGTCGCTTAGATCTGAAATCTCCCTAACTCTTTGAGCCCTTTCTATTCTGTCCATTGTCCATATTTGCAAACGAAGCCCTACTCTTAAAAGAATCTGACAGGCATATTACCGTGAGAAGTTTGAATAGCAGATCCTCTATTCCCCTGTCAGTACCCAGCCATGCTCCAGCCTGTGGAATATTCGATGCGTGCGTCAGGATTAACTCCGGAATGAAGTTAGCATATATTTTGAAGAGTTCATTCGGGGGCAGAAAAACCTGACAAGGAATTGATTAAAGCGCCGCCCTGCGGAGAAACACGATACTTCCTTTTCAAAATGATAAACGAGGGGAGTGATCATTTACGAATAAAGCAATATGTTTTCCACAAATTATTTTTCATGTTCAGAAAAAACATCATTTATGCGTAGACAGCGTGCACGCATGATATGCGTTGAGGATTCAACGTGTAAACGTGTAGTTTTACGTGATGTTCTTGGCCCTTGCCTGGGTGTGCAGAGATTTTCTTAAAACTGTAATTATGGTTCTCGAGGTTTCGGCGTTAGGAACCATGCCAATGGTTCCCACTGTTTGAAAAGTTACTTGATTCAAATACTAAGTGAGTTACAAAGCTTCGAAAAGTAACTGAGTTAAATTAGTTAATTGGTTCAAATAGTCACTGAACTACAACTACAGTCACTTAGTTCAAACGTGAGTGCGTAAAAATTACGGTTACTTCGTTCTAACAGTAACTGAGTTAAAAATACAGTTACTTGGTTCAGAAGTAAGTGAGTAAAAAGTACAGTTACTTGGTTGAAAAATCACTGAATTACAATTACTTGGTTCAAAAAGTAACTGAGTTACAATTACAGTTGCTTGATTAAAAAAGTCAGTGAGTTAAAATTACAGTTGCTTGGTTCAAAAAGTAACTGAGTTACAATTACAGTTGCTTGATTTAAAGTCACTGAGTTAAAATTACAGTTGCTTGGTTCAATAAGTAACTGAGTTACAATTACACTTGCTTGATTAAAAAAGTCAGTGAGTTAAAATTACAGTTGCTTGGTTCAAAAAGTAACTGAGTTACAATTACAGTTGTTTGATTCAAAAAGTCACTGAGTTAAAATTACAGTTGCTTAGTTCAATAAGTAACTGAGTTACAATTACAGTTGCTTGATTAAAAAAGTCAGTGAGTTAAAATTACAGTTGCTTGGTTCAATAAGTAACTGAGTTACAATTACAGTTGCTTGATTCAAAAAGTCAGTGAGTTAAAATTACAGTTGCTTGGTTCAAAAAGTAACTGAGTTACATTTACAGTTGCTTGATTAAAAAAGTCACTGAGTTAAAATTACAGTTGCTTGGTTCAATAAGTAACTGAGTTACAATTAGTACAGTTGCTTGATTCAAAAAGTCACTGAGTTAAAATTACAGTTGCTTAGTTCAAAAAGCAACTGAGTTACAATTACAGTTCCTTGATTCAAAAAGTCAGTGAGTTAAAATTACAGTTGCTTGGTTCAATAAGTAACTGAGTTACAATTAGTACAGTTGCTTGATTCAAAAAGTCACTGAGTTAAAATTACAGTTGCTTAGTTCAAAAAGCAACTGAGTTACAATTACAGTTCCTTGATTCAAAAAGTCACTGAGTTAAAATTACAGTTGCTTAGTTCAAAAAGTAACTGAGTTACAATGACAGTTCCTTGATTCAAAAAGTCAGTGAGTTAGAATTACAATTGCTTGATTCAAAAAGTAACTGAGTTACTACAATTACTTGATTCAAAAATGAACTTAGTTACAACTACAGTTACTTGGTTCAAAACCGCGGTCTTCAAACCAATGGATTTTGTCCTTTTGGATTATTTACAGGCGCTTGTCTACTCATTTAAGATGCAGAACATCCAGTATCTGAAGGAAAGCATTATGTAATGTGCAGACATGATTATGCCGGATGTTCTGCAAAAGGTTCTGGAGCACTGGAAACGTCGCTTTCACAAATGCATTGATGTTCAAGGTGGACACATTGCATAAGTCCCTATGTAACCTGACTTTTGACTCACCCTGCAGATTCTTTCCACTGTTGAGGTATTTCCTATTTATTCCATTAAACAAATTAATTTATGAATTTGACATAGGCTAGTAACGAATTCCCACCACATTTAATTAACTCAGCTGGTATTAAATCAATGCCAGGTGCTGTGTTATTCTTTAGTTTTTTAATAGCAACTTTAACTTCAGTCAAGTTAGGTTCTGGAACTAAAGGTTCTGCTGTGTGTACTCATTTACTTCAGATACTATATTCCTTTCCCGCAATGTCTGGAGTAGCGACGCGCAGAGGCGAAAGCTTATGGGCGGGGCCAGACTAGGTGGGGAAGGGTGCAGAATGCAGAATTCCCCTAGTAGGCTTGCGAGCTGTCATGTTTACTACAGAACTATTGGACAAGTCGAGTCGCCCCTCCGCGCGGTCCCCTCCGCGCGTTCATGGGACGAGGCACACAGCCGCAACGTGCGCTAAGGACGCGTTCGCGTTCTCTTACTCCAGTTTATGCACATTCATCCCAAGTACGTATCGTAAGCTTTGTATCTCGAAGTAGAATCTATGGAAAAATGATTCAGATAAAAGTTTGTTGAACAGATATATGAGTAAATAAATTAAACGCATTCCGCTAGATATCTGGTGCAATTCCCTGGATAGGTATTCCCAACCCACAGGAAGCATGCGCCTATGTTTACGACGGGACTTGCTCCAGAATGGGATATTGAAGCTTGAGCCGTTCCACGGTCCTTATTTGCTCTGTTCGCAGCGTTATTTCGTCTTGTCGCTTTAACGGCTGTTTTCAAGGGAATTGGAGAGAGCCTATAACTTTCTGCATTCCCAGGAGAGTTATTTTAGTTGTCGCCACTTTGCCCTTGTTTTCGATTTTTTATCGTCTTTTCCTATTCGCGTTGAAATTCAAACTGTTAAAACCGCAGCCTGTTTCTATCTTCGGCTTCGATTGTCAATTGTCACCGAATCAGCCCGAATCAATTTCGGGAATCGGTTTGGTCGGGAAGCCTTCCCGTACCTGCAGTGCAATCCCGAAACCTTTTCTTCTTCTTTTAGAGTCCTCTGGTCCATTTTGCCAAAGTGAAATCTGGTCCCCAAATGCTCGTAGACCACAACAAACTCTTTCCAATACTTTCCGCTGCTTTAAAACAAGATTGAAATTGGAAAAATTGCCCCTCCTTCCAAGATGGCGGTTGATGTTCCTGGTTGAGAAGCTCTTTCTTCTTCTTCTTCTTTCTTTCTAGTTTTCTCTATTTCTCGTATATACTCACCGTTGCAGTTTCGGTTTAAGTCTAAATGAAATGAGAATATCTATTTTTTTTTCAAGTGCTGCCACCTTTTAACGGTAATGTAATTCTCCCCCCTTCCTTCCCTAGTCAGCAGCATGATCATAGCACGACCCTCTTTGAACCAGCTTTTCCAACAAAAAACAAGACATGGAACTGGTCCTAAAAAAATAATTCATAACTATGTTAAGAACATACTGAAGCTCTGTGATGGAACAAAATATCTAATTTACAATAATATGTTTAAAAAATATCATGGGTGGAAAAGTCATGACACTAGAAGTGATATTTAAAATTTGTGTGAGGTCTTTTTTTTAAGGTAAATATTGAATTGTTTAAAGTGTAAATGTATATGTGGTTGCGAAATTTGAGTGTTTCTGACTATAATCTCTCCCGGGAATGTCTGGAGCGAGCGAAGGAAAGCAAATCTCTGCGAAAGTGATTCGTGAGAGGGAACGGGATTGCGTGGAGGAGGAAAAGTGACTGCAGCTACCAGCTGTTTGCAGCAAGGTGTACTTCTTCGCTCCGCCCACTCGCTTTCTCTACCGTTATGCACGATCTTGCTCCAGAGATACCTATACTTGCATGTGCTTTTGAAGTTTCTATCCAGAATAGTTTAAACAAGAATAACTAATGCAGAAATTTACTTCCGATCAATGTTCGGACTGTGGAATGTATTCTCGGACATAAGGGGTTGAGGTGAACAGGTGCTTTGCACAATGGCCTCCCGATGCCGCCTTGTAAACAAGGGACCCCTCCCAGGCGGAACAAATAGTGGTTCGGATCTCATTTTAAAATGTAGATGCAGTCGCCATTAGTCTATTTGAGCACATGGTGGATCTAAAAACAAATTGTGAAAACTGTGAATTATGTGGCTTTTTTTCCCGATAATACTAGTCAGCATTACAGAAAAACTTGTGTAAATCTACTGTACAGGGTGGCTCAATTGTTACACGTGTGTGTTGCGCAAGAGGGACGTCATATTGAGCATGTGTTATAACTTTGTGGTATTGTTAACTCTGCAACAATTAAAGTTAGGTGAAAACAAATGTCACAATTGTTTTCCTGGTAAAATTCTAGCCCATTTTGATATGTCGCACGACCCCCTTCCCATTTAAATTTCTGAAGTTGAATTCAAGATGGCGGACATCAAGATGGCTGCCGACCATGCGGGTGACGTCAATGTGGTTACCCCTTGGCCAGGCAACGATTGGTCATCGCCATTTTCACGTTCCATGCCGCAGTGGCTGGGGGTGTTAAGTGACTTATTGAGCCACCCTGTAGATTGATTTGTTACGTAAAATAACGAAATTATACTTTACACAAGTTTTACTGTAATACTAACTCAAATTCTCTGCAACAACAAAACCTCGCACTGAACTTTCAGGTAGATATGTTGCTTATTCTATTTTCGCCTTTACTTCTCTGGGTTATGAACATGGACAATGATGAGGGGACTGGTGAAGAGACAATACAATTACGATAACTTGTATATATAGAATACCGAAGGGCGGGAAACATCCACCAATACGCGAGTAAAGATTTGAAAACTGAAGAAATCCCATCTTTTCTCCCTTTCACACGGTTTAGAAAAAAACAGGAGAGACAAAAGAAGACGAAGAAAAAAGGTCCAAAATGTGACGAGGTGAACTCTCAACACGGGCCATAAATACAATTCTCATTTTCGCCTGGTGACAAATTCAATTTCTGAAGTGGGATCGGGGCCGCAGAGAAACGCCCCACCCCCTCCCCTCCACCCCCCGAAAGAGTCATTCCCAGACAGGACATTTTGCTCGATAGTTCCGAATCCCCTGGAAAATTTGACTCGAGGAAAACCGATTGTCAACACAAAATACGCGGGATAACGACCCGAGCGCTGAGGGGGCGCTTGGGGAACCAGTAACTTACACTTTTCCCGATCAATCCTCTAGGCGGTTGTTTAGGTTTATATGTTATCGACAATTGGAAACAGGAGACGAGAAACCCGATCTGTTCCCATAGCGGTTTATGCGGAAGAAACCCCTTCCCGGGCATACATTACAGAAGCGAAGCGCATATATAAGAAAAATGGGGCAAAATATGTGACAGGGTATTTGAAATTATTCCTTTGACATTTTAAAATAAAGAGTCTCTCGTCCGAGACCCCACAACCCAATTTCAAGTTTTGTTTCTCCCTGTTTTCGTTTCCTATCGTTTTCATCTCCCAATCATGGCTTCCATAACTTAAACCATTTCTTTTTCCCTGTTCAGACAGGGTGACATCTTTCCTCACGCTCCCCATTCTTCCCTTCTCAATTTTCGGAACATTCACCATTTCGGTCGGACAATAAATTTATTGCCTGCCTTTTTTTCCCCGAGTATGCGAGAGCCTCTCTTTCTCGCGCAAGGGCCGTTATGGACGATGCTGGTGAAATAGGACTCGGATGACGGTTTTGATTTTTTATCCTATTCGATATCAAAGCACCGGGTATGACCTTTCTACTATGAATATAACTGCAGTGATAACCGATGATCTGAAGCCATTGGCGTCGGGAAGGGAGGTCCATCGACATTCCCTGAACACCGACATCGTTCATTTACATAAAGTTACAGTCCGAAAGCTTGTTATTTATGTTGTTAATAACACAAATAATGTTAAGTTAGTATTCGAACAGAGAAACGAAGTAAAAAAAATGCGTTAATGCGAAAAGAAATAGAGTGTAAAACATAGTTTATGTTTCCATATGCTACAATTTAACCAAAGAAGAAATGGTTTTACAATTCGTAACAGGTTGCCCTGATTAGAGAAAAGTAGCAAGCCAAAAGCAATAACCTCCTTCGTCGGCCGTTACTCTCTCAAGCATTCAAAGAATGCTAAGTCAGTATTACATCTATCTTCCAGGTTGATTGAAAGGAAGTTGCTGATCAACGGGTATCGGAGAGCAATAACCAGGTGGTGGAAGAAAGAATAAGGGAGAGTGTAACGGGCGACTTGGGGTCTTTTGCATTGGTACGAGGAAGGAGAAAGATCGGGGAGCTTGAGCGAGTCAGGATAGAGCATTTCTAGGAATCTTCTCCGAGGATTTCTTCAGCAAAGAATAGACAGGTAATATACTTCTCTCTAACCATGTTGATCTGAACTGGAAGACATAAACCCAAATTCTTAGTGTTGTGCCATTTCAAGTGTGAAAAGTAACCTCTCGCCTATTACCATCAAGTTATCTGCCAAAGGACGAGTGCTCACCAGTGAGGATGAATGAATGACGAAGCTACATCACCCAAGCATAATGGTTAGGATTCTGGTAAGGTCCCAACGAGCAACAGCACGTTACGAATTTTCAAAATTCCAAAAATTAGAGTTTTACGTGAGAGGTCACACAACATAACACTCTGGCTACACCCCCCCCCCCCCCGCCATACCTAACTTTAAAGAATTTTCTTCGGGCCTCCCCGATGGCGCAGTGGTAGCGTTGTCGCCTGGTAATCAAGGGGTCCCGGGTTCGATACCCGGTGGAGGAACAGTGGTTTGGATCCCACTTTAAACTGTAGGTCCAGTCCCGATTAGCCTTTCTGTGCATAAAGTGGACTTAAAACAGCAATCAATCATAAAGGTTCTTCTTGAACGAGGTGTGTAAAAATTAATAACAGAATAGAATAACTGCATTTCAGTACACTAACTGTATGAAATGGATAAAGATATTGAAAAACAGTTTTGCTGGATATTCATTCATCTGGTTGATAGAGTAGGAAAAATCTCCCCAATGAAATAATAATAATTATTCTTATTTTGGAATAATATTGGTTTATTCTTGTTTTTTATATTTATTTTATGTTAAAGTAATAATCATTTATTCATTGTTTTCTGTCCAGGTGCAGATCTTTCCTTGCAACCTCTATGCTGTTCGATCTTCAGCTCTTCGCTTTGCGGCAGAGTACGGCCCATTTATTTTGATGTCGTCAATCATTTGGTATCTTCTTCCTCCCCGGATTTTCATCCCCTTGAACATTCCTTCAATAGCATCCCTTATGATACAGTTTCTTCTCATCCAGTGACCCAACCAATATATTTTTCTCTTCATGATTATGTCCAGCATTGATCTCTTTTCACAACTGTTTCATTTCTCAGTTTTCCTGTCCATTTCACCCGTTCCATTCGTCTCCATAACCACATTTTTAGAGCTTCCAGTCGCTTTTTCTCCCTTGTTCTCAGTGTTCATGTTTCCGCACCATGTAGACCTACACTCCATACATAGCATTTCATTACTATTAGGAAAACCTCAGTTCTTTGTTCATAGATCCACAGAAAATATTTTTCTTTCTATTGAAGGCTTCCTTCGCTATTCCTATTCTTATTATTATTCAGGCCCATAGCCAGAAATTCTTTGTGGGGGGGGGGCGAAGTCAATTTTTTAATATATGGTGTCGCATTGGCAGATATAGCAGGGTGCACAGAGGCACTTGCCCCCTCGCAGGAGTGCCCATCTCCACAAAGGCCAGTGGCGCATCCCCCCAAAATCGCCCAAAATTTTGAAATCTAGTGGGGGCAATTGCCCCTCTGTGCCCCTTGCAAGTGCCCTTGGCCGTCTGGAAGAAAAATGCAAGGAACACGTGAAAACTAATTCCATCATGAGTATCCAATTGTCCTGCTTTTCTTAGATTCTCCTAGTCTTGTTTTTCTTACTTCAATGTTTGCTTCCCCTAGAATGGACTTCCGTCCAAGGTCGGAAGGAGCAAAATGCCCCCTGCGGTTGCGGCACTGTTTATGAGTGTCTCTTCATCAATTTCACGTCATCACTCATTGTTGCGATTAGCTAGAAGTGGCAGAAAAGCAACGCTAAGTAACAAAAATCAAATATCCACTCCCTGTCTCTACCACATGAATCACTATTACCAAAAGGTAGACTTGGGAAATAAAAATTTAAGCAGTTCCAAGTTCATACCAACACATCCAAGAAAAACATCCGAACACATTAGGCACCTTTAATACAAGACTACTCAAAATGTCATAACTGTTCTAGATACTGAAAATTGCGAAATCATTTCCCGAAGTCTGAATCTGGAAGGGAACCCCCCCCCCCCGCCCCCAATCCTGAAACGACATTATACGGAATCCCATACACCCTAATAAATCACAAAATTAATAAGTGTCTTTGTTATGTTGCTAGAGTAACACACGATATAATTGTAAAGGTTAGTGAGAATTCCATATAGGAATGTGTTCTGTATTTTTCACAGGCGGGGGAAAGCAGTCACTCAGGGGGGACAGTTGCCCCCACTGCCCCCTCTAGCTACGGGCCTGCTATTATTTCTTGACTGCATTTTATATCACTGCTTATGATGCAAGATATTTAAAGCTGTCTACTTGATCCATTCTCTTACCTCTGATACTCACTTTTGCCTTCCTCTGTTTTCTTCGGATCACCATTGCTTTCGTGTTATTCACTTTTTTTTTTCATCCCGAACTGTTCACAATTTCTGATAGCATGGTATTTATGACCCTTTCATTTTCTGTCAACAGGGCCATGTCATCTGTGTAATAATAATCATCATAATAATAATTCTCGCTCTAGAATTGCCCTTACAATAATGTATAGCAACGAAATTTCCGTGTTTCTAACTTCTCTATTCTATTTGCTATAAACCTCTGCCCACAAAGTGAGTTGGTATCATTGGATGACGTCTTGCCTCATTTTGATTGGCTAGCATGCTCAGAGCCATGAGGAAGAATCAAGCCTGCTCAGTCGGGAGACATCCGTTAAGGGGGAAAGAGTGGAGTAACTCTTACTGTACACGTGAATGGTGAGTGTGGCTATGCGATGGGGGATGTAAGTAGATTGGGGTTCCTTCTAATTCTTTAGTTAGATATTTATTTATTTGTTCAATATTAGATTTGTTATTTTCAATGGATAATTAGATTATTATTAGTTTCAGTATCCAGGAACCTAATCTATAATTCTCGGTCGTATGGCCGCGTGCACTACTCATGTATTGTCCCCCAATTATTAATCAATTAAGTTGTAGGATATAAATTTATTTGAATTTGATATAAAAAGAAAGGGAAATATAAACTAGGTGTCTATTAGAATTCTATATTCTGGCATTGTTAAAAATAAAATTGGAAAGATCTAAGTTCGGGTTTGAATTCGTAAAAATAATTTCCTAGAAGAATGGACTGGGACAACAGCTTACTTTCACTGGCACTCTGTATACGGTAGATCCTGCTTTATGCAGTTGAGATTGAGCGTGACTACAATGAGATGGGCCCTTTTTTTACAGCTTAGTTCCATTGCCCAGGTTATTATTTTTTATTAGAAAAGAAATGTACAAACTGTTGGAACTGAAGAAAAGTGAACGTCGTATTTGAGTAGAAATGAAGGAAGCCTGATGCCCTTTTAGTCCAAAGGGGGTTAAGTAACCCCATTGACCCTCTCCGTGGGCGCAAAACATCTCCATGCACTCACACAACCAGGTGATGAGCAAATAAGCACGATGGCCACAAAATTGCGCCAATGATGGATGACCCTCGGATGCTGTTACCGTCCATTGCAGCCACCCATCGCCATATGGATTTTTTGGAACATTACCTCCACGTCTTTTAACGACCCCAGACCCTTTGGCGAACGTTCCTCGACTAATGATTACAATAAGCTTTGGCAATTACCTTCATGAGTGTCTGTTAACACGGAAGGAGGTTTACGCTGTAATTCGACCCGTGCACTTTAATTGAACCGGAGGAGGTGCTTCGAGCACACCGTGTAATTGGAGATTAAACTTCCATTAAGAGTGTAATGGAGGGGCTCAAGTGATGGGTAACTGTATCCAGCAGAAGGGCTTTGACGGTTTTCTTGGAGAGAGCGCCATCTTTACTTTAGCGTGCACTACTACGGTAGATCGGTGATGTCCCAACTTAGGAAGTGCCAACTATAAAACTAATAAAACTAAATTTCCCAATTCAGGAACTGTCCTTTTCATTTGGAATTTTTCAAGTGAAATGTTCCCAGCTCAGTAAACGCCGGACAGGTAGAGGTTAGGGCCGTTTTTTAATAGATTTTCATCGTTATTGTCGGGAACTGTATATGTGCGATATATGTATACACGTGTGAGTGTGTGTCCATTTGCAGAAAAGCCATGAAATTAGACAAAAAATATAACGAACGTCATGTGTAAATTAAAACTAGTGTTGTGTATGGAATTGATGTCACTATATCAGGACTTCCTCTAAAGCGTAGTGGTAACGTAATCGCCGTGTACTCAAGGGGTCCCTGGTGGAGGCACATAGTGGTTCGGATTCCAATTTAAACTGTAGGTCCCTACATCCTTTGCTTAGTGTACAAGTGTATCATTTACCGATGTAGATATACTGTGAAATCTTGCCTCGAAATCCATTTAAACAGACGCAAACGTTGTTGGAAACCTCGTGTCATTTCAAGAAAACGCAATGTTAATTTAATTTACACTAGACATACCAGTGACATAAAAACTCGTTCAGAGATTGATCATCTTTGTGTATAAATAATAGGTATATGTACGATGGTGTAAAGAATATCAGCGATAGTTCGTCCTCCACAGAAGAAACTGTAAGGACTTCCTGAGTTGTGAAGACGTTTCACTGAAATATCTAACTGCACACAGAAAACTAAATGCATCATATCGATTGATGCACCGGAATGCATCGATTGATGCACTAAAGTGTGTTTTATGGCTTCTTCAGAGAATCAGATTCATATTTGATGCTTTTGGGTGCATTTTTGTATGTCGTGAAACAAACACCAAAGTGCATCATTTGATTCAAGTGAGGATTTCTTTCAGTCGAGATGCACTTCAATGCATCAGTTGATGTTCCTTGATGCACCCACCTTCCTGCATCATTTTGAATGATGCACTTAAGCGTTTGGTCTGAGCTACAGAGTTTATTTTCAGCTTTCGGAAAATTCTCGTCTGTTTTCATCTGGACCTGTTTCAGGAATGGGCCTAATGCTGCAGCATCAATAGCACCCATCTTAATCCGGCCCTGTTCACACCATAATTTCATTCCAAAAATATCAAGCTTACATTTTCTGTTCATAGATGGACGCACAGACGATTAATTTTTATTCGTTACAAAAGCCACACACAAAGGTAAAAAACTCATCACTCTTCTCCACCTTCTAGTAGATTATACTTTTGTCTTAGAAGAATAGAAAAGTATATGTGTAATTCATTTTTGACAATAATTCACAATTTAAATTCAACACTTCTAAATGAACATTTTTCTCCATGGCTTCATGAAGAAAGTTTTCAGGCTTGGGAAGTCGTAATTTAAATGTTATATTCATGAAAATGAATAATTACTCCACCAATTCATGAAGAAAGTTCTGAGGCTACGACAGATGCAAAACGGAACTGCCGTCTACTATCGGTTGGTACCATTTTACTGAAGAGAACAGGAGATGCTAATAAGTAATAACAATTTTGTTGTCTCATTTTCTTCCAAAAGGATTGCTAGGTATCTGGATTTGATAGATAGAAAGGAAACTTCCGATTTGTATCTTGCATGCTAGTGTTTATAACTGGGCTGTTTACTCCAGTGCAGCCTATATTACTCTGCTGATCCTCAATTTTTTTTTGGAAGGGAGTATGTTTCTTGAGTAAAATATCCCCCCTGTATTTTACTCAATGTGTCCGACTAAGGAAATTCCACCGCTTTTGAAAACGTGAAATCAAGCTTGCTGCACTTTGGTGCACCGAATGACACAGTTAAGTGTAATTTTGATTTCTTTGAAATAATCTTGTCTGGTTTTCTCAAGTGATGCATTTTTAGTGATTCATACTGAACAGCAGCTGATCAAAGTATCCCTGAATGCATTTGTGTGTTTTGTGCACCAAAAATGAATGATTAGCACTTTATGCACTTTAATGTGTCACTGTAGTCAATATATTTGTGGCACGTTTTGATAGTGGCATGCCCAAGGGGGGTTGGTGGGAGTCATTACCTCCCATTGCCCCAGTATTCTTAACTAAAGAACGTCAAAGAAAAAGAGTATACGTAACCCCCTCCCTTTCGAAAACCCTGGGCACGCCAGCGCGTTTTGGGTTCTGTGTATTTGTGTTCCCTAGTACAGTCCTGGACTTTGGCATCCAAACTCATGAGGAACGAGGGTCATGACACTGAACCGAGAAGGAATTCCGGACCACAGAATTAAATCTGTAGATTCTGACGCAGAGCCAAGATGCTCTTCCCAATCACCAACTAGGCTTTCTAATGAACACACTGTACATTGAAAACCTCAACGAATGTCTCTCTTCACACCCCATTCGGTTGTCTCCACTTCCTTGTCATTCCTTCAATTCCCTTTCATTTTTTATGCGTCTGCAACTAATTTCCCGTCTCAAAATGCAAGAATAAACTCCTCGTAAAGATCCCATTTTTCCAAAGTGCAAGATAAACGATGCCCTTACGTCATTTCTAAGATCATTAACTTCCATACTGCAGCAACCACGGCTACTGGCTGATCGAAAAGATTAACAACGAACAGTCTCCGAACGAATTCTTCCCTAATGAGTGGTTCTATTAAATAATATAAACGAGCATGGAAATTGTAAACAAACTTATTTCTGCCGACTAATGAAGTCTATGTCCCTCAAGTTTTCAAGAATTTGAAATACATTAACAATTTTTTGTGCGGCAAGTGCGTCGATGATAACTTTACAAACTCATGGTTCCATGAAGTTATAGTATTTATTTTTTAAGCAGTAGAATATAGTCTTTCCTTTCAAGATGGAACTTCCCCGATGGTGTAGTGTGGAGGGTTGGCATGTTTAAAACAAAAGTGTTTTAAACGTTTAAGACACACGGCTTTGTTTTCTTCACAAATGTTTAAAACGTTTAAAACAAAGTGTTTTAAACATTTTTTTTCAGACTTGTTTAAAACACATTTTGATACTTGATGTTTGATAGTTTGTGGTTATTTGCGTGTTTTGTAATGTTTAAAACTCTTGGCTGTTTTTCTTACAAGTTTTTAAAACATTTTTAAAATTGAACACTATATGGATGAAACAGTTCTGTTCCGCACTTAGCACACCGCACATAGTTGTTAATGTCAATATTTAGTTGCATTCTCGATAAAACGAATTAAAAAAAAACATTAGCTAGAGGGAGATTATTTCCATAACATCTTTGGCTGTTATGCATTTGAAGCTTCGGAACGAGTCACAACTCTCGAAGCAGCCAATGAACGAAGCGAGCCACTGACGTCATCTCAACCCAGAACCTATCGCTAAGCACCCTGCTCAGGCTCTACACGCCCACTAGGCTCGCTAGACAGACTCGCGTAGTCCGCTGGAGATGTTCCAAAAGTAATTCGACTCTACCACGTGGTCTGAGTGGGGCCTGGCAACCGTGGATTAGTTGAAGTTTCTCGAACATCCTACAAGCGAGATTTAAGACTAACATAAATATGTTTTTTAAGAAGTTAGTAAAGAGTTTACTTTATAACTAGGAACACAGCCCTTCCTTGGATGATTATAACAGATTCCTTATACATTAATACTCTTAGAAAATAAGTCTTCTTGGCATTATGTTTTAAACGTTTGATTTGTTTAAAACATATTTTTTTCGGTTCTTGTTTAAAATATGTTTAAAACAAAAAAAACTTTGTTTTGTTTCTTTTGAAGAAGAAATAAAAATGTTGCCAACCCTGGTAGTGTAAAGTTATCGTCTTATAATCAAGACGTCCCTACAACCAACCAAGATAAAGTTAGACATTTTGGAATATGATCTTAAAACATTAAAGTTATTAATTGATACAAGACTGGATTAGAAGTAATGAATTATTCTGCCAGAGTGGCAGTCCTAAAGAAGGCTCAACTGTTAAAGTTGAAGTCCTGATTACTTCAAAGAAAGTTCCGATTGGTCAGCTCCCTCTGTTACAGGAATAAACAACCTCCCGTCACGTCCGCGTGGAAACCAAATATATATCCTCCCCTCAAATCTTTCCCACCAATAGCGTCCGTTTTAGGAACTGACAGTTCTTGTCAAGTCCACGTGGAGTAAATGAGATGTTGCCAACTCAGTTTCTTTAGAGATTTCTTAACGTTAGATTGAGGTTATCTTTGCTAGGTTGTGTTATTGTGTTGAGCTATTATTTTTACACAATGTGGAGACTTTGGGAGCATACCGTCGCAGTGAATGAACCGATGTCTAAACGCTGTACGTAAGAGTGACAACGGCGCTTATCAGAAAAACAAGTGCTGGCTCAAAATGAGATACGCTTCTCGCCGGCTTGCTCTTGAGCTGTGTCAAAGATACCGAACTGGCGTTCGAATCAGGACTTCAACTTTAACAACTAATCTAACTGACACTACCATATCGCCGCAGATGGAACAGATGGCAACAGTCAATTATAATGGCATGTTTATCATTCTGATATAATGATGAACGTGATATAGAAAACACTCAAACATAAAAAAAACGCATACTGTATTCGTTATTTTTTTTAAAGAAAAGGTAATAAAAATTGCCATAACCGAACTCGAAATGTTAAAAAAGTAAATTGTTTTTAGCAATGAATTCGAAAATTCAGGCGTCAGGTGAAATTTTTCAGGCGCCATGGCGATTGACCGCCCTGTATTTTTCTAGCCCTGGATTACAATAGAATAGAATATAATTTATTTCCAGTATGAGCCTTTACAGCTGTACATACCATACAAGGATGAAAAATTTTAGTGCAATTTTCCTACAGCCTTCCTCCTCTTAGTCTACTTCCACATTCACACTGCTTGGGAGTTCACAAACACCGTCTTTAATTTCCTTCTTTCACTATACTTGCACTGTTAGCTCAGTGATTCCTAAATTTTATTTATATATTTAGTAGCCCCCTTTCACACATTTTCGCTATCCCCACTGAGCTTCTTTGCTCTCTTTGCCCAGACATAGTGTAGGAAAGTTCCCAGATTCCTTATTTACGTCTCCCTCCCTCTCGGTCTCTCCATCCTATATAATAACATTTGTCATTATATTCTCAGTGATAGCTTCATTTATATCCCTGATAATATTTTTGTCTTGCCTCCCCAGTTTCTTTGCACTGGAGGAGAATGTGATATTTCGTCTCGTCTTCACCGCATAGCGGGCATTCTACGCTCTCGTGTTAGTTTAACTTGTGTCCATCCCCCAGTCTGAACCAGGCCAATCCCGACCTTTCTTATGCCCCACACAATTCCACGTAGTTCCCCCTTCCCCATTCTCGATCTGTATCCACTATTTTCGCTGATGTTAACGATACTTTTGCGACGCATTCTCCCAAAATGTGACTTTAGCGTGCGTTGCAAAGCCGTTTCGTTTACCAAAGTTCCTCTCTTTTGGAAAACTCTATTCCAATTTCTGAAAAATTACAAAAAAAATAGAATTCTCTTCAGAACATTCAAGTTAATATTCGCGTGGTTTGCTTTCCCTGCTTTCTAGGTACTTGTGACAGTTTCGTGATGACAGATCTACACCACGTGAGGACTGACTTGGATGCTCTATATCCTACTCTATCCCAGGCATCTTGGGAGCAAGGTCACGCAGAAGGATAGGAAGGAGGTGGGCGGAGCTAAGCACTACACACTGCAGTCGCTTTCCCCCTCCATGCAATCATGTTCCCCCGATCGCGTTCATTGGTCGAGCCCTCTCGAGTCAGCGCAGAGACTTGCTTCCGTTCGCTCGCTCCCGGAACAGAGTATAAAAAGAGTTATAAGCAGATATAAATTTTCAGAATTTAGAAAACCACACAGAGAAAAATATTTGTTTGGAATAACAAAAAAAAAAAATGTTTCTGGCAACCATGGAGGTATGAAGGGGGAGGAGTAAGCCTAGCGAGATTTTCCTGAAGCCGGGTCACGTGACAGAACAGGAGAAGTCAGACCAAAACATTCGAAGACACCGTAAGAAAGCATGTCATTTTGTGTACTTTTGAATAAGATTTAGGAAGCAATGGTTCCTGCTCAACACACGGCTGTACTAACAGAGGCGACAGAAAACCTGAAGGAATAATATTCCATGAGCAAATTACGCTAGTTATAGTTTGTTTTGTAGTATTTAAGTGAAAAGAAGACCTCGAGTTTTCGTTTGTAGTTGAAGCCTACTTCCAGCCTGCGTGCGCTTGCAGCAGCCGATGCGATGTTCTTCTGTCTGTTAAGTCATTGGTTGACGTAGTTGCGGCTATCTTAGGCAGACAAACTTAAGCTCCGCCCACTGGCTTCAAAACGAAAGCAAGGAGTGATAAGAGACTGCAGGCATCTGCTGGCAACCAAACTTTTTGTTTAAATAGACGATAAACAACCTATTGTTCGCCAGAACCAAATTCTTTTAGTAATCGTTCACGTTTGTTTAGAGTTACCAAAAAAAATCGGGTCAAAATTACCAAATTTAGGCTCTGTCCGAAAGGTACGAAGTACGTACTTGAAGCATTGTTTAGGCGGAAGTGACGTCACCTAGTACAGTTCGAAAGCGCCAAGAACAGGAGTACGCAAGTGCATAGCTCGCGGTGCAAACGGAAGCTGACTCGGTCACGTGATTTCCACACTCGTTGTTCGTTTGTTTAAAATCGCGGAGATGGAAAGCCAGCAACACTGGTTAAATACACGCTATGGGTCAGCAAGTTGTTGGTTAAAGTTCTTCTAATGTGTGGAAATGTGTGTGTACGGACATTTGAAAATGCAACGTGATTTCTATGGTGAAAAACAAGTGTTTATAACGTGGGGGAAAACAACGAGTACTCAGTTTCATCTACTGATCGTATTTGGCGCTGCAGTCGAAGTGCAATTCGAAAGACTCTCACTTCCAGTCCACTACTTCAAGACCGCACTGCAAGACCATACTCGGAGGATCCTCGCTTCAAGAACGGTCTTGCACCTTTGGGACACGGCCTTAATAAATGTTACCAAATTTGTTGTTTATGGCTACCAATTTTTGTTTTAACCAAACTTGTTTTATTAATTCAAGCAAATCAGTTTTTGCTGTGCAGGCAGTTTTTCCAAAGAGAAATTTTCGAAAAGAACTTTGCTGGCACAGACCAAACGAACGAAAAGAACATGTGACGTGTAACATTTTGTTAAAATCTTATCCAACAAGGTTGCAGGAACAATAGATTTCACGCAACTTATTTGACCACTGTTTTCCCCCCAATTGCAACAGTGGTGTTCTAAACGTCGATTTTACCGTCAACAACAATTTAAGCACATCTTCCCACATCCTGCAACAAATGAGACGCTGCAACAAAATGAAACTACACGAAAACAAAACCACGAAAATTATCACCGGGGAGAGCAAATAATAAAGACAGTCTGAGTATAATTCTTCCCAATTGTAATTAATAAAGAAGCAGAGAAGAAGGCCTGTAATTAAGACCAACCCTGCGGTTTTAGTGGACGAGCATGGGTGGGTCAGGAGCAAGCTAAACAAACGAGAAGAGAAGATCGTTGGGCTGTGATTTACTCCGGGGCGAAAGGTTCCATGATTCATGCACGCAGTTAGTTTTACAACCAGCATTCTTAACGAATACGTCATCTTGTCAGGTGCATGCTGGGAGCTCATCCCGCGGAGGAGGAAGAAGAAGAAGGCTCCATCTTCTTGGTGGAGAGAGAGATCATATTCAATTATTTGTTGATTTTTTACAAGGACAAATGATCTCCGAATGATTTCTGAATTAATGTTCCCAGAGGCGGATGGAATTTTGATTGCTTGTTGGGATCGTGTCTGTACGTGCGAACTGTTGCTATCTAAGGGACAATTAGAGCTAGAGAGCAATATTATCTGCAGCAACTCTTACTGGAATATATATGATATTGCTTGAACGAGCGAGTGTTGAATTTCGAGACCTGGGTAGAGGAGCACCCAAACGACAATCTCTCCTCCGCGTAGTCCCGGTAACCAGGGTTCGAAATCCTGGGGGGATTTCCCCCCACCAACAATCTTTGCCTCAAAAATCCCCCCCACCAAAAATTTCCGGCGGGGAGAGTTTTTATTACAACAAACAAAAGATAAGCAATTACTTTCAATTTCAAATATACTGTACTAAGAATAATATCGAAAACATACACAAATTAGTGTAGTTGTGAGTGCTCAATGTTTTACTCTTTCAAGAGATCGTTAACAAATCTACATCAATACGCACAATAAAAGTAAAGCAAGAATGCAAAACAATAATTACTATGAAATCTAATTGATTTATATTAACATAAAGCAAAAACTAAATAGAAACGTACACATGATAAAACCACTTCAACTATTTCATAATTTATTAACATCTTTAACCAGTTAGTAAATGACGTAGTTTGTTACTTTGTAATATCTGATATACATAAAAGTAACAAATTTATTTAATTGTATGTAATTAATAATAATACTATTTATAATTACTAATTTAGTAATTTATTTTTACTTTTAATAACATTATAAATATGTATATCGTATAATTTATATGTATGCTTGTGGGGGAGGGGTTTTGTAGATTAAAATCTTTCTTCCCCCCCACCAGTTTTAAATGATTTCGAACCCTGCCGGTAACTGCTTATTGCAGGCCAACGAGGCTCTGGTGCCAAGGCCTGCTGCCAGTATAATAATCCTATATCGGTCTGTGTCTTGTCCTGTGCTTCTACTTCTGCGTGAGCTTTTACAGTTTCAGCGTTTAACCTAAGGAATTAGATTTTATCCTTTGTTGTTGGTAATGATGGTTGGTTTTAAAAATTGAGTGACAACGTTTTTGAAGATACATTTTACTTTATTGTTAAGGCCCTATCCTCAGTTTTGTTTTTGTTAACCGGGGAGGGGAGCGTGGCTTGTCCCCATATAGTGAAATGGGCAGAATGGGCCTGTAATGAAACACAATCAGGTGCGCAAGGGGTGACACACAAAAGCCATCCTCTCTTCCTCATAGTAACCCCAGGACTGCATTGTTGCAGACTAACGAGGCTCTGGCGTCTGGACTCAGAGCCGTAGGCGGAGTTCTGGACGGGCCTGCCCCCAACTTAAAAAAGATTAAAAAGATAACACATGATTAAGTTCAGTTACTACATTTTTGTTATGAAACCATACCGCAAATATTCACGTTTGGCATGATGTCATGTGCGGTAATTGCGCCGCAATAGCTGGTCTTAGACGATTTGATTGATGTGTACAGTTTGAAGAAAGAAAAACGTAAAATGACTTTGTGTTGAGTCAACAGTTACTGCTGAGGCATCAAAAGAACTTTTCATTTGAATTTTTCTAAAATTTCTGAAGCTTACTGTTGTACCGTAACTTTTTAAAGTAATACCAGCATTGTATCAATAGTGAAATGCAAAGTGCAATAATCGTACTGTTTTTCTTCTTTTAAAACTGACAACCAATATACTAATTAATATTTCTTTTTTCAAATCTAAAAGGCCTAGAACTCGGTGTTCTTAAGTTCTTTTTATATATATATATATATATATATGTGTGTGTGGGGGGGGGGGGGTGTGTGTGTGTGTGTGTGTATATATATTTCCGGGGGAAGGCCTCCGGACCCCTTATAAACTAGGGGATATTCAATAACCCTCAGGTACATCATATGCTTCTCCCAGAGTCTGCCCCCCCCAAAGCAAAAGCTCAAACTCCGCCCATGCCAGGGCCAGTGTAGTCGTCTGGTGGTGCTTGTATTGTGTTCTGCCCATGCGCGTTTGTGATTCTCCTTTCATCAGTCACCAGTCATTCTCATCTTAGCGATTAGGCAACAGTGGTGGAAGTAAAAAACCTATCGTTGTATTTTGTTCATGCAAGCGTAAGTGTATTTGATCGATCTTTGATGCCGTACGAATTATTTAGTGCCCATGAAACAAAAGCTACAATGGTCTTCGGGTGCAGATTTCGAGCCCGCAACACATTTTTTTCTAGTTCCTGTTAGTATACTATTGATTGTACACGGCGACTTGGAACTTGTAGCAAGTAGCTACATGTAAAACTGTAATGTAACAGAACTCAATGAGAAAGTGGTTATCACAGCGCGCTACAACGCCAGGGGTCCCGGGTTCGAATCCCAGCTTGGGAATGGATTTCCTTTTGTTACTTCTTCAAATCACTGATCCTCATCTTCGCGATTATCCAAAAGATTCAGAAAGAAAAACAAATCCATCGTTAATCCCCCCGCCAAAACAATACAGGGTGGCTACTCGCCGGGAATTCCTTGAATTCCGGGAATTATGCGTGAGTTATTGGCTCTGGGAATTATGCGTGAATTCTGCTTGAATTTTTCTCCGTAGACGTGGAAAATTGCAACTTTTTAAAATCCAAATCCTATTGAATTTATCCATAGGTAATGTATCAATGCTCAAAGCCAAGTTTTTAAAACATTTTAGCTTTTATTTGTATCGATAGAGGAGGAGAAAGCTGCGTAGAAAACCCATTAGAATTCTCTCAAGCCGTTAATTTTTTTAGCGTCATTTGCAGAACAATTTGACAATTCGAGTCTGAGTATGTGAAGTGGGAAATAAACTCCTCGCCTTAAATTAATTCTTTTAAAAAGTATATAGCGTTTAATTGAATTGAATTAGAATTTTTGAATAATTTGGAATCGCACAGACCCTTTATATTGTAATATAACAGGTGCGGCAGTGATGAAACGGGCGATTTGGCAACCCTGGAAATAGTAAGTTACGTAAGGAGTCAGAAAACCGGAGTGGTGCCATCTGGACAACAAACCTTTGCCATTGACACTGATATCGGTGTTCAGTCGAGATGGCGTCGTGGACCGGCGAACAACACGCTTTTGCCGTGAAGGCGTTTTACAAAAACGCTGCGCGGCCACGTAGCTGTCGTTGTTTTTGTAAAACGCCTTCACGGCAAAAGCGTGTTGTTCGCCGGTCCACGACGCCATCTCGACTGAACACCGATATCAGTGTCAATGGCAAAGGTTTGTTGTCCAGATGGCACCACTCCGGTTTTCTGATTCCTTACTTAACTTACTATTTCCAGGGTTGCCAAATCGCCCGTTTCACTGCCGCACCTGTTATATTTGTGTCTCCATGTGTGTGAGTGGTGAAAGAGGGTAGTCCGTAAGGTTGAAATACGCGTAGATAAAACTTCTGCTTGTATCCTTGAATTTTTGGAAAGTTCGCCCTGAAAACCGGGAATTATACTTGAATTTTGTCACGGTCCTAAGAGTGGTCACACTGCAATAGCAAACCATCATTCTTCATATTTTCTCTCGTCGTAAGGACAACAATAAAACATATGTTTCATTCACCCAGCGGACAAACAACAAAACATTCATTTCGATGCAACCCGACACAATAACAGTAAAGTATCTATTTTATTGCATCCAACACAAGAAAGCAACATTTGTATTCCGCACGCTGCACAACAATAAAGCAAGTATATCTGTGCACGAAAATGCAGAGCACTTAACAGAGGGACAGAAAATCATTTATTTCATGGCACCCAACAGAAAAAACAGCAAAGCAACTATTTGTGCACTCAATAAAAACGAAATACCTAGTAAAGTGTTTATTTCCGTGTATCAGCATAAGAACCACAAAGCATTTATTTATGTGCCCAACAGAAAATAGTAAAGCATATACGAGGGTTTGGGAGTAAGTCATGACAACCCAGTAATAATTCGACAATCGAAGGATGTATTAAAAATGTGTTATATACAACTGAAAGAGTATCCATTATGGATATTTTGTTGGTAGGAATCGTGAAAGAAAACCCAAGCAACCCTGTGATATATACATGTATTAATGTACAAGTTACAAAAACCTGTCTGACCCTGTGACATACACATGTGCACATGTTACAAAAACTTGTCTGATTGTGACAAATCTTCCCAATAATCTCCCGCATTGTCCACAGCACGCTGCGCAGTAGGTCCCGTACACAAGCTGCCTCATGTGGCCTTGCATTATCGTGGAGTATGATTGCATTATGCAGTAGATCTGGACGCTTCTCCCTAATGTCACGTCGTAGATGTCGCTGCAGGAACTCTTCCACATCAATGGCAGCGTGCTGTGGACAATGCGGGAGATTATTTCGAAGGTTTGTCACAATCAGACAAGTTTTTGTAACATGTGCACATGTGTATGTCACAGGGTCAGACAGGTTTTTGTAACTTGTACATTAATACATGTATATATCACAGGGTTGCTTGGGTTTTCTTTCATGATTCCTACCAACAAAATATCCATAATGGATACTCTTTCAGTTGTATATAACACATTTTTAATACATCCTTCGATTGTCGAATTATTACTGGGTTGCCATGACTTACTCCCCAACCCTCGTATTCCAGACACTCAACAGAAAAACAGCAAAGCATATCGTAACGAAGCTGTAAGCCTGTACATTTTTCAAGAAGCTTCAATCTGACCAAGGGTCATTCACTTGTTCTACCACCTACTTGCTCCTCTTAGGTATTTCAAATATGCTGTCAAGTGGTAAGCAGACTTCCTGAAGAAGTATTGGTGTAACAAACAAGCTAACCGGTAAAGAATCAGTAATCTGCTAGCATAATAGGAAGCAATAAACTTGACGAATCGGCATGGAGTAAGTCTCCACTGCAACAGGGTCAGAGGAGGATGACACTCTTTTGATTGAGCTGGAATAGTCAAGAGCGACTCTTTGGTTTTCTTCGAACAGGCTGAGTCTGCCTGACTAAGGCTGACAACCAACGAGAAGCCTGGAGAAACTTAGTACAGGTTTACGCTTCTTTCTTTGATTTGGGAATCAGTCTTCAAGTATTAGACAGGTAATTAACCTAATTTACCGTGGTATGATTCAGGTTCGAAGGTTTTAAAATCCAAGTGTTAACTCTTTGCCATTTCTAGTTCATTACTAATGTTTCTTGTTACAGGAGTACCTCTTGGGTAGTTACCATCAGGCCAGCTTGCTAGCGACTAAGACTCTCCTCTGAGGATGAAGGAGATTTTAGTGTACATCACCCAATAAGTCTATCAGGAGTGGCTGGTTCGATCCCTCATTCGAAATAATGACACGGTATATTTCAGTACACCCAACAGAAAAACAGCAACGCATTTATTTCTGAGCATCCAACATAAAAATAACAAAGCATTTATTTATGTGTGCCCAATAGAAGAACAGCAAAGCATGTATTTCCCTGCGTCCAACAGAACAATAAGGCATTCATTTCTGAACCCAACAGGAAAACCGCAAAGCATCTAATTATTGCAGACAACAAAAAAGTAGCAAAGCATTTACTGCAGTGCACCCAACAGAAAAACAGTGAGGCATCTAATTATTGCACCCAACAGAAAAGCAGCAAGCAATTACTTCAGTCAACCCCCCCCCCAAAAAAAAAAGCGCAAAGCATTTATTTCCCTGCATCCAACAGAACAGTAACAAGGCATTTATTTCACAGTGCACCCAACAGAAAAATAGCAAAACGTTTACTTCAGTGCATCCTACAGGAAAACAGCAAAGCATTTATTTCCCTGCATCCAACAGAACAGTAACAAGGCATTTATTTCACAGTGCACCCAACAGAAAAACAGCAAAACGTTTACTCAGTGCATCCAACAGGAAAACAGCAAAGCATTTATTTCTGAGCATCCAACATAAAAATAACAAAGCATTTATTTATGTGTGCCCAATTGAAGAACAGCAAAGCATGTATTTCCCTGCATCCAACAGAACAATAAGGCATTTATTTCAGTAAACCCAATAGGAAAACAGCAAAGCATTTATTTCAGTGCACCCAACAGGAAAACAGGCAAGCATTTATTTCTGTGCAGCCAATAGAAGCAGTAAGGCATCTAATTATTGCACCCAACAGAAAAGCAGCAAACAATTACTTCAGTCAACTCCCGCCGCCCAAAAAAGAGCAAAGCATTTATTTCCCTGCATCCAACAGAACAGTAACAAGGCATTTATTTCACAGTGCACCCACCCAACAGAAAAATAGCAAAACGTTTACTACAGTGCATCCAACAGGAAAACAGCAAAGCATTTATTTCAGTGCAGCCAACACAGTAACAGGAATCATTGATAATATATTGATTGCCAACTAGTCAAACATACGGCAGGGCAACCGGAAGTCAAAACTGGCCGCAACCACGCTGAGTGACGGACGGACATCTTCGGGCAATAAAAATCAACTCGACTCAACATCATAACTTTTTCAAACAATGAACTGCAAGGTAAAGAACAAAACAATAACATGTGTAAGATCGTGACAAAACAAATTCTCTCCCCACCACATCCACCCGCCCCTCCATTTCGAAGATACCTGCAATGTCAGCTGCGGAACGAATCTACGGGGGGCTACGGTCCCCCCTCCCCCTTCCTCTGCTCTCATAGAGTCAGTTCTCCTCCCAGAATAAGACGTCAGTCCATGCTCTAAGGGTACCGGATCTTAATTGCGATGATTTTCTCGACTCGAGCCTGCTAACAACTCATTGAATAGATGGTGAACATGCACCCCCCTTCGTCATATGCCAAGACCCCTGTTGGCCCGAACCGGTCTTCACAGGCGTCCACATTTATCTTCGGCATTCCTCGTGTCTGCTTCGGTCGTCTACGCCCCCGGCGAAACTTCACTCCGAATCCTAACACCAGGAGGCGACACATGCGCCGCGTGGGGGCTCCAAACAGTTGAATGAGTACTGGAAAACAAGGTGGATATTTTGTTATCGATGGGCGTTAGATGGGGGGGACTTTTCATGTTAAGATTAGAAGTCTTCTTTTTCGATATTGATGTGCATTGCAGAGAAGGTAAATTTCGGGTCGTCGTTTTTCATTTGTTGATGAGGTTGTTTTCCATGTTGAGGTGTGGAAACTACAATAATGTGCTCGATTTTATTATAATGGGGGGCGTCCATTTGTTTCTTTTTGACTGTCCTGGTGATATTTTCCTCGTTTCAACAGCTTGCGTTCTGTACCGAGTGAGCTTAGGTGTATGTTCATGATGACCTACCCCATTCCTCCCTTCTAGTGATTTATCCACACCCCACCCGCACATATATTTCCCACCATATATATATTTCCCCATAAAACGAACACACCCTAGTGGTGGAATATTCTGCATCCCCGTGCCCCAGTGGCGTATATTGGGTTAAGAACCTGGGCTATCGCAACATATCATAGTGTTCGAATGGACAAAAAATTGCTGGTGGGGTGTTGTTTTTTTTTAACTCATTTGAGGTGGCGGGTTGAAGTGATGTGACTCTGTGATTAAAAATATATACCTCATAAATAGAACATGGAAATGTACACTGTCAGTAAGGAAAGGATTCCAAGAATTTCATTCTTATTTGCATAAATTAGAGGCCCATATTGTGAAATATTATGTAGGCCTATATACGAGAATAAAAATAAAATTTCAACCTACCTATTTTCACGATTTTAAGTTCGGGTACTCCTTGTTGGCGCAGTAATAACGTCGTTGCCTTGAAACTAAGGGGTCCCGGGTTCGATGCATGGTGGTTTAGATACCACTTTAACTGTAGGTCCGATCCCCATTAGCTTATCTGTTCATAAAGTGGACATACAAGAAAAATCCACAACGATTTGGAGCTTATCGTAATTCGTAAGCCGAAAAGACAGCTTGTTAATTATGTCCCTCATTTCAGTTCACTACACAACACACATCACATATCATTCACAAAAATACAATCCACTCACTACTGTATTCACACGCTGCCTCTAAATAAATTTCACGCACCAAGACCACTCGACGCGATCTAGAGTAGAACTGGTCCTTGTCATTTCGGTAAACCATTCCCGCTCAGCCAACAAATTTCTACTCCCCACTGTATCTCTAGTAGTTTAAAGGTCAACGACCTCTTTTTCAAATCCTCAATTATGTTCTTGTCCCTGCCACATGACACGTTCCCCGCGATAGTTTGGCTTCAAAATTCCCCATTCCTGGGAAGATTACGTGCTGGGCAAATTGGTTTGCAACATTGACCCAGACTGTTGAGGAAGTTCAGAGGGTTTTTCCCTGCCATATGCAACCCTGTTCTCTCTCCTGTAACAGTTTGACTCCACAATTCCCCGATCCTGGGGAAATTACATGGTGGGAAAAATTGGTTTGCAACATTGATCGGAGCCCTGTCATGCTTACCCGTCACCCCCGTGGAGTTGCCCGCCGGCTGGGCCAGCCGTCTCGCGAATTCAAAGAAAGCGGGCAATGTTTCCAACGTCTAAGAAATAGGTTCATCTTCTTATTGAAATGAAAATTTTAAGCACATTTTTTGATAGATATTTTTTTCTGTATTTTATTCCCAGAGTCTGGGCTTCGCAGATAGCCTAGGTAGCCCCGAATATACGCCTCTGCCGTGCCCCTTTGTCCATTAGTTAACGCGGACCCACTAACCCTTGAATCAATGTACCAGTCCCTTTGGGAGATTTTTACGTCGCTTTTCCTACCACTCTAGATTAATCGCTAGAGACCGGATGTTAGGCAAAATGCCTATTTTTTCCTGTTAGAGATTTGATGAAAACGAATGTTGCGAAGGCCAGAGGGGAGGGATTAGCTTCATTTAGAGGCAATTTAATTTTGCCTATTTTGCCTATTTCATACGATATTGTCTATATTATTTCATAAATGCCAGATATTGCCTATTTTAGGCATTTTCTTTCAAATTGGAACATGACTGAACTCGGTGCATACAATTTCCTGTTCCCAAGATTAGTTTCCGATGCTTCCAAGAAGTTTAAAAATAACAGTTAGCGAGTTATTGCAGCTAATAAGGACTTGGACAAATTAAGGGCAATTCAACAAGTTCTGAAAGGTGAAATTATACAAACTGAGTTAGATCCACATGTTCTCGCGTGCTTTAAGTATGCTCCTGTAACACCTGTAGAGGTTGAAAGATCTTTTTCAATTCTAAAAAATGTGTTGTCCGATCGCAGATATAACTTGTCGGTTGATCACCTGAAGAAATACCTTGTTGTGATGTGCAACCGCAATTAGTGCTTCTTATTCAGAGACTGCCAAACCGTACAGTACAAACTTGAAATGCATTTAAAAAGTTTCTTAGTGGAATATATAGTGTAAATTTTTTAACTGAAATAACCCTGTGTGCAGTGATAAAATGTATATTTAAATAATTTTCATACTGGTTGGAAGTAGCCAACAATTTCTTTTGTCAGACTATTGTGTGTAGCCATTATACAATGGAAAATTTGAGCTGACGTGACTCCTGTTTGCAGTGATTTATTAAGTACAATATTGGACTGCTGTCTCTAATGATGAGCTCCTGGTTTATTTTAAGGAACTATAAAGAATGTACAGGTATGTTTCTATATTTTTTAAACACCTATTTCTTTTTGTATGTCTATCTTCATTATTTTGAGTTAAATTTCATTGCCATTTTAATGCCTATTTTACTGCCTATTTTGAAAATTATAAGTGCTTATTTGCTTGCCTATTTTATATGTTTTTAGTGCCTAAACATCCGGTCTCTATTAATCGCCATCACGAGGATGATGAAATAGAAGAAACAAGCACTACCGAGCGTTCCCAAAGCTTCTTTACATCTGTAGAGCGGAAATTTCGTTGCATCTCTGCATCTGACGGTGTATGTGACTCTTTGTGTCAAGCCATACGCTGCACTTTAACTGCAGAGAGGCCGTATTCTCAACAATCTGCACATGAACCTGAAATGAGATATTTAGAAGTAGAAAAGAAACGTCTACTTTTGGGACACCCTGCATTTCTATGATTACAATGACCTTACTTTTGGTATAGACAGGGATGGAATCCAACTCAAGAACTAGGTAGACTTTGCCTTTGATAAGCTTATGGTCCGTTTTGGAGTAGTGTGAATGTGTTGATCATGTTAACAAATTCAATAATTCCCTCTCTCTATTGAATAACTTTAACTGGGGTCACCGAACACCCAGAACCATCAACTTACAATAAAATAAAAACAAATTCCACTTACATTCTTCATAAATGAATTAGGCCTACGGTCACAAAACCTTTAATTGGGGAACATATTAACGGCATTGCAAATTTCCTTCATTTTATTGATAAACGTTCTCATTTCAACTTGATTATGCAAAGTGGGAAATTGTTATGATACGCCATTGGGTGAAACGAGAATTCGTGTGACGAATTCAAGAGAACCCCCTACCTATTTTCACGATTTCAACCCCTAAGCGCAGCACACACCTTTGCTACCCGTTCACGAAACATCTCCCTGCTCACCATCCCCTCCCACAAGTAGTGTTGCCCACGAGACGAGACTTTGGCCTGTCTCGTCTCGTGGAGTCTCTTGGAAATGATGTCTCGTCTCGAAAATATTCGTTTGTCTTATGGCACATGGTCAATCTCGTCTCGTCTCGAATTTTTAAAAGCCTGTCCCGTCTCGTCCCGTGGGCAACACTACCCACAAGGCTGCGTTTTACGGAAATTCCTTCACTGTCTCTGCCATCAGAGCGTGGAACGACCTCCCCAATGGCATAAGAAACTCTTCTTCTCTCGGCAATTTCAAATAAAAATTAAGAAAGCATCTTCTGGAGGCAACTTACCAGTACTGAAAACAAGGAAAGAAAATAGAATGAAGTAAAAAAAAAAAAGTAAAGTGTTCCTCTGTGCATAGCACCACGCCATGAAGGCGTATAGGGGGTGTGGGGGTAACGCCCCACACTTTCTTGATCCGGTCGTGAGTGGGGGTGATGTGATCAGCATCACGCCCCTGACCGCCTTTACCCCCCAGAGTTTCCCCCAGGTACCCATGTTATTCGACGCTGGGTAGGCGCCGGGGCCGCTTCCACCGTTAGAAAAGTTCCCGGATTTGAACCGGCCGGGGATCGAACCCGGGACCTTTAGCATGGGTATGTAAGATTCAATTACGTGTTATAAATGGGTATGTCATTTTATCTAAGTACCTCAGGTAAAATGACACACTGTTGCATTTTTCAAAAAACCTTTGTAAATAGCATATAACATAATATATATTATTTTTAACTGTACAATATAAAAGGTAATACTTTGAGTTCTTAATATGTAAAAAATAAACAAAGAGTTGCAATTAATACACTTGCTAGAGCATTTTTTCCTTCCCGTATGTCATTTTAGGACAGGTTCCCCTACAGCTTTAAGTGGGATCCGAACCACTATGTGCCTCCATCGGGTATCAAACTGAGCCACCGCGGCCGAAAATAGAATGAAACCTTTCTTTATCTAAATTTGCAGGCCAAACACCGACCGACTTTTCTGTATTTTAAGTATGTTTTTTGTATTTTTTGTTATGTGTGTGTTCATGCTGTACGTGCATTTTTTACGTTTCTTACAGCATATATCTGTATTTTTGTGTTTTGACTTTTTGTGTTTTTTTCTTTTTTTGTTTTTTCTTCTTTCTTTTTTGTTTTTCTCTTTTTGTGTTTTTTATTTTCTTTGGTATTTTGATCTTTTATATTTCGCAAACTTTTAGATATTTCAACTAAATTTGTAAAATGTGAAGTAGATGGTTAAGTGTAAGAAAAGGCTTGTGTCTTAACTTCGCCATCCAAAAGAAGAAGTAAATAAATAAATAAATAAACAAATAAGCCATTGGGCTAAACGGGAATTCATGTGACGATAAGCCATTAGGCGAAACGGGAAATCATGTGACGATAAGCCATTAGGCGAAACGGGAGAATCCATGTGACGATAAGCAACTAGGCGAAACGGGAATTCATGTGACGATAAGCCATTAGGCGAAACGGGAATTCATGTGACGATAAGCCATTAGGCGAAACGGGAATTCATGTGACTATAAACCATTGGGCGAAACGGGAGAATCCATATGACGATAAGTCATTAGGCGAAACGGGAATTCGTGTGACAATAAGCCATTGGTCTAAACGGGAACGCATGTGACGATAAGCCATTAGGCGAAACGGGAATTCATGACACGATAAGCCATTAGGCGAAACGGGAATTCATGTGACTATAAACAATTAAGCGAAACGGGAATAATTCATATGATGACAAGCCATTAGGCGAAACGGGAATTCGTGTGACGATAAGCCGTTAGGAGAAAAGGAAATCATGTAATGATAAGCCATTAGACGAAACTGAAACGGAAACGACTGACAATAAGATTAAATATAGATAATTTTATCTTCATTTTATCTAAAGGATACAGGATGCAACGGTTGAGAGCGTTGATAAGCCTTCAAGGTGCTTCATAGCGAATGTATTACAGTTTGTCAAACCTGTGAACATTATAAATGAGAGATCTACCCCCAGCATAACCTTACAAGAGAAAAACTTGATTGATAAGCAGCAGGAACTCTGCGCTGTCTCTCGAATACCGATTGCCTGCCTGTGTCTTACAACAAACATTTATTTTTCGTGCACGAACAGAAAACACTTAACAGGCAAAATTACAAAAGCGAGAAGAGAAGAAGAAAGCGTTGAAGGCTATAGCTCAGCAATACTTCACACTCCCAAGATATGCAGTTTACTCGCCATTTGTCAAATTGCGTGTCAATGCGAAGCGTAGTCGTGCGTGCAGTGTGGAGGCAATTTCGAGACTAATGCCTCGCTCCTCAGCGATAAACACAACAATCACACGGGACACGGTTTTGATTTTGCACATGCTGGAGGAACAATGGCGTTTAATTCCAGCAGCTCATGAATTTTTTTCCCTCTCCGTACGTAAAAAATTACCATTTAACAGCAGGAAAATCCCTCTATTAACCTAGTGGTGGGAATTTCGGGATTTTAATTTTCGTGTCGTTAAATTAGTGCACGTCCGGTCGAATCCCGGCCTGGGCATGGCTGTTCTTTGTGAATGTCCATTCATCAGTTTCATCGTATCATCACTCATCCTCATATTCGCGATTAGCCAAAAGTGGCAGAAAGGCGCAGTAAAATAAATGAAATTAATCAATCAAGAAACCTGGGCTTCATTATGAGAATTGTAAAGGAATTTAATGAAAAGGAAACACTGTTAGCCCTGTTTAATTCAAATGTTAGGTTAAAATTGACATCTATTCTATAGTGTTAAGTTCACAAACAAACAAACATTCATCATCATGGACGCCCACGGGGAGGGGCAAAGGAGGGCAATTTCTTCACCTGGGTTTTCGAAATGGGGTAATTTTTATAGGCTGTTGCGCTGACAGACGTTCAAGTCGATAAATTGTAGTTTACGTGCATAAAATTAATACAAAATGTTTCAAACTCCATGTTGGTGTTTTAGCACTTCGTAGTGTAGAACTGTTTTTGTTTAATGTATATATATATATGTCATTGTCATGTTGTATTTAACCCGCGATCGGTCGCGCTCACTCGGAGTCACTCCATCGGTCGCGGGTGAGCGCAGCGGCGCTCACCCTTGCTTTTCAGGCATATTTCACCGTATTTTAATTTTTTAATTTTTTTTTGTACTTGTAATGATCTGTTTATTATAATCCTTCTTATTCATTACATTTTTGTTTCAAAATGTTTATTTGTTTTCAAACAGCGTAGTATACAACGTCGAAGCCAAAAAGTCTCAGCGTTAAAAAAGAGCGCATGTTCCTCTGAGGTAGTTCCATCTGATCTCCATAAATCTGATATGATATGAAATCACTGTGACACTCTTCGAATTTTCTATTAACACGACAAGAACATACAGGTAGGAAAACTCACTAGAAACAGGATAGACAGACCTATATACTAAATAATGCACAAATGTAAATTTTAAAACAATATATCGTAATGGGTAGCATTACAGCTCTGCGCTCACTCTGACAACACTATTTCCACAACAATGGTCTCTCTAATAATGCCGTTTACGTCATCTCATAAAAATGTGATCAGGTCGCTCGTGAAGCTCTGAAAGTCAGCTAGAGAGCACCACAGTAGGGATGGCTAAACGGATCCTGATCCGAAAGTTCCGGATCCGAAAATCCGAATCCGGATCCGAGAGTTACGTATCTCAATCCCATTATAATATTACCACACCTTAAAAGTTATTATGATCTTAGCTTACAAATAAATTTTTCATTAGTTAGTCCTACAAGATTTTTTTTTTCAAGTGTTCCTAAAATACTTTGCTACGCATCGGCTAACACACTCGTGCACAAAAATAATCTTACTTGTTTAACATAAAATGCCATTAAAATGAATATGTATTCATTCGAATGTATTGAAAATGGAAAAACATATAAATGTGAGACATTCCATTCCAGGATGAAACCTTTAACACATTTAACAAGATAGAAATGTTATACAAAAAATATACAATTGTTCTACAGTTACAGTTTTAAAAATTAAAATAAAACATTATAATATATGCAGTGTTATATAATAAAAAGTGTAAGACTAACATAAGTGTATTGATTACAAATCGCGCACGCACACACACACACACTATATATATATATATGTATGTATGTATATTAGCAGGTAACAAAATGTTATAAACACATTCTTACTTTCCAAAGAAGCGCTCATGTGGGATGGTCAAACGGATCCGGATCCGAAAAATTTTAAGATCCGGATCCCAAGGAATCCGGAACTAATCGGACCCGGATTTCGGATCCGCCAGGATCCAGATCTGGCCATCCCTACACCACATGCCAATATTTTTAATACTGTTAAAATGGCACTTCATTAAAATTTAAAGTGAGCGCGACGCTCACCCGCGACCGATCACAGGTTAATATTGTAATAAAATTGTTTCCTGTTCGGAAACAAATAGTTCATTTGGGCATGCGTGTAGCAAGGTGTGTGTGTGTGTTCTCGACCGCGCTCGTGTGTGGATCTTTTACCCCGCCCCCTTGAAAAACTGTTGTGGACTTCCATGGATATCATTGATAAAGTTCAAATTAAATTCGCCCGTTATGTTAGTTTACAGGACACACAAAGACGACACCTTACAAAGAATTACTTGCTAGAGTATAGACAATACCTCCCTTGCAATCAGAAGAACTACGCATCGGTTTGTTTTTATTTTCCAACCCATTAACAACAAATTGGATTCTTTCTCTCTGATTTCGAAAATAGCTTTTTATGTCCAACTATCCAAAATTGCGATATCGTAGAAAGCTAACTCTTCATTTGCGATTCCCCACACCCGCAGAAGCGACTTCCCTTTGAAGCTTATACAGTATAATGACTGGTTAGAGGAGGTTATTCACCTGGTCACATTTTCACAATTTCCTCAGTTCAAACGGAATTTAACAGACAACATTCTCATTTACAATGGCCTGTAGATGTACTTATATTTTTTATTTGTATTTTTATCATATTATTCAGTATCTACTTTTGTACGGTGATGTTTAGTGATTATACATGTAGCTTATACTATATATATGTAAACTTTGTTTATTTATATACCGTGTAAATATTGAAATACATTCCCAAATGTAGCAAATTACTGTGCACTGTGCAACAGCAGACTCGTGTTGTGTGCAGTAAACACACGGACATATGCCCTCCTTCGTGGCAGAGTAGTTAGCACAGCGCGCTACGACGCCAGGGGTTCCAGGTTCGAATCCTGGCTTGGACATGGGTGTTCTCTGTGAGTATCCCTTCATGAATTTCATCATGGCATCCTCATCTCCGCGATTAGCCAAAAGCGGCAGAAAAGCGAAGTAAAATAAACCAAATCAATCAATCATTGAAACGTATGAGAAAAACGTTCAAATTTAAGTATCGATATTTTATCTTGATGAAAGATAGGTATATTTATTATAAATTGCGGTTATGTGCCATATAAATATTTTTAAAATTTCATCTATTAATATTATACTAATTACCGTTACTGTATTTGAAACCCTGGCAAGGAAATAATGTCGCTGGTGTCGCTTTATCACAAGGTAGCCTGTAGTTCACACAGAGGCGTCTCGTGAACGCATGCGGTGCATGCTGCGCATGTGTCAATTGTGGGAAAAAGGACAGCTTGCTCTGCGACGACATTCATGAGCATTACTACATTCTAATTTCTTCATATATTTATTTTACACGAGAGCGCTGAACTAAGCTTATATTACATTTCTTGGATCTGAAGTGAAACATGCGTCAATTGTGGGAAAAGAATTAGTACCTTCTTTCACTTCAGATCCAAGAAATGTGATATAAGGTTAGTTGAGCGCTCTCGTGTAAAATAAATGCTTCTCCTATATGAAGAAATTAGAATGTAGAAATGCTCATTAATGTCGTCGCAGAGCAAGCTGTCCTTTTTCCCACAATTGACGCATGCGCAGCATGCACCGCATGCGTTCACGCGATGCCTCTGAGTTCACATATACTGTGTCCAGGGTATCTCTGGAACGAGCGAACGAAAACGTCTCCTCGCAACTAGTGACGTGAGACGGCTGCACCAATGAACACGGAGACGGAACAGGATTGCGTGGAGGGGGGAGCGACTGCAGTTACCAGCCTTCACAGCAGCGTGTACTGCTTCGCTCTGCCCAGTCGATTTCCTCCCCTTTTCTGACGTTATGAGCGGCCTTGCTCCATAGATTCCGGGGACAGAGTATATTTTCCGAGGTTTCAGAAGTCATGGCGCTAGTGTATGCGGTAGCCGTCAAAACTCTACAAACGCCTTGATCTCGCTTTCTTTTCACGGTAGTTTGGCAAATTGACGGTTCTAAAGTCTAAACAAACAGTCATTCTCCAGCCAACTTTTCGCAGTAGAGAAACGAACAAGTAATGGCGTCCTTGCTCGCGTCCACGGGGGAGGGAAATATCCGTGGTTTGAGGGAAAATTAGATTATCCACGAGCAGCTTGCACGTGCAACAGTTTTCACGCCAGGGACGCCTAATACGTGCTTAATGAGGTTAAGGAACGGAGCGTTTAACAGTGTTGAACGTGTCGCCACATCCGTCATTGTTGGTGTTTGCTCAGCTGCTGAGAACAAGTACAGAAGTGCATGTGGGATTCCAGTGCATCGTGCAAACCTCGCCAGTAATCCCACGTGCAGTGGAGGTCTCAGAAATTCCCATTGAGGAGGGGGATATATCCTTAAGATCGGTTGTCCAGTCAGGCCTACAACGCACCATCTTCTGCAGCCTCGACGATAGCGCATATGTTCATTGGAAACATATTTATGTCCATTGTTTGATATCCAGTTTTGGACAGTTTTTATCTAAGTATTGGATATCAAGAATGGATGTGGTCTACATATCCAGTTTGTTACGTTCCCCGGTTTATTCTCAATGGATCTACGTACTTACTTTTTATTCCTCGACGGCGAGCATGAGACATATCAGCCTACTATGAAGCCCTCGGGTTGTGGGAAATCAGATAAGGATATGTTTACGTAAACCTTACTAACTCTCGCACACAAAAAATATATTTAGATGTCAGTTAATGTTAATATATTACACTTGCACTCGCAATTAAATTCCTTATTACAAACAAAATTGGGTAAATATGTGATATCGCCCGAACGGATTTCTTCAAATTTACAGGAGAAACTACTTACTGAAATCAGTTTCTGTAGCATTGTCGAAGTTCTTCGAGGTATTTTCTTTCGCGGAAACTGAAAACAAGAAATAATAACTTTTTATGTAAGAAACTGAAAACAAGAAATAATAACTTTTTATGTAAGGAACTTGCATTTTCTGACATTATGCCGTTGTTTCCATTATGTACCTGCAGATGGTGCAAGCGTCGAAAGTCACGCGGTCTCGCCAGTGTTTCCAAACGTGCCTTTTTCTTACCAGAATTTTTTTTTTACCTATGCTTACCTAACCCAACCCAGCCTAACCTAACCTTGACGGAAATGGTCCGTGGTGCTATCGTGAATGTTTTTTGGGGCTATCGTGAATGGTTTTTGGAGCTATCGTGAATGTTTTTGGGGCTATCCGTCAATGGTTTGTGGGGCTATCGTGAATGGTTTTTTGGGGCTATCCATCAATGGTTTGTGATGACATAATGAACACGAAAGTAGGTATTTTTCGGTGAAGAAGGTTGAAACACTACATACCCACTCCAAATCGACAAAACACAAGCACGACGCGTGATGATCCTTGACGAGTGCACGCCATATTGTCTGTTACCCAAGCGGAACAAGGAATACAAATAATGACTCGTAATATGAAAAGTTGACACTATTTTATGGAAAAAGGCATAACTTCACCTTAAACAATCTTCCGCAACGCAGAATAGGTAAGTATTAATGCTAAAATTAACGAAATAAACGAGTGAGAGGTGTTCGGGCGATATCGCATATTTACCCAAAATTGTATGAAGATCATAATAGTTCTTGACTACACAAATTAACACATTCACATTTCCAAAATCACTTCCATCATCCAGCAACCTTCATAATAACTCTCTCCTAACAACTCACAATCGAATGTTTTAAGGTTAGTCCATAACCATAACAGACTACCCAATTGAACAAAACAAATTACGGCATCATAGACATTTAACATATTAAACATATTATACACTTAAAATGATACAATAAGTGGGTGCGTATCAAGTTACACATAGACACAAGATCAAGCTATCTGAAATAATTGATTAAGTTTTGGATATCCAGTTTTGGATATCCAGTTTTGGACAAGATATTGCTATATATAGAATATCCAGATTGGGATATGTTTTAGATATCCAATTTTGGACAAGAGATCTAGCAACGTATTGGATATTCAGTATTGGATGAATTCTAGATAACCAATTTTGGTCGGACATGTTTTGGATATCCAGAATTGAATGAGTTTTTTTTTATAGCTAGTTCTATACATGCTTGGGCTACGTCTTGGATATCTAGAATTCGTTGAGTTACTGGATACCCCATGGACGTCCAATGAATATCCAGAATTTGATATCCAGAACTACCGGGTGTCCCATAGGTATTGTTCATACTACCCTTTTTCTGTTAAAGGTAAACCATGGCACTGAGCGAATCCAAGTTATTTTGCTGTGGGAATTTGAACACATTCTTGAACTCTGTTGTACAATAACTTGTTTTGTTCTTTTCCTATGGTTTCAGACTTATGGGACACCCAGTAGATATCAAATGGACGTCCAATGGGTATCTATATTATCCATAGATATGATCTGGACAGTGCTCAAGTTACCAAGTGATACGTGTTGTTTATAGACCTTGTTGTCGCGTGTCGTTTTGGTGTCAAAACTCCAAAGAGTACAGCGGTACAGATATGCCAGTTGGTGTGAAACTACTGTACCAAGTAAAAAGACGGAAAAATATATCTCTACGTTATAAAGTGGATGCAGGGGGGCATGTGCCCCTGCTTCCTTATCCAGAACGCACGCTTTATGCCTGATCCTGGAGTTAGGCTTTGTTCAAATACTCCGTTGCTTTTGTTTACTCTCCCCCCTACCCCCTGCCACCCCCCTCCCAACCGCACAAGAAACCGCCAAATACAAGGAAAAAGACAAGCATAATTTGCTGGGTTTCACCAACCGTGATTCGAATATCTTGAACAGGAACCTTCGGAAAAGCAGTTTTGTTTTTCTTCCACGGTTAAAACCTGCTTTGCCCCGCCCCCACCGAGCTAGCAGGTACGTACAATTGTGTTAACATGCTAATGCCGCTCTCTCAATGGGTTTTTGTAGGCGGCGTGACGTATATGATGAGGTTCGCCTCGTTAGAACGTGTAAATAGATTGCCCATTTTTTCTTCCCGCGTGCCATCCCCGAAACTCCTGCGGAGACTGGACGCGCCACTATTATTTTCCGAGTGTGGATATATGTATTTTTTAACACTCCACCTCCCCCAAACAGACGTGGGTGATAAACTGCCATTTAGGAAACGGCTGATAGAAAATGTGGCGGTAAATTTCGATTTTTCGACACTTTACACTAAGCCATTTGAGGCAACCGGATTCCAGTTAGCGAAGCTATCGTGCGTCCTTTGTTCGGCCTCTGCCCCCGTAGGCTCCCACCTAAGCGCTCCTTCAAATTGCCATTCTATAAATCACAATTTATCTTAACCATATGTCGTACCGTAGGCAGTCGTTTGGGCAAGGTGAAAATATAATTGGTTAATGTGTGGAGAGGAGGCAATGAGATTGGCCTGGCTCAGACTGTGGGGTGAACACAATTCATGTGCTAAAGCGGGCGTTTTCAAAATTTTAGAACCCGTGGCGGAGTGGTTAGCACGTCGCGCTACGACGGGTTCGAATCACGGCCTGGGCATGGATGTTTGTGAGTGTCCATTCATCAATTTCATAATATCATCTCTCATCCCCATCTTCGCAATTAGCCAAAAGTGACTCAAAAGCGAAGTAAATTAAAGCAAATAAAAAAAATAATCAAAATTTTAGACTGGCGTTCCACTAAACCGTACCATCAACTGGGTTCGGTGTTTAAATTTAAAACTGCACGATAGTGACTAATGTTTATACAATTTGCTAAAGCAGCACTTATATTGCCTTCTTTTATTGACATTAAAATAAGGAATATCCATAATCATGTATAAAAAATATTTACATAATACAATTATTTGAGAAAATATAGCTTCTGACATAGCATACACAAGAGGATACGTATTTCGTATATTAAAAACTTTCCACTCTCACAAATGAAATCGGAGGTCATTTTAAGGCGAGTTTACATTTACCACTCTGGTTTTTTACCGAGTACTTCACTGCTTTTGTTTGAAAATGTTCATTTTCTCAACATGTGCTCTCTGTTCTTTCACTGTTAGAAGAAACCGTAACATTTACAATATTCTACAGTTAAAATTTAACAGTCTGCTAATTTGAAAATACGGGATGCAACCGTTTTTTATTTAAATATTCAATTTGAACATTTTGTCACACATAAAGATAGATATTAATTTTAAATTGCAGTTGAGTGCACGTTAAATATATTTTCAAGGATCGAATCATTAAGATTACATGAATTATGGTTAACTTTAGAATGCTTTAAAAACGGTCTGATTAAGGGTAGAAAGAATTAAAACTAATTCAGGTGCCAGCTTTTTTTGGGGGAGGGGGTGTATGGTATCAGAATCCGTGAATACAACTAAGATAAAGCTATACATTTTGAAATATGATCTTAAAATATTTAATTTATTAATTTAGTCTACACAAAGTGGGATTAAAAGTTGCAACGTCCCCCGGTTGTACACCAGTCGTCAGAAAGTTATTCCGCTACTCCTTTAGTCGGGAACATGAGAATCTTTGCAAATCATCAGGGCTTGCTGGGTAGAAAAGAAACACAACACAGTATTCAAAGTTAAACGCAGTTTTATAAACACTTATATTTCCTATCGTATGTGGACTTACAAGCAAGGTACAGTTTCGCTTACGTTTCTGCCTGAAGAGGAACAATTCTATAGCATATTAAATAACATCACAATCACTAAACACACTTGCATATAGAATTAACGTTGGACAAGACAAACGAAAATACACGAAAGTTTCTGTACTTAATTATTATTTCCGAGTATAGCCAGAATGAAACGAAAATAATTACCAATTACACTATTCGGGCATTCCATTAACCGTTACCACGTTTCTGTTGATTTCTCCCCTTCACCTGTTTTCTAACTGAGTCTGTCGTCAGGTGAAAAACATTCAGGTGGGTTCACTTCCTCTGCTGAGATGAGAAAGTGGCGTCAACACGAACAGATTATGACGTATTTATAAACATATATACAAGTTCCAAACACAACTGTATCAATCTAACTATAGTTGTCTGTGACAACTTGCACATTATTTGAAGTAACAAATATTTTATAAATCTTAATTCTTACAAATATAAAACCTTAAACGCTCAGGTTCGTTAGAATGTAATTAATTCTTGCACCAGAATGGCATTCCTACATGAATATCTATGCAATACATTCTAATACATGGCTGACTCTACCATATCGCCGCACAGTTTAAATTTCAGTTAGCAGCAACAGTGAAAGAATTTACAATGGTACGTTTCTTATTCTGATTGAATGAGACACAAGATACGGCAAACACACAACTATTAAAAAACACATACTGTACTCGTATTTTTTTTTAAAAAAAATGTAATGGAAATTTCCATAAACGAACTAGAAATATTAAAAATATATATAACTGAATTTGAAAATTCAGGCGCCAGGCGAAAATTTTCAGGCGCCATGACGACCGACTGCCCTATATTTTTCTACCCCTAGTCATGATCATATTTACGGTAGTAGGATGGCAGCTGAAACTGACCGTCTTAGACCATCATTTCTGCAGTCAACTTTTTTACAGTGTGAAACTTGCCTGCAAAAGTGACTGACGTTGGAGAGAGAGAGAAGTTTAATTCATGATAGAGAAAAAACACATTTCGTACACGCAAGCACACATTTACATTCCCCCCTCCCCAACCCCCCCGTACCGAGTTCACGAAATTGAACAAAGCATAGAATCTAACGCCTAATTGGAGTTTAGGAGTACATGCCAGGGCGCATACCTGTCTTACACATCTTAAATTAACACCTATCGGGCACATGGAACCAGTTGTCCAGTCTTTTTTTTTCCTTCTATTTTTTTCCCCTTACCAAGACGTTGCAAGGAAAAGTTGGTAGTGAGCATCTACTTAAACAAGCAAGCGCACGCCCACAATGTTGCCAGACAACAAATGGAACCATTAGGGATACGCATCCTCCTATATCCCTTTGAATAATCGACGAAATATATATTCATTCGCCACAGGTTCCAACACGGACGGCTTGAAAAACCCGTCAGCATTGGATGCCCTAAATCATCCAGGTAAGTAATTACCCGGCGCTATCTTTATTACCTATTTACCTGGTAGGATCGTGACCAAACTACCACAGGGTCTTCCGTTCGTACTTCACGTGGACTCTTGAAACGCCTTGAGGACTTGTTGGTCCGTCTGTCCGTCAGTGATCTCTGCAGGAGTGTTACCGGGATTTTTAATCTCGTGGTCTTGCTCGAGTTGTGTCTCTTGCAAGGACTATACTCTGTCCACGCTATCTCTGGAGCAAGGCCGCGCATATCGGCAGAGAAGGGGGGAAATCGAGTGCGCAGAGCGAAGCGAAGACTGGTAACTGCAGTCTCTTCGGCCCCTCTACGCATGCAGAGTATAGCGTACGTAGGATTTTGTTTTGTCCGGGGGCATAGCTCTGTTATAGGGGAGGTGGGATACATCATAATACACCATAAAATATTTCGTAATTACGTCCATAATATATCCTGTACGTGACTTAGTATATCGCGTATGCGGATATATAGATATCCAGGATACATCCAATTGATGCCTATTGGATCGTGTCGAATCCTAAGGTTCTGGGATCATTTCTGGGGTATGTGATGCCATCGTTCACAACTACTCGCTTAGCCTTGGAGGCCCCTTAGGCTCTGCAGAGAGGTACCGTAATGTAATCTGAATGACACCCAACTATTACGCTTATACCTTCAAGACTCAAGTAGGCACATGGAATTGGAATTGGTCTTACCCGTCTCGTTGTAAGAAATAGGTAATGGCCTCTCGGCTACCTCGATTCTCGCTCCTCCACTCCTGTCACCAACTCTCGAACAGCTCAAATGCCCCCGCTTGCTTCCCTCTCATACTATTTATCCTCCTCGTTCCTGCGTCATGCAGGCATTCACCTTAACCCTTCCTCTCTCGCAATAAGGTGATCAACCTATGCTTTGAGAATCACCTTACTCCACACATTCTTTCCTGAATAGAGGTAGCGACTTTGTGTTTCTTTACGGGATATTCCTGGATGTCTATTGGATATTATTGGATGTATATTCCTGGATGTCTATTGGATATTCCTGGATGTCTAGTGGATATTCCTGTATGTATATTGGATATTCTTGGATGTTTATTGGATATTCTTGGATGTCTATTGGATATTACTGGATGTCTATTGGATATTCTTGTATGTCTACTGGATATTCTTGTATGTCTATTGGATATTCTTGGATGTCTATTGGATATTCTTGGATGTCTATTGGATATTATTGGATGTTTATTGGATATTCTTGGATGTTTATTGGATATTCCTGGATGTCTATTGGATATTACTGTATATCTTTTGGATATCCAGAACTTTCGACACGAATATCTAAGCGATATCCATGGATGTATTTTGGATATTTGTGTGCTGTATGGGGTAAAGGTGGATATTACATAGCTGCGTTCTAGGGAAGGAGGAATACACTATAAAATATTTCTTTACGGGATATTCCTGGATGTCTATTGGATAGTCTTGGATGTATATTCCTGGATGTCTATTGGATATTCCTGTATGTCTATTGGATATTCCTGTATGTATATTGGATATTCCTGGATGTCTATTGGATATTCTTGGATGTATATTCCTGGATGTCTCTTGGATATTCCTGTATGTATATTGGATATTCTTAGATGTTTATTGGATATTCTTGGATGTTTATTGGATATTACTGGATGTCTATTGGATATTATTGGATGTTTATTGGATATTCTTGGATGTTTATTGGATATTCCTGGATGTCTATTGGATATTCCTGTATATCTTTTGGATATCCAGAACTTCCGACATGAATATCTAAGCGATATCCATGGATGTGTTTTGGATATTTGTGTGCTGTATGGGGTAAAGTGGATATTACATAGCTGCGTTCTAGGGGAGGAGGAATACACTATAAAATATTTCTTTACGGGATATTCCTGGATGTCTATTGGATAGTCTTGGATGTATATTCCTGGATGTCTATTGGATATTCCTGTATGTCTATTGGATATTCCTGTATGTATATTGGATATTCCTGGATGTCTATTGGATATTCTTGGATGTATATTCCTGGATGTCTCTTGGATATTCCTGTATGTATATTGGATATTCTTAGATGTTTATTGGATATTCTTGGATGTTTATTGGATATTACTGGATGTCTATTGGATATTCTTGGATGTCTATTGGATATTCTTGGATGTTTATTGGATGTTTTCTTGGATATTCCTGGATGTCTATTGGATATTCCTGTATATCTTTTGGATATCCAGAACTTCCGACATGAATATCTAAGCGATATCCATGGATGTGTTTTGGATATTTGTGTGCTGTATGGGGTAAAGTGGATATTACATAGCTGCGTTCTAGGGGAGGAGGAATACACTATAAAATATTTCGTAAGTACCATTCTTAACCTTCGTTTTAGAAGTTGTTCAAATGGTACGTGAGTGTCATTTTAAGGGGAGTTTGCATTTATCACTTTGGTGTTTCCACAGTTCTTTTACTGCTTTCATTGAAAATTTTTAGACAAGATTTCGGAGGGGGCTGTAGCCCCATCAGCTCGCCCTTGCGTACGTCAGTGCTAACAATACAGGGCATAGAAAAAGAGGATCAAATTCGAAAGTTGAAAAAATGGTACAGAATGAGATGAAAGTAGAGAAATAAAGTCAGATGATTGCCATCCATCTATTGTAAAAATGGCCCTGACCGTTTTTTTTAAAGCGTCATTACATAGTTACCTTAATTAAAGTAATAGGTTTTTACAAATATATTTGTGCTGCACGCAACTGTAATTTATATACATTATTCAGCATGATGAAATATATCCTTTTTTAAATAAAAGAAACAGTTTCCTCCCGTTTTTTTTTTGTAATTTAACAGGCAGACTGTTAAATTTTAACGGTAGAGTATTTTAAAATTTACGGTAACTTGTAACGGTTTACACCACCAGATAAAAGCGACGATGAGAATCGATTGATTTGCTTCATTTTACTTCGTTTTTCTGCCACTTTTGGCTATTTGCGAAGATGAGGATGAGTGACATGATGAAATTGATGAAGGGACACTCACAAATAACACCCAGGTCGGAATTCGAACCAGGGAACCCTGGTGTCGTAGCACGCTGCGCTAACCTCTCCGGGAATGAGTCTGGTGCGGGGCACATCCAACAACAAACTCTAAAACTAATTGCTAAGAGCTCTAAACGTGGGCCACCCTAACCTAACCACAAATGCATTGTTCGACATGAGCGGAATTTGTATTACAAGAGTGAAATGAAAACCTTAAAAGTCCAATAAAAATTGTTGGGCATTCTGTATACATCAACTGTTATTTACAAAACGACCTCAAGGCTGCAACACTAATCAAGTGAGCTTCAAAACGCCATTTCTGTTATTTTAAAGATGGCACCTCCTGTACACACTTGCGCCATTGAGGTGGAGTAGTTTCTTGCCCTCTGTCAATCTATACCTTACAGAAATTTCTTGGCAAATGAAGATGGCACAATTCAAGCGCGTGAGAGAGGAAGGGAGTGCAGAATGTCCAATGTGTGGGGAAGACGAGACGAAATTTCACATTCTCCTCCAGTGCAAAGAAACATCAGAGGCTAGACGGAAATACATAAGCGACATGAACGAATCAAAAATGGAGGGGCTGATGAAGGCCATTACGGGAAGGGAAATGGCTGGAAGGGACGAAACTCAAATAAGGGACCTGGGAACCAGTAGCGTATATTTCAGGCTAGCTAGTCTATCTGCGAAGCCTGAAGTCTAGAGAATAAAATACAGGAGAAAAATCTATCAGAAATTGTAAATAAAATTATTCATATCAGTGTGATGATGATGCTGATTCTGGAGTTGGTAACCTGATTTCCTATGAGTTAGCAACCTGATTTCCTCTGAGTTGGCAACCCGATTTCCTATGAGTTGGCAACCTGATTTCCTGTTTGTTGACAACATGATTTCTTATGGGTTGGCAAACCTCCTTTCTTATGTGTTGGCAACCTGATTTCCTATGAGTTGGCAACCTGATTTCTTATGAGTTGGCAACCTGATTTCTTATGAGTTGGCAACCTGATTTCCTCTGAGTTGGCAACTCGATTTCCTATGAGTTGGCAACCTGATTTCCTGTTTGTTGACAACATGATTTCTTATGGGTTGGCAAACCTCCTTTCTTATGTGTTGGCAACCTGATTTCCTATGAGTTGGCAACCTGATTTCTTATGAGTTGGCAACCTGATTTCCTCTGAGTTTGGCAACCCGATTTCCTATGAGTTGGCAACCTGATTTCCTGTTTGTTGACAACATGATTTCTTATGGGTTGGCAAACCTCCTTTCTTATGTGTTGGCAACCTGATTTCCTATGAGTTGGCAACCTGATTTCTTATGAGTTGGCAACCTGATTTCTTATGAGTTGGCAACCTGATTTCCTCTGAGTTGGCAACTCGATTTCCTATGAGTTGGCAACCTGATTTCCTGTTTGTTGACAACATGATTTCTTATGGGTTGGCAAACCTCCTTTCTTATGTGTTGGCAAACTGATTTCCTATGAGTTGGCAACCTGATTTCTTTTGAGTTGGCAACCTGATTTCTTATGAGTTGGCAACCTGATTTCCTCTGAGTTGGCAACCCGATTTCCTATGAGTTGGCAACCTGATTTCCTGTTTGTTGACAACATGATTTCTTGTGGGTTGGCAAACCTCCTTTCTTATGTGTTGGCAACCTGATTTCCTATGAGTTGGCAACCTGATTTCTTATGAGTTGGCAACCTGATTTCTTATGAGTTGGCAACCTGATTTCCTCTGAGTTGGCAACTCGATTTCCTATGAGTTGGCAACCTGATTTCCTGTTTGTTGACAACATGATTTCTTATGGGTTGGCAAACCTCCTTTCTTATGTGTTGGCAACCTGATTTCTTATGAGTTGGCAACCTGATTTCTTATGAGTTGGCAACCTGATTTCCTCTGAGTTGGCAACCCGATTTCCTATGAGTTGGCAACCTGATTTCCTGTTTGTTGACAACATGATTTCTTATGGGTTGGCAAACCTCCTTTCTTATGTGTTGGCAAACTGATTTCCTATGAGTTGGCAACCTGATTTCTTTTGAGTTGGCAACCTGATTTCTTATGAGTTGGCAACCTGATTTCCTCTGAGTTGGCAACCTGATTTCCTATGAGTTGGCAACCTGATTTCCTGTTTGTTGACAACATGATTTCTTATGGGTTGGCAAACCTCCTTTCTTATGTGTTGGCAACCTGATTTCCTTTGAGTTGGCAACCTGATTTCTTATGTGTTGGCAACCTGATTTCCTATGAGTTGGCAACCTGATGTCTTAAGAGTTGGCAACCTGATTTCTTATGTGTTGGCAACCTGATTTCCTATGAGTTGGCAACCTGATTTCTTATGAGTTGGCAACCTGATTTCTTATGAGTTGGCAACCTGATTTCTTAAGAGTTGGCAACCTGATTTCTTATGAGTTGGTAAATTTATTTCTATTCATAGCCTAGGACCACGTGACATAGTGAGATACCCCAGATCTTGGACTGAGTATACACCACTGCTGGGAACCTTCGTACATTAAGTCTTGTCAAAGAGAGCTCATAAGTTGAGGGACGGGAGTGAAAGTGCCTGAGAGCGGTGTGCAGAAAGCTTCTTTTTGACAATATAATAACTAGTGCTATAAGTGTAAAATTATGAGAAAAATTAAACAGGTTGATAGATTGTAGTGAGAGAAGAACACACAATTAGTATGAAAGGTAAAGTTGAACATTTGAGGGCATAAAGAGAGGGGTTATGTGGGGGGGAGGGGGGAAGAAGAAGGGAAAAAATATCTTCATTGATGTATGGAAATTTGTGTACAGCCGCAAAGGCTCAAACTGAAATAAACCTATATTCTAGTCTATTCTACACCAGCAGGTTTACTAATGGAGGAGAAAGTTCGACAATGGCGTCTAACTCAAAGTTGAAAATATATGTAGACCAGCAATAGGTCTGTGCTAATATGCAGCATACTTGTGCAACCCTAAATACAGAAATCTACTAGATAAGGAACAAAAACAAAGTTCTCATTTGACTCTCCCTTGTACGTTAGACACAAGGACCGTACACCGGTAACAAAAAGCCACCAAGCATGACATACCTCAAAGATTTATTGCTCTGCTCATATTGAGGAGAAGCTCAAAACATGCTGTTCAATGCAGAATGGTCTCCAGGAAGGCCGAAGACATTTCCAGCGCTTCTTTACCTGTCTGGGGTTGGAAACCCTGGCAGCCACCAATTTGCATGCCCTTCCCTTATGTCGCCACGGGATACCATCCCGGCACCTTCTCCCCTCCCGACCCCGCGTCAATATAAATGCAAAACAAGCCGTCATAAATTCCCACGGCCCCTGCCAGTGTTGACAGATTTATACATTAAACACTTCTAAATTGCTTCCTCTTCTCCAAGGATGCAGTAATGGTCTATTGGATTCGGATGTTAATTTGGATTTAAGAAATATAGGAGAAAAATTTCGTGGTTATTGGTTGGTAAAAAAAATCATCACACACGCCATTAGTGGACATGGAAGAAGAGATAGTTCTCTCTAAAGGTGTATCTCGGCTTTAGCAATCATATGTGTAAATTACTAAGTTAAAGTAACCAAACTATAGTGTTCGGAAAGTTACTTTTTAAAAGTAACGGAATTACCACACGCTTTCTAACACTCCCTCCAAAAATTATCAATACGCAGCCTATATATTTTTTTCCAAAATACTACTTTGTGGCCATTTTGGCTCTAAATTAACCTTTATCTAAAACTAAATTAAATTCTAAGGCGCCTTGGTGGCGTGTGGTTTGCGCATCAAGTCTCATCGGCGCTGTTTCCTGGCTTTTCAAGCAGCTGCCAATTGACCTCACGATGCTGGGTCAACACTGAAAATTTAGGGAGCATCGAATCTGGAACCCCTCGCACCAAAGGCGAGAGCGACGCCTCTAACAACAACTCCATCCCGCAAAATTAAAAATTTGAAAGTCCCCTGTTTCAGAACTTGCATGGGCATGGTAGAAGACGAGAAGGTTTTGGGAAAACGACTTCGTGACTTTAATGATAAATCACATGGGGAATTTATTTTAATAGTGCCATAATGTGTAGCATCTGTATAAATATATTTTATTTATCTAATGTGCAAATTTTACGAATATCAGTACATATTAATACAATTTTTTTCTGTGTTTCTGTTGGTAGGTTGAACTCGAATCCAGTGGTGTTATGATGCCAGTTGTTCTCGTAGCTGTTGGTAAGTAGAACGTGTCCTCATCTTTCAGGCGATTTCGCCCATTGCTGCTCACATGGAATGCACACTAGAGGACCTTTCAAACCGGAGTGACAAGTGCCAATGGAAACGAATCAATCAACAGCAACCTTTCACACCGTTGTGGCATAACACGCTGCACAAGCCTGCATTTGATTGGTGAAATCCTCAAATGACACGCGACTTTGTCGCTTATCGCCTCGGTTTGGAGTATCCCCAGCTTTCAGAGCGAAGTGGGAAACGACAAATGACGTTCGCCCCCCTCTAATCGGAAAGATAGAAGCATTTACTGCTCATGCGCGACAAACAGACCGAAGCGACACGATGCACACTATTGAGAAAACGGCCCAGTCCGAGTGGTCCACTTACAAGTGCAGCTGGTGCCACTTCGGTACGGAAGGTTCCATTTATTCCCAAATATTTCTTTCTAAGTAGCACGTATCGCGTGATGCTTCTGTCTGAAAGCTACCTTAATATATTTAGCAAAAATACTTATTGGTGGAGGGAAATATAGCCGGGACGGCCTAGGATACGGCGTGGAGAGCCTTTATGGCAGTGACCCTCTGTTGCCGCGTTTACCTACGAAGGAACTCGTGGTCAAAAAACCTATTAGCCTATAGAGCTTGGGAAATAAGCGGCAACCCTCCTCCCCGAAGCAGCCAGCAAAGAAACAGGATTTTGTCAAAATAACCGTTCTGCGCTGTGATTGGACACCGGTTGGTACGACGGCCGGAGAATAGTGTTGGAAATAGTGCATCCGACCAATTGTGTGAGCGGAGTAGCTGTAGGCGCGAAAAATTGAAATAGTAACCGACGGAGCGTGAAGATATTGGCGCCCTATTAAATTAATATAATCAGTAGGCCTAGGATTTTTATGACCTAAAAATCACCAAAATATGCAAAATAAAATATGCTCTTATGACCTAAAAATCACCAAAATATGCAAAATAAAATATGCTCTTATGACCTAAAAATCACCAAAATATTCAAAATAAAATATGCTCTTATGACCTAAAAATCACCAAAATATGCAAAATAAAATATGCTCTTATGACCTAAAATTTTACAAAATATGCACTATAATTTGAAAAATATGCCCTTATAACTGGACTGTTTCAAATATCAATATCTAAATGCTGAGATATTTTCACATATGTACTATTTTTAGCTCACTTTATGGGTCCTGAGTTGCAATGCACAATGAATACTTTCTCTAAATTTTCAAATAAAAATGATAAAGATTCTGCTACAGTCCAAAGGAAAGAAAAAAGTCTCGAGTAAACATGGGAGTAAGAACGAATCCACTTAGAAAACGACTGTATATTTCTTGAAATTGCAAAAATATGCTTAATAATGACCGAAAATCCATCAAAATATGCTATATCACGCAAGAATGGCCAAATATGCCAAAATATGCCCTTAAAAAGTGCCTTAACTTAATTAGTTTCTTCATAATATGAACTTCTATAGCCTATGTTTGGGGAACACATCACCCTTAACAAAAATAAATATGCTAAGTCATGAAAATCGTAGCCCTAATCAGTTTTCAAGGTCTAAAAATGTTCTTGCTCGCTTCTTTCGGAATAGAACCTTTTCTTTAAGAATTTTTATTTATATTTAGGTTATGGAACGTCGCTTTTCTGCCACTTTAGGCTAAACGCGACGATGAGGATGAGTGATGATGAAATTGGTGAAGAGTCTAGCATAAAAGGTACATGTGCCCAGGTCGGGACTCGAACCCGGGAACTTCGGTGACAAGATCACAAGTCGACCCTCCGCCACCGAGTAGGCTGTATCAAATTTATATTTTTGCTGAAAAACAATTATTGTTCATGACGTATAGGCTACGGTGCCGACTGGTGATTAGAAGTATGTCTGTACAGGACGTTGTTTTCGCATGGTCTTACTTTTCAAAAACTGTATATAATACCTATATTATTTCAGCACTGTGTATTCGCAATATGAAGATGATCATTATTATTATTTTCAGATATTAGCAATTTTAGTTAATTTATTCTTATTGCTTGCTTGCAGTGCTCTAGTGCTGGATTTTATGTAAAAATTAAACAGAGAAAACATGCTAGAAATTGTAGTGTGTTCAGTGCATACAACTGCTATTTTTATAGTGTAAATATTTACAGCTAGATTCTTCTTTAGCTTTTACACATTCTAATTATGTTGTCGATTTTTCATCTTCTCAACTAGTATGCCATCTATGTTTGTCATCGTAATTATTATCATGATTGATTGATTTGATTGATTGATTTAGTTTATTTTACTTCGCGTTTTGTGCCTCTTGGCTAATTTGCGAAGATGGGGATGAGTGATGAAATGATGAAATTGATGAATGGACATTCACAAACAACCAAGCCCGACCGGGATTCGAACCCGGGACCCTTGGCGTCGCAGCGCGATGTGCTAACCACTCGGCCACAGGGTCGATAATTATTCTCAAATCGATTACTTATTCGCTTATCTGAATTTTCCTCAACTCCATTTCAAAGCTTCAACTTTATTATCGTCCGAAAAGCAGAGGAACGTAAATCCAAAAATCCCTCCCCCCACGCTCCCCCTAACCGCCGCAACTGGTCAGATATATTCCTAGGAATACATTATTTCATCTCTCCTGCTAATTTGATAAATAGGAGTTACGTCCATCTGGTTCTCTCACACCACGTTATGCTTATTTAATTACCAGATTTATTTTTACACCTTCCCTCCCCTTAAGCAAAGAACCCAAAATGTGTCAACTGACACAAATGTGTGTAATTTTTGGCTACATTGACATTAACGTGAAAAGGCGTAACTTGAAGGGGAAAAGGGAGCACGCGAACTCCAAAACTTCCAGATTTATTGAAATGTACATGTTAATGTTTTTCTCTTAACCTTATGGAACCTGAGATGAATGTTCTACCCTCCAAAGTCCCAAATTACGCTGTTGTTAAAGTGAATAACCTGCTAATGATGCATCAAAATATACCGGATACTGTGACTGTGTGATGCACTAAAAATGTATGAACTGGACAGATCAGACGATCATTGCAAGCAAACCAACTTACACGTTTAACTATCGACCGATGCACGAAGAGTGCACTTCGAGTTGTGTGTAAACGCGTAGTTACACCCAAAATTGAAGCATATCTGCTTAAGATCCAATTATCATAGTCCCGTCTAAGTCCCGCGACAGGTTAAGTTTGCAGCAACTTTTTGCAAAATTAGACCCAAACGTGCACGCAGAATATAGTTCCGCTGCAATACTGACCGTTTTCTTACTGTCTGCGATATGAACAGCTCGTTGGTTGAGGCAAGACTGGCACGGGAGACGCAGAGTGTCGTGCTCACGCGGATTAATACATACGCTGCACTTTTTGACTCTCTCTGCACTAGCGCGTCTAGTTGGTTACAAGGTGCAACACCGACTCGTCTACCTCGTTGGTTTTGTGTCAGGTAGTGTATTTGGTGTCTGCACCGCTTACACTACGTTCTGGAACGGTGTTTTGTGTGGTGTATGTTCACGTGGAGCATGCTACCTAATCGATGAGCTCTCGTACATCGATCGCACACTTCCTGAATGACCTTTAAACGACCGTACAACGAGCGCACATATATTTTTCTATCTTTATGATTAAATGTCAACCTTCCCTCACACTTTTTTCCAGACTTGGGACACAATGAAGTCTAATACACAATGATGGTTGTTGTCTATTAGCAACGGCTTCATCAGATATTTTAGGATTAATATTTTTTAATTCAGCAGTCAGCTTCGTCAAAACTTTTCATAATAATATATTTTCAATCAGCAATAGCCTCGTCGCAGCATCTCATTGAAGGAAATTTCGGAACTGTCGGCCGGATTTTGCCCAGTGCTTTTCTGCGTTCCTGGCACAGATTGCCTTTCACGTTCTCGTATCTACGAACTTCGGTCACCAAAACGTATCCCCTGTTGAACAGTTTATCAAACTCTTGCTTGCAGATGGTGTTGACTGGCGTCGAAAGGTTCTCTCTGGCTCCTTTCCTCTTATACTTGGCTTTTTCTACTTCCAACTCAGCAACTTTTGGCTCACATTGACGAGGTGTCGATTCCAAAATATCGTTGTTCGATGACGTTTTCACTGAACACTTGCACTTGAGTTGCCGTTCCTTCACACACCGCCAGTGGATAATGCCAACACGGTACAGTCCGGCCAAGGGAAACGAAACTAGCTGGGAACTACGATTCCAAACGCGAGAGGGGAAGCAGGTAGAACATTCACGAAACCAGCCTGTGGCATTTTGCTTGTATGAGTTCGCTTGTTATGTTTATTACTGCTTGCTGTGTTGTGTTTGTGATGTCTCTTGCAATTCGTAACAAACCGTTTCGAAGTAGAACAAAGAAAACTGACGTTTTGGTCCCTGTTGCACATTCTACAAAACGCCCTCGATACAATACACAATGCCACAAACCATTCAGTTACTACATTTTCTTTATTATATTTATAATTCTATTATTAGTGAATACTATTATGATTACTGTTGTGCACATTTGTGCTAATTATAATATTTACTGAAGATCAATTTAATTGAATGACACAAAGTAAAGTTACTGGTTTACAAACAAGTTTATCTACTAATGTGACATGATGAATACTTTCCTGACATATTCTGCTTGCTTATATAGTATATGGATAGCTATTTTTTTTCATTCAGCACCCTTACATAAGTCGTAAACATCTCTACGTATTTTGGCGGCGATATTACTACGTTTAAATCTTCATTGTTGTTTCCACAGCAGACCATTTTTACGGAAACCGCTTCCTGATCAAAGTGCCATCACCCCTATTTTGCCAATGAACACGTCCAGTAGGTGCATGGGCACTTCCGTCCATGGTCTCAGCTAAGGCAGCCAGACAGTATCGATATCCGTCGAGCAGGAGACTAGGTCTACTCTTGTAAGTGGTGATTACTTCCATTTGAAAAAAAAAACTACACAAAAGCAAAGCACTCTGAACCACGACTTTCTCGCTACAAATACTTTGAAAAGAATGAACCCACTTTATAAATTTCAATCTCCTCCTTGCCTGCACCTTGGTGGGTGAATCCGTGCGCTAGACGCACGTAATCAACTAATCAAATTAACGTTTAAAGCAGTGCTGAACCAAAAAGCAGAGACCAAAAGCCTCTGCTAACTGCAGAAAGCACTGGTCTGTTAGGATACTGAGTACGAGTGAAACGTGTGTGATGTATAAGTGTAGAAAGTGCAATTCAATTGGAGAGAAAAAGAAAATTATGCAGCATTCTTTGAGCAAGTATTGCAGTTTTTTGTAGTAGAAAGAGATCGTTAATTAGTGTTCCAAAGCAGGAAATTTTGTGGCAATACGTACATACTTGGTCAAAGTATTACTTATCTTATTTTTTAAATCTCGTAGCAAAATCGTTAACAGCTTGTGCAATAAACAACAATTTTCGATGAGTTTATGCAGGTAGTAATGTCTAATGTTAACATGCAGGCAAATGTTGGGTTAGAGCCGAGCAAAGCATCTGAAACATGTGGTCACATGTTAGTGAAATTCACACAAGTATTCAAGTTAATGAATTATGAAAATTGTTAAGAATTTTTTTAAAAGAACGTGCTTAAGAGTTGGTCGAAATATGGGTGTACAAAGATGAACAGCTTGTATATTATTTGTGCAGATGTATACGTTATGAAGTAGATTTGTGTTTTATTTTAAAAGCACACTCAATGCAGCTGCCGAGTATTGTTCATTTTGTACTTCACTGTTATTAACAGTGATATCTGCAGCCAGTGGCGTGCCCAGGATTTTCGAAAGGGAGGGGTTATATATGCTTTTTCTTGGTAGTCATCCCTCATTTTGTCATATTTTCCTACCTTTGACGTTCTTTTTTTAGGAATACTTCACGAAAGGGGGGGGAGTTATAACCCCCATCAACCTCCCGTTTGGGCAATCCACTGTCTGGAGCACATTTCATTGCCGCTAATAATATAGCAGCCCTTCTATTGTCCGCCATTCGTAAATATTCCAAACAAAAGACAGTCGATGTTGTTCCTAAAGTCACAATAGTTTCACCAGATTCATGAGGGCGGTTCTATACCCTGTTCCAGCTAACTGTGGAGAAAGGCGGCACATAGCGTCAGAGAAGCGAGGAAATCTATTGGCCAGAGCGAAGCAGACGCTGATGGGAAGGCTGGTAACTTCAGTCGCATTCCCCCACTCCGTTCCTCTCACGTGTTCATTGGTGGAGCCGTCTCGCGTCACTACTTGCGCAGAGACTTGTTCTCGTTTGCCTGCTCCACATTTACCTGGGACGGAGTTTAGTTCGTTCGATTCGTGCGTTTCGTTATGACTATCGGACCTAGCGACAACAAGTGCAGCAAACTAGAGGGCGCTCATAAAAGGATAGGAAAGCAACGAGGGGTTACCAAAGTACTCGTGGTTCGTTGTCCGACTAGATTTGTTTCCGAACATTCTAGTTTGGAAACACTAGCGACACAGTGCACAACAGGTTTGCAAGCGAGTTTCGAGTTAGATTGGTGGTTGTCAGGGCCTTTGGCTATATGGGATGGGCGTTGCTCAAATAAGGCTACTATTTGAAGTTGAGGTGCTACAATTTGGAAGCGATCTTATTCTGTTTATTTTGCAACAAGTTTGAAATATGCCTCGGTCGTCTAGCTTCACCACTTCGCAGGTGTTGCTAAGTCCATAACCACTGCCGGATCTGCAAGCAGCAAAACCCCGCAGCACGGGGGCCCCGGAGACAAGTAAGCCTTTAGGGGGCCCTCAGCCATTGACATAGTAGAAGGTTCGCGTATATAAAAAATAAACTTAGTTACTCAGGGGTACAGAAACGAATACAATATGTACAGGTAAAGTGAAAGTTCCTAGCACCGTGCCATGAAAGCACATTCAGGGACTGGGGTGGTAGGTCCCCACATATTTTCGATGTCGGCCATCTTGGATGTGACCAGCACCACGCTGCGGCCACCTTTACCGCCCCCCTCGATACCATTTGATTTGAGGCTGGGTGGGCGCGAGAGCCGGTTTATGCGGGGACAAAGCCGGAAAAATTCCGACCCCAGATTTCCCGCGTGGCAGTGAGACTAGAATCAAATCAGGCTAGAATTTCACGAGCCGGGCTAAAGGTTCCTTCGACCAATCTTTAATCAGGAAAACGTTACGACTGCGTGATTGTAACAAATATAATTTCCAGGTGTGAGAAAACAGTGTACTACTATATATATATATATATATATATATATATATATATATATATCACATAACCAACCCCCTTCCCATTTAAAAAAAAATGAGTTGGGTGGGTGTGTGTGGGTGTAGGTAGAGGGGGCCTTTGGTAATATTTTGCGGGGGGCCCCAATGCTTGTAGATCCGGCACTGCAGAGCTCCACCCATCAACTTCTTGAGGCATATACCCTTGCAGATATCATATTTCTTGTTCATTGAGGAGAGAATGAGTATAAGAAATGAGGGATTATTTGACTGTTTCATAAACATTTTGTTAAAATCCATCCAAAAGTTCACTTTTATCCAACATACGTGTATTAAGTTGAATGTAATTTATTGATTTGGTTTATTTTACTTCGCTTTTCTTCGAATTTTGGCTAATCGCGAAGATGGGGATGAGTGATGATGATATGATGAAATTGATGAAGGGACACACACAGAACACCCACCCAGGCCAGGATTCGGGACCTCTGCCGTCGTAGCTCGGTGTGATAACCACTCCGCTTGAATGTAATTAATCGTTGCATTACTTCCACGTGACTGTACTAACAAAGTACGATCTTTTTAAAATTTAAAATTGGAAACGTATTATTTTTATACAGAGTCGCGGTGGTCTAATCAGTATGGCGTATGACTTCCACGTGGAAAATAAGCTTTCGATTCCCGGCATGGATGATCTAAGGCCGAAATTTTTCCGGCCTTGTCCCCGCATAAAGCGGCTCTGGGGCTCAACCAGCCTCAAATCAATGGCTACCTGGGAGCAACCCTGGTGGGTAAAGATGGCCGGAACGTGGTGCTGTTCACATCAGTTCCAAAGTGAGCGAGATCGAGAATGTGTGGGTCCTACCAGCCTTCATGGCACTCTTATATGCAAGGGTAGTGTTGCCCACGAGACTCGTCTCGTGTCCCGTCCCGAAAATATTCGTTTGTCCCGTCTCGTGTCTCGTCTCGAAGGGTTCTGTCTCGTCTCGTCCCGTCTCGTTTTGTCTCGTCTCGTCTCGTAAAAGTAATGCAGGATATTATGCCAACAAAAGTTATAACTGGGAGACATCACAAAATATTATTCTCGAAAATGGGTTAAATCTGTAATCACTTTGCTCACTGTAGCTATAGTGAGAATAAATATGATTCCTTAATCATAAGAACATGAGTATATCAAATAAACTTTGTTGATTATATCAATAGCTAGATAATGTATACAATCTGCCTTGCTTTTCTATCTCCCATCCACTCTTTATCCATCGTACACGCATGGAGCTTTCAGACGGAAGGAACACGCGACAGGCGACAAGCCACACGGGACTGAAGTGACAAGCGACAGGATTTCTTCACACCAAAGTTACAGGCGACAACCGACACAGGGTTTTCGCATCAAAGCAACAAGCGAAACGCTCCTTTAGGGAGATTTCAGACCGGAGCGACAAGCGACACGCGACACATGTTGCTTTGGGACAAGCCAATCAACAGCAACGTTTCACAGTTTAGGAGCATGGCAGGCCGCACAAACCTGCGTTCGATTGGTGAAATCCTGAAGCGACACGTGTTACGGGTAGCGTGTCCCTTAGTCTATAAGTAAGCTTTCACTGTGAATTCACTACCAACATACAGAGGCGACACAATGCACGCTATTAAAAAACGGCCCAGTCCGAACGACACGCAAGCGACAAAGCAACACGTGCCGCTTGCCGGTCTAGTCGCTGCCGTTCATTTCCAAGCGACACTTGTTGCTGTCGCATGTCGCTTATTACTCCTATGACTTCAGGCAATTTTATGTTCGTTACGTCAAAGCAGAGTATCTAATTGCACTAGCTTTTTTTTTTAAGCTTCGGTGGTGTAGTTGTTAGGGCGTCTGACTGCCAGGCGGGAGACCCGGGTTCGATTCCCGGAGTGGGTGAATAAAGGTCGGAATTATTCCGCATTATCCTCGCATAAAGCAGCTCCGGGGCTCAACAGCCTCATATCAATGGGTGCATGGGGGCAATCCTGGAGGGCAAAAGCGGCCGGAGTGTGATGCTGATCACTTCGCCTCCAAAATTACCTTTCCGCCACATCCCGTAAATGTGCCTTCATGGCACTGTGTTATAAGCACTTGGTACTTTACCTTTACCTAGGTTTTGCCCGACCCTGTGGCCGAGTGGTTAGCACATCGCGCTGCGACGCCAAGGGTCCCGGGTTCGAATCCCGGTCGGGCTTGGTTGTTTGTGAATGTCCATTCATCAATTTCATCATTTCATCACTCATCCCCATCTTCGCAAATTAGCCTAGAGGCACAAAACGCGAAGTAAAATAAACTAAATCAATCAATCAATCAATTTACCTAGGTTTTTAGTGCGAACTCTTTGGAGTTTGCAACCAGCACTCGAGGCTGCTGTGGATTTTGAGAAGAGGGCCGCAAATGAAAGAAGGGTCTGTTTGGGCGAGAAATTTTATGACGATTGTCGCCAGTATGGCTGGAACAGGGCCGTAGAAAACAATGGCAGTGACTACCTCCGGATCGTTTTGCACAAGAATGAATGGAAGAGAGCTCTTGGGGTAGCAGATACTTGCCAGATTTAAGGTATTCTGACGAAATTTCAGTAGGAAGATACAAGGACACGAGGCTAAAGTCTGGGCAAATTCATTGCGGACAACGTGTGACGAATTAGGATTTTTCGAGGGGGAATCTTACAGATCTCTATTCCTGTAATAGAAGCTGCTTTGGCTTTCCAAAGAAAATGCTTTATTCCGAATAAATAAATATTTGCAATTGATTAGTTATTTTGTTTATATTTTTTCGAGACTTTCGAGACGAGACGAGACTTTTCAGGAGCCGTCTCGTCCCGTCTCGTGTCTCGTCTCGAAAACGAGACGAGACAGGTGGTCAGTCTCGTCCCGTCTCGAATTTTAAAAAGCCTGTCCCGTCTCGTGGGCAACACTATGCAAGGGGAACGTTACCTTTTACCCTGGGTAATACTTATGCATCCCACTGTACACTCAGCAAAATTCACGCTTTCCTATTTGTATTTTGAAACACTCACAGCCTCCCTTGACAGTTTTTCCAAGAGTTACGCAGAACGAGAGAGATTAAGAGAAATTTACTGCTCTTCTATCCGCAAGGGTAATAGGCTGCCGCAATGTTAAGCGAACCGTCCAAAACCTACTTCACAAATAAGGTCCGCTATATGAGGAGAGACAATTATGGGGATACAAAATAAATAACGCCTCTACGATGCCGCGGTCGTTGCAGCGTAAATGGTCTCAAATGTGCCATTAAATTAAGAACAAGGTCCGCTGCATTCGGATGTTGGTGGGGAGCGATATTTCATGTTGGGTTGCAACGCCGCTGTCGCTTATATGCTGATGATAATGGCTGCATGTCGGATCGGGTATTGCGGATACAGCGTGGGTCATTGTTTTTGCAAGAGGCATCATGGTGAGGTTGAAGGGGTTTCTACAAGCTAAGCGGTTTTTGTTGTATTCCTTTCTCCTGTTTTGTGTTCATATTCTTTTATAAGTAAAATCAGTTACACAATAATGTAAAAAGTTCCTTTCTGGATGAAGTTTTTCAAGGTTAAGTCAGCCACTTCAAAGTTATTTTAGTGTTGAAGTTATACAGTCCTCCTTATCATCACAGTGCACTATGACGTCAGAGGCCAGGACATGGGTATGTTCTTTGTGAATGTTTCATCATATCATCTCTCATCCTCATCGTCGCGCTTAGCCAAAAGTGGCAGAAAAGCGAAGTAAAATATACCAAATCAATCAATCTATCGTTCCTTATATAATTACCTCAAAGTCATACAATGCCCCTTATATTGGTTATGACGCAAGAGGTACCGGGTTCGAATCCCAACCTGGGCAAAGGTGTTCTTTGTGAGTGTTCCTTCATCATTACTCATCCTCATATCTGCGATTAGCCAAAAGTGGCAGAAAAGCGAAGTAAAATAAACAATATAAATTAATCAATGAATCAATGAAGTCTTGTAGTTATCCATGGTTAAATAAACCACGTACATCCTTACACGATTATGCCTGAAGTCTTTAAGGACAGGCAAATGTATCTGTGCTTTAAGTTATCAAACAAAACAAAATATCAAATCAGAACCTGACCAAGTGTTATGAGTAGGGCCCGGATAATTATGCATTTGGATATTGCATATTCAAATGCATATTATAACTTTTTTTTTGATAAATGCTTATATGCATCAAAACTTCTTGCATATTTTACAACCAACAATCACTACTGAAATTGTATTTTATGCCTGTGCTTTGGGAGTATTGTTTTCTAAATAAAACAACTTTCTATTTCCTTCCGTCATTGCTGCTTACTCTTCTTTTCTTTTACAAAACAAGGAGATAAGAGTTATTTCGTCGTTCTCGCGATACGCTAAACAACTACTCTTCTTGAAAGAGAATCAACTATGCAGTGGATAGTCTGTATCGTGTCAGATACTGTTGTACAATTGCATCTTGTGAAGTAGAGAGAGTTTTTTCTGGGTATAAAAATATTCTTGCCGAAGACAAGAATTTCGAGGTTGAAAACTTGAGATATCATGTTGTAAATGTAATTTTTCTTCCATTTAGAAAGCAACAGTGTGAAGTAAAGTGTGTGGAAGAATTCAGAACCGCAACTTTTACATGTATTACATGATAAAGCGTGTCAATAAAGAACACATATCCGTTTACATGTAGAGTTCTTGCAATAACTGAAAGAAAACCTTTGAAAAAGTTTGGGTGTTTTTCTAAAGTGCATATTTTGGTGATTTTTGGTGCATATTTGCATACATATTTTAGATATTTTAAGTACGTAACTAGTTATGATACTATTATGTTGAGTTTATTACAGTGTCAATGAAACACATGTACGCTGAGGAAGTTGCAGTGATGCAAAAAGATGTGGGTTTGGAAAATTTCCAATTTAATAATCTGTGATTTGAGCTTGAAATGTTACTATTTTTTGTTTGTAAGCGTGGTTGAAATGAGTCGTATAACTTAACACACTGTTCTAAAAATACCAACACAACTTAATGGGTTGTCAACAATGCGCTCATTATCTACTACTGTGTTCCCCATACTTTCAAATGCCAACCAAATCTTGGTTCTCTCCCCCAAGCTACACCACTTAACAGCAGCCTTCAACATTAAGAATATAGTTCTTTTTGCTGATGCGGTTTCAACATGAACAGAAGCTACACTATTGTGCCACAAGACACATCACCCGTAAAGTTAACAGCAACAAGCATTAACATGATGATTCCTTGTCGAAAGCGTCGAAAGAAAAAGGAATAACGCAATAACCATTCCTCTGAAAGGTTGCTGCCATCATTAATGATAATAGGAGCTGCATACTCGCTCGTCAAGATGATGATGATGATGGAAGCGATGGCGTTCCTTCGCCATATACAAACTTTAATCGTCAATTTTTTCCCTCTCAGCGGAGGAAGCTTTGAGTACATGGCCATTATATGTACTACATTACGGGGTTAACTACATAGCCCTGTTGGCCTGGTTATTTATGTAATTGACAGCCCGATGTTAGCGTCCTGAGCATTCCTGCTTACCTATCTGGGGCCCTAAGTGATATGGCTACCTCTTTTCGGGCTGACAATTTGGAGCAGCTGTGATTTGTCATTTCCAAATGCCGGGGAATTGTTTGTCCCTTCGGCTGATTCGTTTATCTTCGCAGAAAAGCACAACAAATGTTTTTTATGCGTTTCTTGCAACCAGCAGCTGGCCTTATGCCATCCTCACAAATACACAATTTGTTTAATTTTCTTAATAGAACAGAATAGAATATATTTCAATGGCACACTCAGAGAACTAAATGCATCATATCGATTGATGCACCAGAATGCATCGATTGCTGCATTAAAGTGTGTTTTATGGCTTCTTCAAAGAATCAGATTCACATTTGATGCATTTGGGTGAATTTTTGTATGTCGTGAAAGGAACACCAAAGTGCATCATTTGATTCAAGTGAGGACTTATTACAGTCGAGATGCACTTCAATGCATCAGTTGATGCGTCTTGATGCACCTTGATGCATTTTGATGCACCAGAATGCTTCTTTTTCGATGATGCACTTAAACGTTTCGTCAGAGCTACATAAACATCATCTTTTTTAAAATTGTAT